>NC_052329.1:17269510-17599510 GCF_016432855.1 Salvelinus namaycush
CACTCCATGGACCCTCTCTCTCTCTCTCTCTCTCTCTCTCTCTCTCTCTCTCTTTCTCTCTCTCTCTCTCTATCCCTTCCCTCTCCCTCCTTGCTACCTCTCTATCTCTTTTCCCGTGTGTCTGCCATTTGAAGCTGCAGTCTGGAGTCATAGCAACACCTCTCTCATCTCAGCAGTGGTGGGAAAAGTACCCAATTGTCATACTTGAGTAAAAGTAAAGATACCTTAATAGAAAATGACTCAAGTAAAAGTGAAAGTCACCCAGTAAAATACTACTTGAGTAAAAGTTTTAAAGTATTTGGTTTTAAATACGCTTAAGTATGAAAAGTAAATGTATTTGCTAAAATATACTTAAGTATCAAAAGCAAAAGCATAAATCATTTCAAATTCCTTATATTAAGCAAACCAGACGGCACAATTTTTTTTTTTACAGATAGCCAGGGGCACATCATTACAAATTAAGCATGTGTTTAGTGAGTACGGTTCACCAGGGATGTTCTCTTGATAAGTTTGTGAATTAGACCATTTTCATGTTCTGCTAAGCATTCAAAATGTAATGAGTAATTTTGGGTGTCTGGGAAAATGTATGGAGTAAAAAGTACATTATTTTATTTTGGAATGTAGTGAAGTAAAAGTAAAAAATATAAATAGTAAAGTACAGATACCCCAAAAAACTACTTAAGTAGTACTTTACACCACTGCCTCTCAGCATGGTGGTTTATGTGTACCTCTGTTACGACTAGGGCTGGGGCTAGGGCTGGGACTAGGGCTGGGGTTGGGACTAGGGCTTGCACTAGGCAGGATACAAAGGAGGAGGTTCAGTATGAGGACGTGTGAACTAGGATCATACACACAGAGATCATATAGTGGTAGGTGCTCTGGGAGGTGGAGAGGAGAGGGTGACAACGAGAGGGTGGCAGGGAGATGGTGACAAGAAGAGGGTGGCAAGGAGGGGCTGCTCTACGGGGCGGCAGTCAATAGAGATGGTGCTGAGGGAGGGGCTTAACTACTGGTGTGTGAACAGCAGGGGGTGCTCAACTCTGTTACCATACTATGAGGGAGGGGGGACATAGTATTTACACAGATGTACTGTTGCAGTTAAACTGGGAATATTTCTGAATGTACTCTAGGATTATTCTAGAAGTGAACCCAGTGACATTCTTCTGTACTCCTACACTATTGCATCCTCCTTTTGACATGATTTGTGCCAGGCAAGCCATCGCCATCTTGATCAATCATAAAGTTATGGACTGCGTGTGTGCATTTGTGTGTGTGCATGGTTGCAGACATGTGCACCTGGATTAAGGTAGTTGCGATTCTGTTGGAGTGAGAGGTGGGAGTGTGTGTGAGTTGTTGGTAATTTAGAGTATGAATGAATAAATAGATGGCTATTTCCAGCACTAATATCTGCGGCTGCCTAAAATACCCGGTCCCCTCTCTTTCTCTCTCTCTGCTGTGAAGAGATGCACATTGTGTGTGATGAGAGTTTGATTGGATGTGTCCCCCGGGGAGTGCTCTCCATTAGCTAAGGTGATCTAACAGGTAATCAGGAGATAATTAAAAGGCTTCACTTTCTGCAAGAGCTCTACTGGGATGGGGTGGAGGGAATAGGGGTCTGTGAGTGTGTGTGTGTGTGTGTGTGGGGGGGGGGGGCTTTCTACAGGCAGTCTAGATCACAGACTGGTGGCTTGCTTGAAGAGTGGCTAACAGCAGGGTTTCAGTAGTGAATCAGCACCACTTAAGCGGACAGCGACAAGAACAGAATTCTGGAGTTCAGTCCCACTGGGCGATGGACAGCGACATCTCCGATGCAGACATTCTCCATGGGGAGAATCTCTGAAGGTAAATAGGCCAGTAGCCATAACCAATAAAAAGCCTAGAAGCCTAGAAGGGAGAGGCACCCCTTCAAACTCTGTTTGCCATCCTGTTCAACCATATTAACTTCACAAGAAATCATTAGACACGTAAGTTATTAGGAATAAATTGCAACAAAGAGAAAATACACCTCTTCATTGTTTCTTTGAGTGTAGAGCATATTTTCTCTTGTTCAGTGACATCATGCATCTTACTCTGGCATTGCTCTGGTAGCACTCTGACACACACGCATGCATGCACAAGGTGAGCCTTTAAGTGCTCTGCTGAGAGCCTGCATAGTGGATGGGGCGGCCAGCGATTAAGACGATATTAACAAATAGGTCAATGTCTATTTTCTGCTCAATTTAAAGCCTCACTGCGGTAAAGACTGCCTACTCTCCCTGGAGAGCCCACAAAATACAGAAAGACAGAACAGAAAAAGAGAATGTGTGTGTCAGAAGGAGGCTGAGGTAGATCGATAATTGTCTTTGATGGACTGATTGGAGGTTTGTGCCTGACGTTCTGGATGGACAGACAAGCAGCGGAGCACACCTACACACACTCCTGTAGACACACACAAATACACACACACACACTCCTGAAGACACTCACAAATACACACACTCCTGTAGACAATCATACACATTTCAAACCAATACCTTTTGCCGCCAACGTTAGCACGCCACCAACGTTTTGCAGACTTTTCTTTATAGCTGAAAGGTGCAACAAAGCCTGTACTTTTATTTCCGCCAACCAACCTAGGGACTCTATTTAATCCGTATAGTGGAAATTCAGAGTTACAGCGTGATTGAAATGTAAAGGCAATGTTTTTGCGTTAGCGGAGACTGCCTTCATGTTAAACGCTGCATGTGTCAACTCAATCTAAATTGTGTTCAAATTTCTACGTGCAATATGTAACACTTCAGCGATACAGATTGAATAGTCATGATTGCGGTAACATGTTTAAAAGTCCCGCCAACCACTCCATATAAATCAGTGGAGGCTCCTCAGAGAACGAAGGGGTTGACCATCCTCCTTAATAAATTTAATAAAAATAAGATTAGTGAAACATTTAAAAAGCTATCCTTTTTAGATAAGACTACACTAAATATATTCACGTCACCAAATAATTTATTAAAACTCATTGTTTTGCAATTAAGTTCTACAGTAGCCTCAACAGCACTCTGTAGGGTAGCACCATGGTGTAGTCGGGGGACAGCTTGCTTCCGTCCTCCTCTGGGTACATTGACTTCAATACAAAACTTGGGAGGCTCATGCATCTCACCCCCTTCCATAGACTTAAACAGTAGTTATGACAAATCCTGGAGGACGTCCTCCAACCTATCAGAGAATGAACTGACATGTTGTCCACCCAGTCAAAAGGTGGATTAATCTAGTACTGAAAGCATACGCTAAAGCTAGCTAGCACTGCAGTGCATTAAATGTGGTGAGAAGTTGACTCAAAGAGAGAGAAAGACAATAGTTGGATAGTTTTGAACAAATACATTTCTTCAAAAATGAAGGTGGAGCGAGAAAGAGAGAGATATTTTATGATTTTGTTTCACTTTCACTTACTTAGCTAGCAAATACAGCCTGCTCAAACATCCGGCTCAAACAATGGGATGCTATGTTTGCTAGCTGGCTATGACTATCCCACACTGGAACTCTTCCAAGTCAAGGTAAGCTTTTGGTTTGACAAATGTATTGCCACCTGGTGGAGGGTTAAGCATTATAATGCTAATGTCTACCCTAACCCTAAAGGTTGAGTGTACGAATCTCATCACGGACAACCTAATCTAATTAGCCACTTTACAACTACTTTGCATGTTAGCGTCCCCTAACCCTAACCCTCACATTAACCCTTTAACCTAACTCCTAACCCTAATCTTAACCTTAAGCCTAACCTTAACCCCTAACCCTAACCCTGAGCCTAGCTAATGTTAGCCACCTAGCTAAGTTTATCCACAACAAATTAGAATTTGTAACACATTCTACGAATTGGAATTTGTAAAATATCATACGCAATGGATGCTGGACCTCCACAAAGTAATACATACCATACGAAACATAACATATCATACTAATTGTAGTGTCATGGATTTACATTTAATATGTTAATTCTACACCTGAGTCCAGGTTGAGTAATTTTTATTCAACAGGAAAATGAACACATTACAAAGTAATTATTTACAAATGATTTACAATATGGCGTGCTGTTAACTTACTGTTATGAATGTGAAGAAATAAAAGAGAATTCTATCAGGGTAATTCAGAATAACTTGCTGCTGTCATGTCAGGTTACCATGACAAGCGACGCAACAACAGGGTCAAAGTTGAATGTCTCTTGCTTCTTGCCGGCTAAAGCAATTATCTGTGCTATCTGGGATCCTTGGTAAGTCCCTACCCCATTGAAGTTGACATTTGAAATTGTTAAGGTAAGGGTTAAGGTTAGGGTTTAGGGTAGGGACATCCCAAGGATTCCTGATAGCACTGACCCTAAAGCAATTGTGAATGCTGACAAGAAAAAGTTAGAAAGGGTGATGTTTGATAGGAGCTCATATAAACATTGGCCAACTGTTTTTACAGGTAGCATAACGTTAATATTATGTGAAAAAAGTATCACAGACACAATTCACAAAACCGCTGCAAGACAAAAAGTAGTTTAATTGTTCCCCAACGTTAGTCAGTGTATGGTCTCCCAGCCTTTAAGGGCATTGTCCAACATGTCAATAACTATTAACACAACCATGCTGATCTCTTGATTCCTCATGATTCACCTCTACCTCTCAGAACCCCAACTAAGTAATTGCGTATTATAGGAAAGTTAAAAGCACTGGCTAAGTGAAAGTAACATGGAGTGCGCCTACCAGGAACTTGCTGTCCCCTATCCACTTATTTTAAATACCAGAGAGGAGGATGAGGATAGTGAAACCTCTTTAGACTATTGAGATATACCCGGCCACCACAGCCCCCTCTTCATGTGCCTTTGTTCCATACTTGTTTTGGCCAACCAACCTCTCCCCTGGGTGAGGCAGGCAGAGTCTCTGATCCTGAATGCCCTTTAAGCGTTTAATCGGCTCAGTAATTACTTAAACGACCTCGGGACGCAGGATCACTCCACATAATTATGAATCGTGAGGCAGGAGAAGATGGAGCTTCTCGTTTTGGGTGGAAAATTAGGCAGGAAATCTCCTTGTTGATCTCAGGTCCTTTACCAAGTCCCACAGGGTGTAGAGGACTGGAGAGAGAGAGGTGGCGAGTTCTGGGAGTGTGTGTGCGTGTACGTGTACATGTGTGTATTAGTCCCAAACGCATAATGCAGCATTGGCTCTCTTCTTCCCAGACCCCCTTGCTCATCAGCTGGAAGATTGATCCATGTCAAATCCAATCTGTCAATCTCAACACAGATAGACCAGCCCACCAGCTGGCAGTCCTACAGCATCAAGCCCTATCCATTGCCTCATCTGGTCCCAGCCTCAGCACCAGCACCCAGCCCAGCTCTACGACCCTGCCTCTGTACCAACAGTACCATTGCCAGTTTAAACAGCAATGCCGAGCCACTGAAGCCCATTCTAAAACACATAACCCCATCTTCAGCACGCTGGCAACCAACAGATTTTCAGCTGTGAATTAAATAAATTGACGCAGAATAAAAAGCTTAATCAGACATGATTGATCTGTGGGTGCTCAGATTGACACATACAGTGCATTCGGAAAGCATTCAGACCCCGATTACAGCCTTGAGTCTTCTTGGGTATGACGCTACAAGCTTGGCACACCTGTATTTGGGGAGTTTGTCCCATTCTTTGCTGCAGATCCTCTCAAGCTCTGTTAGGTTGGATGGGGAGCATCGCTGCACAGCTATTTTCAGGTATATCCAGAGATAGTCGATCAGGTTCAAGTCCAGGCTGGGCCACTCAAAGACATTCAGAGACTTGTCCCAAAGCCACTCCTGCGTTGTCTTGGCTGTGTGCTTAGGGTCGTTTTCCTGTTGGAAGATGAACCTTCGCCCCAGCCTGAGGTCCTGAGTGCTCTGGAGCAGTTTTTATTTTAATCAAGGATCTCTCTGTACTTTTCTCTGTTCATCTTGCCCTCGATCCTGACTAGTCTCCCAGTCCCTGTCGCTGAAAAACATCCCCACAGCATGATGCTGCCACCACCATGCGTCACCGTAGGGATGGTGCCAGGTTTCCTCCAGACGTGATGCTTGGCATTCAGGCCAAAGAGTTCAAACTTGGTTTCATCCGAACAGAGAATCTTGTTTCTCATGGTCTGAGAATCCTTTAGGTGCCTTTTGGTAAACTCAAAGCGGGCTATCATATGCCTTTTACTGAGGAGTGGCTTCCGTTTGGCCAATCTACTATAAAGGCCTGATTGGTGGAGTGCTGCAGAGATGGTTGTCCTTCTGGAAGGTTCTCCCATCTCCACAGAGGAACCCTGGAGCCCTGTCAGAGTGACCATCAGGTTCTTGGTCACCTCCCTGACCAAGGTCCTTCTCCCCCGATTGCTCAGTTTGGCCGGGCGTCCAGCTCTAGGATGAGTCTTGGTGGTTCCAAACTTCTTCCATTTAAGAATGATGGAGGCCACTGTGTTCTTGGGGACCTTCAATGCTGCAGAAATGTTTTGGTACCCTTCCTCAGATCTGTGTCTCGACACAATCCTGTCTCGGAGCTCTAAGGACAATTCCTTCGACCTCATGGCTTGGTTTTTGCTCTGACATGCACTGTCAACTGTGGGACCTTATATAGACAGCTGTGTGCCTTTCCAAATCATGTTCAATTAATTGAAACTGGATGCACTTGAGCTAAATTTTGAGTCTGATAGCAAAGGGTCTGAATACTTATGTAAATAAGGTGTTTCTGTTTTTTATTTTTAATACATTTGCAAACATTTCTGTGTGTAGATTGCTGAGATTAAAAAAAAAAATGAATCTATTTTAGAATAAGGCTGTAACGTAAAACGGAAAATGTCAAGGGGTCTGAATCCTTTCCGAAGGCACTGTATCCCCAGGGGAAGGAACTGAAGGGGTTACACACACACACACACACACACACACACACACACACACACACACACACACACACACACACACACACACACACACACACACACACACACACACACACACACACCACTGATACTGTATGTATTCAGTGATATGCATGATATAGCTAGACTGTTTTCAGGTAGACAATGTATCTACTGTTGTATTGTGTTGGATGGTGACATAACAGCATATTCGTTAGCAGAAAGGTTGAAATAACAATGCATTCTGTTGAGTACATATTCGCCACCTGTTATACAGTCTATTAGTATATAATAGCAGTGTGTTTGGTGTGTACATGTGTGTTGGTTTGTTGATGCATGTTCATGAACATAATCAAAGTTGGTGTCTGTGTTGATGTGAACGTGTTTATCAACATAATGACAATATGTGTGCGCACATGCATGCTTGTGTGTGTGTGTGTGTTTATGAACCTAATGTGTGTGTGTGTAAGTATGCTTGTGTAAGTGTGTTTATGATCCTAATGTGTGTGTGTAAGTGTGCTTGTGTGTGTGCGTTTGTGAACCTAATAAATGTGTGTAAGTGTGATTGTGTGTGTGCGTTTGTGAACCTAATGTGTGTTTGTAAGTGTGCTTGTGTGTGTGTGTTTATGAACCTAATTTGTGTAAGTGTGCTTGTGTAAGTGCGTTTATGAACCTAATCTGTGTGTGTGCGTGTGTGTGTGTGTGAGGGTTAACCTGGCGAGGGCCCTTGTAATGAGTAAGCATCCAGTCGTCGGGGGAAGATAAATGGAGGGCCCGGCACTACTGCAGCAGTCAGCAGGAAGAGAGGCCCGCGGCTTGTTTGTGCCAAATGGAGCTCGCAAAATATCAAAGGCCAGCCATCCAGAAGACGCCCGCGTTTGACAAATTTTAAATTAGCCAGAAAGATAGAGAGTGAGGGAGAGGGAGGGAGAAGAGGGAGGAAAGAGATGAGGGGGTTAGAGGGGGAGAGAGGGAGAGAGGAGGAGAGAAAAAGCAGAGTAAATTATGCAATCCTTTCTGTTGTCCAACACACTGAAATCCATACCCGTCTGCCCTTTTTTAAAACATTTTTAGGGGACCAAGCCAACTATGTCTTACAGTCTCACATCAGAATAAGAAGTTCAACCATGTTTCTCAAACGTCACATTTCAAAGTTGTTGCAAATGTCACATTTCAAAGTGTTTAAGGTTAGTTTAGGCATTAACTCCCAATTTTTAAGTTTGGGTTAAGGTTTGGCATAGGCTTAAAACAAAAATCTCAAAAACAACTGTCTATCGCTGGATTCAGACTTGCAACCTGTGGAATCAGATGCTTTCGCTCATCCGCCATCCATGTCCACAACACTCCATAAAAATCTAAACCTACTTGAAGGTAACAGCGCTCACTGTTGCCCCTAGTGGCCGATTTCCACCTCGTCTCCCGACGTCCTTAGACGTGGATGGACGTTGAAAACTGACTTGTATCAAGTGTAACCTGGCTGGTCCAAGCAGTGAAGCTGACATACTGTACATGCTTAAACACAAACACACAGACGAACGCACACACGCACACATGCGCACACACACACAGTTTGGGAATAATGTGTGCTCGACCCAGGCTTAATTGGTTTTAGAAAACTAAACAGGGATCTCTGTTTAGTGGTGGCGATTGCAGGCCTTCTTCCTCTCTTTCCCTCCCGGTCAGCTCAAACACACCAGCAGAGTCAAAGGCTGGTTCTTTACACACACCATTTCTCTCCCAGCAGCCGCTGCCTGCTCACAACTCCACAGCACAGATCACAACGGCCCATTGGCATGGAATGAGGCACAAAATGACTACCCCAGGCAGGAAGAGATGCTGAGAAGCAGAGGGAAGGGAAGACAACAAGGTCAGTGGTGTCAATGGGCTGTATGTATGCACTGGGTTGTGGTGTGGTGTGTTGTGTTGTGTTTTGGCTATGTGGTGTGGTGTGGTGTGTTGTGTTGTGTTTTGGCTATGTGGTGTGGTGTGGTGTGTTGTGTTGTGTTTTGGCTATGTGGTGTGGTGTGTTGTGTTGTGTTGTGTTTTGGCTATGTGGTGTGGTGTGTTGTGTTTTGGCTATGTGGTGTGATGTGTTGTGTTGTGTTTTGGCTATGTGGTGTGGTGTGTTGTGTTGTGTTGTGTTTTGGCTATGTGGTGTGGTGTGTTGTGTTGGGTTTTGGCTATGTGGTGTGGTGTGTTGTGTTGTGTTTTGGCTATGTGGTGTGGTGTGTTGTGTTGTGTTGTGTTTTGGCTATGTGGTGTGGTGTGTTGTGTTGTGTTTTGGCCATGTGGTGTGGTGTGTTGTGTTGTGTTTTGGCTATGTGGTGTGGTGTGTTGTGTTGTGTTTTGGCTATGTGGTGTGGTGTGTTGTGTTGTGTTGTGTTTTGGCTATGTGGTGTGTTGTGTTGTGTTTTGGCTATGTGGTGTGGTGTGTTGTGTTGTGTTTTGGCTATGTGGTGTGGTGTGTTGTGTTGTGTTGTGTTTTGGCTATGTGGTGTGTTGTGTTGTGTTTTGGCTATGTGGTGTGGTGTGTTGTGTTGTGTTGTGTTCAGGCTAGGCTCAAACCCAACAACCCAACCCGAGGACTCTGTTCTGCCACCTCTGGTCTCTTGGCCCTCCCCCCTTCGGCAGGGCAGCTCCCGCTCAGCCCAGTCTAAGCTCTTCTCTGTCCTGGTATCCCAATGGTGGAACCATCTTCCCCCTGAAGCTAGGACAGCATAGCCCCTGCCCATCTTCCCAAAACATCTGAAACCCTACCTCTTCAAAGAGTATCTTAAATAATACCACAGCACCCCCCTTCGTACACCCTTCTCAACCCAGAAAAAATAAACTAGCTCTGACTTTGCTGATAATACTTAATTGAGGAAAATGTACTTACTATGACTGTGATATACGGTTATCTGTAAGTCACTCCTGATAAGAGCGTCTGCTAAATGACAAAAATGTTAAATGTTTTGTTGTGGTGTGGTGTGGTGTGTGGTGATGTGGTGTGTGATGTGGTGTGTTGTATTGTGGTGTGTTGTGGTGTGTGTTGATGTGGTGTGTGATGTGGTGTGTTGTATTGTGGTGTGTTGTGGTGTGTGGTGATGTGGTGTGTTGTATTTTGGTGTGTTGTGGTGATGTGGTGTGGTGTGTTATATTGTGGTCTGTTGTGGTGTGTTGTGTTGTGGTGTGTAAGGTAATCCACATTTTACCCCAATCACTGGCTCCATAGAATTCCCCTTTATGATGTAGATTTGTATAGCATAGTTTTTAACTTGCAGGGATCCACAACAATACTGTATGTTCGATACATATAGTGGTGTAAGTAAAGTCAATGCTGTGGAATGATTTTTATTGTGTGTTTTTCACGCGTGGTGTCTCGCCCACAAGGGTCACCGGTGGTTCACACACACAAACACCACTTCCACCAAAGGAGTTTCACAATCCCCTTACACCCACAAGCACACACAAACACCAACACACACACACACAAACACCAACACACACACACACACACACACACACACACACACACACACACACACACACACACACACACACACACACACACACACACACACACACACACACACACACACACACACACACACACAATAACTTTTTTTCTGGCGTTCTTATTCTCTCCCATCGCCCATTCTTTTTTTCTTTCTTTTTTTACTGGCTAAATTAGAGTGCTATGCCCGCCCAGTAAAGAGTTTTCTTTTACTAATGTCAATTTACAGCCTAGCAAGAGGTAGCTGCCTCTAATCTTCTCCTACTCATTACACACCATTTCCAAGTCGTTTGGCCGCCACGCCGATTGGCTCCTCGTGGTGTGTGCAGTGACAGGCGACCTGATTGTTTATTATATATTTATTTATTTACTTACACATTCTCTCTCTCTCCCCCCTCCACCCCCGCTCTCCCCCATCTCTCTCTCTCTCCTCCCTCCCTCTCTCTCTCCCCCTCCCTCTCTCCCCATCTCTCTCTCCCCCATCTCTCTCTCTCCCCCTTCTCTCCCCCCCTCTCTCTCTCCCCCATCTCTCTCTCTCTCTCCCCCATCTCTCTCTCCTCCCTCTCTCCCCCCTCTCTCTCTCTTCCCCATCTCTCTCCCCCCCCCTCTCTCCCCCATCTCTCTCTCTCTCCCCCATCTCTCTCTCTCTCCCGCATCTCTCTCTCTCTCTCCCCATCTCTCTCTCTCTCCCCCATCTCTCTCTCTCCCCCATCTCTCTCTCTCTCCTCCCTCTCTCTCTCTATTCCTGTTTTCTTTCTCCCGAGCCCTTCTCCTGAATTTTCGATGAATAATCAAAGTGGTGCTTAAGCAACTGGATCTGCTCCCCTGCATCCGCACGCACGCACGCACAGTCACACACACACACACACACATACACACAGCATGGAAAAACATGCATAGTAGGAAAACAAAACACACAGCAAGCCAGTACGAGGTTAGAGTGTGGGCCAGAAACCGCAATGTCGCTGGGACGATTCCCAGAGCCGATAAGGTGAAAAAATCTGTTGGTGTGCCCTTGAGCGAGGCACTTAACCCCAATTAGTCCAGGGGCACTGGACCATGGTGACCTTGGCCGTGACCCCACTCCCTGCGGGTGTCACAGGTGGAGTTGGGATATGCAGAAACATATTTGCATTACACAATTGTTTTTAACAGGACAAATATAAGCACCCCCCATTTTATTGTTATACAGAGCTCTACTTTGTTGCTAACCATAGCCAACTCCTCTATACTTAAAGGGCAAAGGTGTACACGGATATTGACTACAAGCTGGTTTGACACTGCCTAGGTGAGAAGGGACCAAGGCTCATCCTCACGTAAACCGTGCAGCCGGGAACTCCTATGATGCACTTGTCATGACGTTGGCAGTGGGGGTAGGTTTATGACAGTCATAAATACCTCTTTCCCCCCTTTTCCTTCTCCCTACTATAACTGATGTGACATAAGAAAACCCCTTGGTTAACATAGAGGTTCTGGGAACATCAGAAGTGGGGGGAAATGAACTATATTCTGGTAATCCGACCAACTGAACATATGCGGTGGTACTTAAGGTATATTATGTCAGTTTGGTTGCCCTCTGACACATTCTCATCAATGATAGAATGACATAAACTCTACTGTGGAAAGTCTAAACGTCAGAGGTATCGGATTCACATGGAATTGTTGTTTAATTCAAATGTTTGAATATGACATTATTTGTGAAGAGGTGAAATGTAATTTTAGCTTCCAAATGAGAGATCTGGACTTTCATAAGTGTTCCTCTGCTCACAGTGGCCCGCCCCTGTGAAGAGGCATGGGTTATAAACTTTTCAGACACACCCCTCTCCCTCCACTATAAAAGCCATTGACAAGAATATAACTTCCTGTTCCGGGCACACCAGGATGACGGTCCGGTGTCAGAATGGTTCAGATAATAACTACAGAACTAAGCCAACATCAGCATGGACTTTGATTGTGAATGGTATGAACTTTGAACTCGTATTCACTACAGAAGTGATATCTCCTAGCCGTTGAGTTAGCAACAGCTAAACGCAGGTTAGGAAGGACAGTCCGAGTAACCAACGTTCCTCCAACGTATCCAGTAAGGCACCAGAGACATTCTTCAAAGGACAGAGGACTCGGGTTGGCAACACGGTCCATCTACCACCAACCTACTGAAGCGCAGCTCAGAGTAAATATTTATTGCATTTCCCTCTTCAAATGGGCGGTAATTTAGAATGCATAAGATACTGTATTTACGATAGCACAGCTCGCCTATGTTCCAGTCTCCCGCTCTTTCACTAGGACTCAGCCCCTTCCCTTTGTGTAACAAGCTGTCATATCTATTCCGCCCGCTAGGGACGTTTTTCTGTATGACGTAATTTGTGATCAAGTTATGATTTAATTGTATATGTGTGATTCTGTGTGATTAGTTAGGTATTTAGTAAATAAATAATTAAACCCAATTTTGTATTGCTGATTCAACTTGTTAGCCAGGATTCTTGCAGATAATCAAGGATTTACAACTTTCAGATGAGACTGAATAAAATGACGATTAATGTGACTGTTATGGATGTAAAATCTTACTAAATCTTTAAGAGTTTATTCGAAAGATAACAGCTCTATAAATATTCTTTCGTGGTGTCCCTCTCTAGTTAATTAACATTTACATGATTAGTTTAATCAGGTAATATTAATTACGGAGAAATTATTTTATAGAATAGCATGTCATAGTAATTAATCTGGCATAGTCAAAGACACGACACACTGCTCCGCCACCTCCCTTTTGTCCGTCTTCGTGTTCCCCCGGCAACAGGGCTGTGGGCCATGGTTACCAAGTGGCCCATGACTATCAAAAGTAGGAGAGCAGGTGTGTTTGATACCTAGCTGTCAGTCGACGCACCATCAACCAATGCACAGTCATACACATGTACAGTGAATTCAGAAAGTATTCATACCCCTCAACTTATTCCACATTTGTGTGTTTTTTCTCACCCATCTACACACAATATCCCATAATGACAAAATGAAAACATGTTTTTAGAAATGTTTGCAAATGTTTTGAAAATGAAATACAGAAATATATAATTTACATAATGTGTTCACACCCCTGAGTCAATACATGTTAGAATCACCTTTGGCAGCGATTACAGCTGTGAGTCTTCTGGGTAAGTCCCTAAGAGCTTTGCACACCTGGATTGTACAATATTTTCCCATTATTCTTTTCAAAACTCTTCAATCTCTGTCAAATTGGTTGTTGATCGTTGCTAGACAAACATTTTCTAGTCTTACCATAGATATTCAAGCATATTTAAGTAAAAACTGTAACTCAGGAACATTCACTGTCTTCTTGGTAAGCAACTCCAGTGTAGAGTTGGCATTGTGTTTTAAGTTATTGTCCTGCTGAAAGGTGAATTCATCTTCCAGTGGAAAGCAGACTTAACCAGGTTTTTCTCTAGGATTTCGCCTGCGCTTAGCTCCATTACGTTTATTTTTTATCCTGAAAAACTCTCCAGTCCTTAACGATTACAAGCACACCCATAACATGATGCATCCATCACTATGATTGAAAATCTGGAAAGTGGTACTCAGTAATGTGTTGTATTGGATTTGTCCCAAACATAACACTTGGTATTCAGGACAAAAAATGAATTACTTTGCCACAATATTTGTAGTATTACTTCAGTGCCTTATTGCAAACAGGATGCATGTTTTGTAATATGTTTATTCTGTACAGGCTTCCTTCTTTTCACTCTGTCAATTAGGTTAGTATTGTGGAGTAACTACAATGTTGATCGATCCTCAATTTTCTCCTATCACAGCCACTCAACTCTGTAACTGTTTTAAAGTCACCGTTGACCTCATGATGAAATCCCTTAGGGGTTTCCTTCCTCTCCAGTAACCAAGTTAGGAAGGATGCCTGTATCTTTGTAGTGATTGGGTGTATTGACACACCGTACAAAGTGTAATTAATAACTTAACCATGCTCAAAGGAATATTCAATGTCTGTTTCTCTTTTTATTTTACCCATCTACCAATAGGTGCCCTTCCTTATGAGGCATTGGAAAACCTCCCTGATCTTGTGGTTGAATCTGTGTTTGAAATTCACTGCTCAACTGAGGGACCTTACAGATAATTGTATGAGTGGGATACAGAGATGAGGTAGTCATTCCCCAAATCTTTTTAACACTATTATTTCACGGAGTCCATGCAACTTATCATGTGAATTGTTAAGGAATGTTTTATTCCTTAACGTATTTAGGCTTAACATGACAAAGGGGCTGAATACTTATTTACTCAAGACATTTCAGCTTTTCATTTTTAATAAATGTGTAAAAATTTCTAAAACACGATTCTACTTTGACATCATGGGGTATTGTGTGTAGGCCAGTGACAAAAAATCGACACTGAACAAAAATATAAACGCAACATGCAACAATTTTATTGAGTTACAGTTCACATTAGTAAATCATTCAATTGAAATAAATTAATTTGGCCCTAATCTATAGATTTCAACTGACTGTTGATCACAGATACCTTTAAAAAAGGTAGAAAACCAGTCAGTATCTGGTGTGACACCCATTTGCCTCATGCAGCGAAACACATCTCCTTCACATAGTTGATCAGGCTGTTGATTGTGACCTGTGGGATGTTGTTCCACTCCTCTTCAATGGCTGTGCGAAGTTGCTGGATATTGGCGGGAACTGGAACACACTGTTGTACACGTCGATACAGAGAATCCCAAACATGCTCAATGGGTGACATGTCTGGTGAGTATGTAGGCCATGGAGGAACTCGGACATTGTCAGCTTTCAGAAATTGTGTACAGATCCTTGTGACATGGGGTGGTGCATTATCATGCTGAAACATGAGGTGAGGGTGGTGGATGAATGGCACGACAATGGGCCTCAGGATTTTGTCACTGTATCTCTGTGCATTCAAATTGCCATCGATAAACTGCAATTGTGGTCGTTGTCCATAGCTTATGCCTGCCCATACAATAACCAACCTGCCACCATGGGGCACTCTGTTCACAACGTTGACATCAGAAAACTGCTCGCCCACCCAACTGACTGTCTGCCATCTACCCGGTACAGTTGAAACTGGGATTCATCTGTGAAGAGCACACTTCTCCAGCGTGCCTGTGGCCATCGAAGGGGAACATTTGCCCACTGAAGTTGGTTATGACGCTGAAGTGCAGTCAGGACCCTGTTGAGGACGACAAGCAGGATTATCCGTAATCATGATAGCATCCACATTAATGTGCTTATGTAACGGATGTGAAATGGCTAGCTAGTTAGCGGGTACGCGCTAATAGCGTTTCAATCAGTTACGTCACTTGCTCTGAAACCTAGAAGTAGTGTTGCCCCTTGCTCTGCAAGGGCCGCGGCCTTTGTGGCGCGATGGGTAACGATGCTTCGTGGGCGACCATTGTTGATGTGTGCAGAAGGTCCCTGGTTCGTGCCCGTGTCGGGGCGAGGGGACGTTATACTGTTACATTGATGCTGTTGACCCGGATCACTGGTTGCTGCGGAAAAGGAGGAGGTTGAAAGGGGAGTGAGTGTAACGGATGTGAAATGGCTAGCTAGTTAGCGGGTACGCGCTAATAGCGTTTCAATCAGTTACGTCACTTGCTCTGAAACCTAGAAGTAGTGTTGCCCCTTGCTCTGCAAGGGCCGCGGCTTTTGTGGAGCGATGGGTAACGACGCTTCGTGGGTGACTGTTGTTGATGTGTGCAGAGGGTCCCTGGTTCGCGCCCGTGTCGGGGCGAGGGGACGGTTTAAAGTTATACTGTTACACTTAGACATTTTCTATTCTTATTTTCAATAAAAGTGACTCCAAAATGATACAATACAGTTAATACATTTCTATTGTGCACAAAATAATTTGAAACACAACCAAATCGAACAGCAGATGTATCCAACAAATGTATAGAGTCACAAGCTTGATGTATATCTGTCCGACTTGTCCTATGTGCCCGATTTATACTATACAGACCTTGTCCTAAGTCAAGCAGATAACACAAGTCAGCCAGATAGCATATGTTCCATCGGCCAGCAAGACAGGATTCGTTTGATGGGCTGGCCAGCGAGGACAAGTCTGCTAGATAGGACTAGTCGGCCAGATAGCATAACTTCAGCCGGCTGGCCAGATACCATATGTTTGGCCGGCTGGCCTTTTACGAACCCCTTTGGCCCTGCAGTCTAGGGGGAATGAAACGAGACCCGTAACATATCTCATGCAAATCATAATAGTGAAAAGGAACAGCAAGAACTAATAACAACAGACAACCTAAATCTACCGTCAGACACTTATGGTTTATTTGTTAAACACACGGTGGTGAAGGAGGAGGAGGGGGGGGGGGGGGGGGGGGTTAGGGGGCGGCTGAGCTGGACCCAAGGAAAGAAATAATAAATAAATATACAAAAAACCCTAAGCTAGTCTTACTTGCTTCAATAACCGCAAGCTAACTAACCAATAAAATACAGTGGGTGGTCCGCCCTGTTCTATCTAGGGTTCTTAGACAATGTTTTCCTACGGGTAGTGTATGCCCATGGGTGACTTGTCTTGGTATCCCCTTTTCCCACCAACAAACAAACAGTCATACACCATAACAATACATACTCACATAATAATGGACAAATGAGAGAGAGAGAGAGAGAGAGAGAGAGAGAGACAGAGACAGAGACAGAGACAGAGACAGAGACAGAGACAGAGACACAGAGAGAGAGAGAGAGAGAGAGAGAGAGACACAGAGAGAGAGAGAGAGAGAGAGAGAGAGAGAGAGAGAGAGAGAGAGAGAGAGAGAGAGAGAGAGAGAGAGAGAGAGAGAGAGAGTTTGGGAAAACAACTGACTGGGTTTTTAAACCAAGGGAAAGGGGATGTGATTGGGTAAAGGAAAAGGCGCAGGTGTATCTTCTGATTGGCGACTGATCGGCGATTGATGAGTGACACCTATGACTAGGGCAGAAGGGAAGAAAACAAATACACACACAGGATACCTGTATGGCCAAATAGGTAGAAGTTCGGCCGGCTGGCCAGACAGAGTCAGTTTGACAGAGAGGACAAGTTCAACAGGCCGGTCAGATAGGATACATTTGGGTGGCCAGATAGCATAAGCTCGACCAGCTGGCCAGATAGGCCTAGTCAGCCAGATAGGACAAGTCTGCCAGATAGGACAAGTCGGCCAGATAGGACAAGTGGGCCAGATAGCATAGGTTTTGCCGGCTGGCCAGATAGCTTCAGTTGGGCCTGCCAGTCAGAAAAAACAAGTCGACCAAATAGCATACATTTGGCAAAACAGGATACGTTCGGATGGCTGGCCAGATAGATAAAGTTTGGCCGGCTGGCCAGATGGAATAAGTTCGGCCAGCGGGCCAGATTGGACAAGTCTGTCCGGCGGCCAGATAGTATAAGTCGGGCTGATAAGACAAGTCGGATAGAAAGCTTAAGTTCCGTAAGGCCGGTCAGATAGGATGGGTTCGGCCGGGTGGCCATATATGTAAGTTTGGCCGACCGGAAAGATGAGACAAGTCGGCCAGATAGTCCCAGATAAGTTTGGCCGCCTGGCTAGATAGGATACATTTGGCATATAGGCATAAATTCAGCTGGCCGGCCAGATTAGACAAGGTTGGCCGGCTGAACAGATTGGACAAGTTTGGCCGGTCAACCAGACAGGCCAAGTCTGCCAGATAGGAAAAGCCGCCCAGACAGCATACGTTCAGCCGGCCAGCCACATAAGATAAGTTGGACAGATAGGGACAATATCTGTCTGATTTGTCCTATCGGGCTGGCTGGTCGATTATACACTACCATTCAAAAGTTTGGCGTCACTTAGAAATGTACCTTGTTTTTGAAAGAAAAGCACATTTTTTGCCTATTAAAATAACATAAAATGTATCAGAAATACAGTGTAGACATTGTTAATGTTGTAAATGACTATTGTAGCTGGAAACGGCAGATTTTTTATTGAATATCTACATAGGCAAGTAGACAAGTACATTAGAGTTTCTAGTTTGAGAAACAGACGCCTCACAAGTCCTCAACTGGCAGCTTCATTAAATAGTACCAGCAAAACACCAGTCTCAATGTCAACAGTGAAGAGACGATTCCGGGATGCTGGCCTTCTAGGCAGAGTTCCTCTATCCAGTGTCTGTGTTCTTTTGCCCATCTTAATCTTTTCTTTTTATTGGCCAGTCTGAGATATGGCTTTTTCTTTGAAACTCTGCCTAGAAGGGCAGTCATTTACAACATTAACAATGTCTACACTGTATTTCTGATCAATTTGATGTTATTTTAATGGACAAGAAATGTGTTTTTCTTTCAAAAACAAGTACATTTCTAAGTGACCCCAGTGTATGTTAAGTTGGCCAGACAGATAGGACAAGCTCGGCAGGCCGATAAGGTAGGATAAGTTCAGACAGCCGGCCAGATAGAATAAGTCAGTCTGATAAGACAAGTCGGCCAGATAGCAGAAGTTCCACGAGTCGGCCATATGGCATAAATTCGACCAGCCCGTAGATAACTTTAGCATACAGGCATAAGTTTATCCAGCCGGCCAGATAGGATAAGTCAGGCAGATAGGACAAGTCAGCCCGATAGCATACACTGGCGAAAATGATCAATATCAGGGGATATCTTTTTAAACAATAAGGCACAATGGTGTGTGGTATATGGCCAGTATACCATGGCTAAGGGCTGTTCTTATGCATGACGCAAAGTGGAGTGCCTGGATGCAGCCCTTATCCATGGTATTGGCCATATACCACTGTAGAAAAGGCCCATGGAGTTGGTGGAATAATCCTTTAATTCATGGCCACTTGCTCAGCTGGGCCAGGGGCGTTTTAATTAGGTCAGGTGGAAATGCCCAACAGATCTCAACTCATTAAAAGGAGGAAATCGCCATCACCCGACCTTGCTGCTTCCTCTTCCTTAACTCCGTCTAATCCAGACATTCTGTGCGTCCATGAATACACGTAAATCCACCGAACCTGTTACCTTTCATGTGAACTATCTGTTGTGATCGGGAGAGCGGGCCATCAGTTATTGTTTATAGTTATTACCACAGAGCACGGCTTGGAGCGCACGCTTCAAACCTATTGCGTAATGTGAATGGTCAATGCTCACGGCCCTACAGATCATAACAGGCCAATTATGCAATCGATATATGGTTAATATGTAATGAAATTACATGTACAGTACATATGAAAACAAACTTGAAAGGGTGATATAATGAAACGTCATTATTGTTTGCTGAACTGATCAATTCTGATATCAAACTGATGGAGATTATAGATTTAAGAACCGATCACTGATTGAATTATTTGAATTATTATTCTCCTGATTATGATGAATAGTTATGAGCCTAAATGACTAAATGATGATTCCTATTGACACGGTGAGAAGTACAGACTTGTCTTCAACTGTTCATTCCAAAATGCTGGTCAAATCCTGAATGACTGTCTACTCCCCGAACCAACCTTAGGTCCTTCCTTGCTCGGTGTCCTTCTCCGGTTCTGGCAGCACTCCACAGCCATCAGTGGAGACATCAAAGCTATGTTTCATCGGATTCGTCTGCTGCCTTTCGAAACCACACTGCTCCGGTTCATATGGCGAGATATGGAACGAGAAGCGGAGCCCACAATCTATGAATGGCAAGTACTCCCATTTGGCACCACCTGAATAGTTATGAGCCTAAATGACTCAATGATGATTCCTATTGACTTCTTATTGAACTGAATTGCTGAATCACCTAATTATGCTAATAATGAGAATTTGATTTGACCATTGTGATTATGAATTTGATTGGATACATGTTATTCTGTTTCCTTTGTTATGCAGCACAGACAGACTACCCAGTAAATATACCCTTTTATGGTTAAAGAATTTCTTGCCTCAGTCTCATCCATTCCTCTGTCACCTGACCCATGACCACATGTTCACCTTCACTGTCAGTTATCCTAACTGTCCCGTACCCACACAGATTCCAATAATCTTTCAACCACAAACCCCTGAGGTGCCTTATTGCTATTATTAACTGGCTACCAACGTAATTAGAGCAGTAAAAATACATGTTTTGTCAAACCCGTGGTATACGGTCTGATATACCATGACTGTCAGCCAATCAGCATTCAGGGCTCGAACCACACAGTTTTTATATCTACAGTATATATACAGCACCAGTCAAATGTTTGGACACACCTCATTCAAAGGTTTTTCTTTATTTTTTCTATGTACTACATTGTATAATAGTAGCAAGTCTCTTCTTCTAATTGGTGTACTTTAGTAGTGGTTTCTTTGCAGCAATTTGACCATGAAGGCCTGATTCACGCAGTCTCCTCTGAACAGTTGATGTTGAGATTTACTTGAACTCTGTGAAGCGTTTATTTGGGCTGCAATCTGAGGCTGGTAACTCTAATGAACTTACCCTCTGCAGCAGAGGTAACTCTGGGTCATCCTTTCCTGTGGCGGAAGTGAGAGCCAGTTTCATCATAGCGCTTGATGGTTTTTGCGACTGCACTTGAAGAAACTTTGACTGACCTTCATGTCTTAAAATAATGATGGACTGTCGTTTCTCTTGCTTATTTGAGCTGTTCTTGCCATAACATGGACTTGGTCTTTTACCAGATAGGACTATCTTCTGTATACCACCCCTACCGTGTCACAACACAACTGATTGGTTCAAACGCATTAAGAAGGAAAGAAATTACACAAATTAACTTTTAACAAGGCACACCTGTTAAATTGAAATGCATTCCAGGTGACTACATCATGAAGCTGGTTGAGAGAATAAAATATATATAAAATATAACACATTTATGGTTACTACAATATTCCATATGTTATTTCATAGTGTGGATGTCTTCACTATTATTCTACAATGTAGAAAATAGTAAAAATAAAGAAAAACCCTTGAATGAGTAGGTGTGTCCAAACATTTGACTGGTACTGTATATCCAGATACACTATAAATATACTTCACAATAACAGCACTTACAGTTAACCGGGGCAGTTCTAGAATGGCAGAAATTTGACGAACTGACTTGTTGGAGGAGTGGCATGCTATGACTGTGCCACGTTGAAAGTCACTGAGCTCTTCAGTAAGGCCAGTCTCCTGTTGTCTATGGAGTAAGGCCAGACATGTTTGTCTATGGAGATTGCATGGCTGTGTGCTCAATTTTATACACCTGTTAGCAACTGGTGTGGCTGAAATAGCCAAATCCACTAATTTGAAGGAGTGTCCACATACATTTGGCCATGTAGTGTATCTGGGGTGAGATCCCTTCAAGACACGCCCCTGATGCGTGTGCACCCGATTACATATTTGTAGACTATTTTAACACCGGAAAGTGCATGTGTCAACATGCTGACGTACAGTACAGTACCTTTATACCTAGGCATGAAGGAATCCACATACTTTCAGAAATGTATCATATCTCTAGACATTACCTGATCATTTATGGATCCGTATTTCTCACAAAAGTACATTTCAATGTAATATTCATCCTCATATGTCTGATTCAGATGGGCTAAATTCGACGCATGATCAATGTCCAGTGCCCAAATTATTTTACCTGTTCAGGCGTCAAAAATCATTGCTTTTTCACATGAAGGTGACATAACCAGTGGCAACCTGTCACTAACGAGAAAAGCCTGCTCTGTTCGTTATGGACGACGGATGCGATGGGTGCAGATTGAGTCATCAGCGGCGCCGGCGGTGGTCCCGCGCAGTCCAGACCTAGCGTGGTGGTAGTTTTGGTCTGTGATCCAATCCAAACTGTTGCATATATCATTAATCAAAATTGTGCCGATATTGTTGCAAATGATTAAATCCTTCTAATAGAAATTTAAAAAACGATTTAGTTACGGATTGAACTTTAATTAAATGAGTTGACTTCACATGGGATGATTTCACTGAACAACAAAAGAAAGGGAAAATTGAATGATCCCCAATGATCCAAAAACGTTTTCAACATACATCTCTAAAATGATAGTTTAGAAACTAAAGCTTTGGTTGTCTTCCTCTCAGGCTTCCATGTCTTCTCCCTGGACCTCCTCAATGTCCACCTCTTGAACATCATACTCTGAGGCCTCATCTTCACTGTCACTTTCCAACCTCGTTGAGGATGGCTCGTTGTCAGGCTCAAAAAAACACAAATTTGCCCGGATGGCTATCAATTTTTCAACCCTTGTATTGGTCAGCCTGTTGCATGCTTTAGTGTGTGTGTTCCCAAACAAGGACCAATTGCACTCTGAGGCGGCTGATGTTGCTGGGATTTGGAGGATGATGGAGGCAACAGGGGAAAGAGCCTCAGATCCATAAAGTCCCTTCTACCAGGTAGCTGATGAGATATGTTGGCACAACTGTCATATTGCATCTCCATATTCCATCTCCAAAGCCCTTGCTTGGAAGTGTACTTCGCCAGACTGCAAAGAACCTTGCCCTCATCCAAGCCAAGGTGGCGAGACACGGAAGTGATGACACCATAGGCCTTGTTGATCTCTGCACCAGACAGGATGCTCTTGCCAGCATACTTGGGGTCCAACATGTACGCTGTGGCATGTATGGGCTTCAGGCAGAAGTCTTCACACTTTTTGATGTATTTCAGAACTGCAGTTTCCTCTGCTTGAAGCAAGAGTGAAGTGGGCAGGACAGTACGGATTTATTCTCTTACATCTGCAAGCAGAGTCTGAACATCAGACAGGATGGCATTGTCTCCCTCAATCCGTGCAATGGCTACTGCTATAGGTTTCAGGAGTTTCAGGCTGCTTACCACTCTCTCCCAAAATACATCATCCAGGAGGATCCTCTTGATGGGGCTGTCCATATCGGCAGACTGTGATATGGCCATTTCTTGGAGAGACTCCTTCCCCTCCAGTAGACTGTCAAACATGATGACAACACGACCCCATCGGGTGTTGCTGGGCAGCTTTAATGTGGTGCTCTTATTCTTCTCACTTTGCTTGGTGAGGTAGATTGCTGTTATAACTTGATGACCTATCACATACCTCACCATTTCCTTGGCTCTCTTGTAGAGTCATTGATGACTGCCTTCAGCTCATCTGCAATGTAGAGACCTGCTGTCCCTTGTGTCTGTGTTCTTGTAGAATACTGGTTGAGGGGTGGAGATGTACATACTACCTCATTTGGGCCGACCAACCAGTGCTCCCGCACATTGGCTAACCGGGCTATCTACCTTGTGTCCCACCCACCACCCGCCAACCCCTCTTTTACGCTACTGCTACTCTCTGTTCATCATATATCCATAGTCACTTTAACCATATCTACATTTACTTACTACCTCAAACTAACCGGTGTCTGTATGGAGTCTCGCTACTTTTATAGCCTCGCTACTGTATATAGCCTATCTTTTTACTGTTGTTTTATTTCTTTACCTACCTATTGTTCACCTAATACCATTTTTGCACTATTGGTTAGAGCCTGTAAGTAAGCATTTCACTGTAAGGTCTACACCTGTTGTATTCGGCGCACGTGACAAATAAACTTTAATTTGATTTGATTTGAGATGATGTAGTTAATTATTCCTTGCCCACGAATATTCTCCCACCAATCAGAGATAATTGCAATACAGTCTGCTTTCTCTATGATTTGCTTGACCTTCACTTGAACTCTGTTGTACTCTGCATCCAGCAAATGAGTAGATAAAGCATGTCTGGTTGGAGGGGTGTATGCTGGGTGAGGACATTCAGAAATCTCTTCCAATACACATTGCCTGTGAGCATCAGATGGGAACCAGTTTCATACACAGCTCGAGCAAAACATTCATCAGCATTTCTCTGACTATGTTCCTCCAATGAGTCAAAAAAACTTCTGGTTCCAGGAGGACCATGAGCTGTTGCTATTGATAAGGTGTTTGATTCATAATTTTCACCTCAAAAAGAAGTAGAGGGACTTTTGTCAGAGGTTGCTTGTTTTGAGCACTGAGGGAACTTTATGCACTTGGCCAGATGATTCAGCATCTTTGTTGCATTCTTCACATATGATTTGGCACAGTATTTGCAAATCTACACAGCTTTTCCGTCTACATTAGCTGCAATGCCTGTGGAATTTTCCTGTAAAAAATGTTTTTAAAAAATTGTAAAAATAAATAAATACAATTCCTTGTTGCATTCTTCACATATGATTTGGCACAGTATTTGCAAATCTACACAGCTTTTCCTTCTACATTAGCTGCAATGCCCGTGGAATTTTCCTGTAAAAATAGTTGAATCTTGAATGTGCTGAGAAAACACAGATATGTGATATATAATAGGATAAGTTCGACCAGCCAGATAGTACAAGTTCGGCTTATTTCTGCTGGCTGGCCAGATAGAATAAGATTGGTCGGTCGGGCGGTCAAATAGGACAAGTTGGCTGGATAGGACAAGTCGCCCAGATAGCATAAGTTCCACCGGCCGGCAAAACAGGATACGTTCAGCGGGCTGGCCATACAGGCAGATAGGTAGAAGGATGGGTTCGGCCGGGTGGCCACATATAGGCCGGTCGGCCAGATAGGACAAGTCAGCCAGATAGGACAAGTTGCCAGATAGGTCAAGTTCGGCCAGTCAGACAGTACAAGTTCGGCTTATTTGTGCTGGCTGGCCAGATAAGATAAGATTGGTCGGGCGAACAGATAACATATGTTCGGCCACATTTTGCCCACCCCTGGGACAGGACGTAGGGAGTAGTAAGGGGTAGGGTTTAAAATAACTGATCTGAGTGTTAAGTACAGTGAGGAGACAGGACTGACCTTCAACCCTACACAGGCACATGTTATAGCTACATCAGGCCTAAATGATTTCGTCTAGGCAGCCACCTGCCACCTGCCTCTATGTGCTAGATGAGTGCTGCTGGAGATAGGAGGGGGTCAGAGGGAGGGAAGAGGGGATGATTGTATGGATAGAGGGAGGAGGGAAACGGCCATGGGGTCACCCTGAGGGCAGTGCATTAGTCTGTCTGACACGTATGTGTGTGTGTGTGTGTGTGTGTGTGTGTGTGTGTGTGTGTGTGTGTGTGTGTGTGTGTGTGTGTGTGTGTGTGTGTGTGTGTGTGTGTGTGCGTGTGCGTGTGCGCGCGTGGGTGAGTGAGTGCGTGGGTGGGTGGGTGAGTGTGTGCGTGGGTGGGTGAGTGCGTGGGTGGGTGGGTGAGTGTGTGCGTGGGTGGGTGGGTGAGTGCGTGCGTGGGTGAGTGAGTGCATATGTAAGCAGTACCTTTGTCTTTATGTTCAGGTTAGCAGGGTCAGCTTGGACAGACAGAGCCACAGATTTAGTCACCAAGGCAACCAGTCTTGTAGGAATTTCACCGAGGCCAACAACCGGTAGCAACACTCACCGTCACTGGACACGCATCCTGGAAATGCTCACAAGCGCTAACAGACACACACACACAAACACAAACACACACACACACAACCATCACAACCAACAGCAGCCTACATTCAAACTATGACAGACTCACAATCCCATTGTAACAAATCATTTTTGTTCTGTCATACTTTATAGTACTCCAATAATACTTTGTTCATTATCCTCAATGGAGCCTTTGTCGATTCCATTTTGCCCTGTGTCTGTAATGGCATATCACCAATTCCAATAGCATTCTGCTGTCATTACCAACCACCAAGCAGCCATCAGTGTCATTGGACACTCACAAAAGTAGGGCCCTATCCAGACAGACCGACAGACAGACCTACCGACCTATGGTGGACGGACAAGCTGACTTTGGCTTCACACACACATTACCATCTCTGCCCGTCCCTGCTCTATTCAAAGTGTAACTGTGTAATTGGGATGTTTTTCATTAGCCGTTAGATGAGAATCCAGAGATTAGGGGAGGAAATGGCCTCATCATGGTGTGGATGTGTGGTGTCACGCGCGTGTGTGTATGTTTCTGTGTGTGCGCGTGCGTGCCTGCCTGCCAAGCGGCCCGGAACGAAGACGCTACCGCTCAAAAAAGGGAACAAATTGCCCGGGCTCTTATAACAGCAGGCCTTATTCCACCATTACCACAGAAGAAGACAAGGAGCCATCCCACAAGCCAAAAAAGATTGCTTTAAAGAGAGAGAAAAAGATGGAGAGTTGGAGAAAAACAAGACCAGGGATGAGGAGGGGAAAATGAAAAGAAAAGATGAGCTGATGATGAGGCAATTGGTTGGGCTGGGATGAAAACGAGAAATAAGATAGAGGGACAAATGAAACGAGAGAGAGGGAAGCAGACAGATGGAGGGAGAGAGAGAGAGAGAGAGAGAGGGAGACGGAGGGAGAGAGGGACAAATTAAACGAGAGAGACAGATAGGGAGGGAGGGACAGAGAGAGAGAGGGACAAATTAAATGAGAGAGACAGTGAGAGGGAGGGATAGAGAGAGTGAGGGATTGAGAGGGAGGGAGAGAGAGAGAGAGACAGAGAGATAGAGAGAGAGAAAGAAAGAGAGAGAGACAGAGAGAGAGATAGGGAGGCAGAGGGAGGGAGAGAGAGAGGGACAAATGGAACGAGAGAGACAGAGAGAGAGCGAGAGAGCGAGAGAGGAGGGGAGGGAGAGACAGAGAGAGAGAGAGAGAGAGAGAGAGAGAGAGAGAGAGAGAGAGAGAGAGAGAGAGAGAGAGGGAGGGAGAAGCAGCCCAGTGAAGCAGAACGGTGAGAGGTTAGAGAGGGACAGAGCAGTCGGGGGTAAATGTGGTTTATATGAACCTGGAACATATTTGATGTTTGCAGTGGCCATACTGTTTATAGAGAATACACAGTATATGTTTTGGGATATTCAAACTGTGTATTCAATGTTTACTATACAATGTGTGAATGTATTTCGCTGATTGTGGAGTTTGGAGAGTTCCAGTGTGTGTATGTGTGTGTGTGTCTAATGCGTGCGTGTGTGTGTGATGCTTTATCTCACGCTGTGGTCTGGTGGATGAGACAGGGACTGACGAGCACACAAAAGGGCCCTCTCAGCACTTCTCTTTCCCTCTCCCCCTTCCCTCCATCTCTCCATCTCTCCCACCCTCTCTCTCTCTCTCTCTCTGCAGTGTTAGCACAACAGTTCCAGAGGTTACCATTCAATTAAGCGTCAGCGCTCAGCTCGGGCTAGACAAAGACTCCACTCCTTCTCTCTTCCTTCCCTCCCTCCTTCCCTCCCTCTCTCTTTCCTCCACCAAACTTGTAATTACAATGTTCAACACTCTGTTCCTGTGTGACCCACTGTAAAATATGACTATCAATTTGGACCTTATCCTTTCATCAGGCTTGCTTGGCCGATGCTGGGTGATTCTGGCTAGGCCCCCGTCATGATGAAGAATATTGCTGGCCGCTATCTCCCGTAATGAATTACTTTCACTTTTCACCTTACCCAGATATCAATTTGAACTTAACTCTACAAATCATTTTTTTTGTTTCTTTTTTTTAACCTCCTCCCTTTTAACCATGTAGGCTTACACTAAATGAAAATGTGAAGTCACTCCATTTAGAAGTTGCTGCTGCAAGCATGTGTGATGTAGAGGGATAACGATGACCTGAAATAAAAAAGAAACGTGATTAAAAAGAAAAATATAGATCTTTTAGAAACACAGAAAACTCTAAACTCCACTCTAATTTGAACGCTGTAGATTGTAGAGGCTGTTAATGTGGCCGGACCGTCTCCAGCCAAAGAGAACATAAATCACACAGGGTGTGTGTGTGTGTGTGTGTGTGTGTGTGTGTGTGTGTGTGTGTGTGTGTGTGTGTGTGTGTGTGTGTGTGTGTGTGTGTGTGTGTGTGTGCGTGCGTGCGTGCGTGCGTGTGTGTGTGTGTGTGTGTGAGAAGAGTATGTTCAGTACTTACCCACTAGCCTACAGTAAGGGTGTTCATGCTTTGGTTGTGCATTTGAATGTGTGTGACATGTGTTTGTTGATACATTTTTTCCACCGTGTATAATGACATTTGAAAGCCAAACTAGGCAAGCTGACTAATAAAGGCAGTCGATTCCACAGCGTTACAAAACACCTCAAGGCTTGGCTACCTGCCACAGACCACTGTGTCCAGGGCCATGTGTCCCACTGATACCTTCAGTGCCCAGGGAAATGTGTCTCACCAATACCTTCAGTGTCCATGGCAATGTGTCTCACCGATACCTTCAGTGTCCAGGGCAATGTGTCTCAATTATACCTTCAGTGTCCAGGGCAATGTGTCTCACTGATACCTTCAGTGTCCAGGGCAATGTGTCTCACCAATACCTTCAGTGTCCAGGGCAATGTGTCTCACTGATACCTTCAGTGTCCAGGGCAATGTGTCTCACTGATACCTTCAGTGTCCAGGGCAATGTGTCTCACCAATACCTTCAGTGTCCAGGGCAATGTGTCTCACCAATATCTTCAGTGTCCAGGGCAATGTGTCTCACCAATACCTTCAGTGTCCAGGGCAATGTGTCTCACTGATACCTTCAGTGTCCAGGGCAATGTGTCTCACTGATACCTTCAGTGTCCAGGGCAATGTGTCTCACCGATACATTCAGTGTCCAGGGCAATGTGTCTCACCGATACCTTCAGTGTCCAGGGCAATGTGTCTCACCAATACCTTCAGTGTCCAGGGCAATGTGTCTCACTGATACCTTCAGTGTACAGGGCAATGTGTCTCACCGATACCTTCAGTGTCCAGGGCAATGTGTCTCACCTATACCTTCAGTGTCCAGGGCAATGTGTCTCACTGATACCTTCAGTGTCCAGGGCAATGTGTCTCACCGATACCTTCAGTGTCCAGGGCAATGTGTCTCACCTATACCTTCAGTGTCCAGGGCAATGTGTCTCACTGATACCTTCAGTGTCCAGGGCAATGTGTCTCACCAATACCTTCAGTGTCCAGGGCAATGTGTCTCACTGATACCTTCAGTGTACAGGGCAATGTGTCTCACTGATACCTTCAGTGTCCAGGGCAATGTGTCTCACTGATACATTCAGTGTCCAGGGCAGTGTGTCTCACTGATACCTTCAGTGTCCAGGGCAATGTGTCTCACCGATACATTCAGTGTCCAGGGCAATGTGTCTCACCGATACCTTCAGTGTGCATGGTAAGACTAAGTCTGACTCTGAGTTAATGTATTTCTTAACTTTTTTTTTTTATCTGAAAGAGACAAATTAATGTGAAACCACTGAATCTCTGTATGTACAGTATGATCAGAAAGTATTCAGACCCCTTGATTTTTTCCCCACATTTTGTTACGTTACAGCCTTATTCTAAAATTGATTAAATTGTTAGTTTTTTTTATCACCAATCTACACACAATACCCCATAATGACAAAGCAAAAATGTTCCATTTACATAAGTACACAGACCCTTTACTCAGTACTTTGTTGAAGCACCTTTGGCAACGATTACAGCCTCGAGTCTTCTTGGGTATGAAGCTACAAGCTTGGATGGTGAGCGTCCAACCTAACAGAGCTTGAGAGGAGCTGCAGAGAAGAATGGGAGAAACTCCCCAAATACAGGTGTGCCAAGCTTGTAGCGTCACACCCAAGAAGACTCGAGGTAGTAATCGCTGCCAAAGGTTGGGCCACTCAAGGACATAAAGAAACTTTCCAAAGTAGCTCCTGCGTTGTTTTGGCTGTGTGCTTACAGTCGTTGTCCTGTTGGAAGGTGAACCTAGCAGGTTTTCATCAAGGATCTCTCTGCACTTTGCTCCGTTCATCTTGCCCTTGATCCTGACTAGTCTCCCAGTCCCTGCCACTGAAAAACATCCCCACAGCATGATGCTGCCACCATCATGCTTTACCGTAGGGATGGTGCCAGGTTTCCTCCAGATGTGATGCTTGGTATTCAGGCCAAAGAGTTCAAAGAGTTTTCTTGGTTTCATCAGACCAGAGAATTTTGTTTCTCATGGTCTGAAAGTCCTTTAGGTGCCTTTTGGCAAACTCCAAGTGGGCTGTCATGTGCCTTTTACTGAGAAGTGGCTTTCGTCTGGCCACTCTACCATAAATGCCTGATTGGTGGAGTGCTGCAGAGATGGTTGTCCTTCTGGAAGGTTCTCCCATCTCCACAAAGGACCTCTGGAACTAGGTCAGAGTGACCATCAGGATCTTGGTCACCTCCCTGACCAAGACCCTTCTCCCCCGATTGCTCAGTTTGGCTGGGAGACCAGCTCTAGGAAGAGTCTTGGTGGTTCCAAATTTCTTCCATTTAAGAATGATGGAGGCCATTGTTTTTGGGGACCTTCAATGCTGTATAAATGTTTTGGATCCCTAGATCTGTGCCTCAACACAATCCTGTCTCGGAGCTCTAAGGACAATTCTTTCGACCTCGTGGAATTGTTTTTGCTCTGACATGCACTGTCAACTGTGGGACCTTTTGCAGACAGGTGTGTGCCTGACCACAGGTGGACTCCAATCAAGTAGTAGAAACATCTCAAGGATGATCAATGGAAACATGATGCACCTGAGCTCAATTTTGAGTCTCATAGCAAAGGGTCTGAATTCTTATGTAAATAAGGTATTTCTGTTTTTATTTTTTATAAATTTGTCATAATTTCTAAAAACCTGTCATTATGGGGTATTTTGTGTAGATTGATGAGGCGAAGAAATATTTAATCACATTTAGAATACGGCTGTAATGTAACAAAATGTGAAAAAAGGGGAAAGGTTCTGAATACTTTCCGAACGCACTGTACGCCAAAGATATAATTCTCCACTCTGATAAACCAAAAAGCATTTGAAAATGTTCAGAAAATGAAATGCTGTACACGTTCACTTCCTGGCTTCATCTCTTAGAGGAGGACCTCTGTGATAAAAGGCTGGATGTGTGTCTGTGCACAAATATCTGGGGGAAGTACAGTCAATGTAGGTCCTAGGCTGAAGGTCCTAGGCTGAAGGTTCTAGGCTGAATTTTTTTATTTTATTTTACCTTTATTTAACTAGGCAAGTCAGTTAAGAACAAATTCTTATTTTCAATGGCAGCCTAGGAACAGTGGTTTACTGCCTTGCTCAGTGGCAGAACGACAGATTTTTTTTATCTTGTCAGCTCAGGGATTCGATCTTGCAACCTTTCAGTTGCATGTCCAACACCACTAGGCTACCTGCCGCCCGAATGTTTGCCACTGGGCAGGACTGGTGTCATCGTGTCTATAAACACACAAAGAGCTATACAATATACTACCTGGCCAACAGGCATACAGACACAGGTATATTACCCTCCCTGCTCCCCACAGCCTCCCCCTCTGATAACAGAAAGGACTACCTTTGATGATACCAATTCACAAGGCCGATTCTCATCTCTCCTGTGGAGCACAGCACCACTGATGGTAGGGCTGTCAGGGCCACCGTAACCCCCAACCCTCCACACACAGCAGCAGTATTGTTAGAGAGGGGTAAAGATAAAGATTTTTGTTGGGGTGCAAGGCAGGTATTTACACTGCTCAAAAGAGTAGGAGAGAAAGAGTACTGCTACTAGAAACACATCAGCAGAACAGACATACTATAGTGTAGCCTGTTTACCAGTGGAGACTAAAATGTAGCCTGTTGGCCAAATAGCCAGTGGAGACTAGAGTGTAGCCTGTTGTCCAGAGAGATAGTGGAGACTAGAGTGTAGCCTGTTTTCCAGATAGCCAGTAGAGACTAGAGTGTATCTTGTTGGCCAGATAGCCATTGGAGAGAAAGGATAAAACACACCATATAACCACAAGTTACAGCACAGGTAAACCAACCAATAATACCTTATACAATAATTATGGCGAAGCAATTCAAAGGCAACTTCATAGAAACAACTGACAAGAACCACCCATTCATAAACTGTCACGAGAAATTTCAATCCTAATGATGATAATAATCACTATAGCTTTGATCAATTCCTCCTAGGTTGTAAAGCTAGGGTTAATAAGAATTAGGCAAAGACTCAGATTCTGCAAAAGGTTCGTTGTAGTTTATTCATGAGGGCTCTCATGTCAACCAACATTTGAACAGACTCTATAACCCCCTCTACGCGCGCACACACACACACACACAGACACAGAGACAGTTTTATCACTTTCCTACCAGCCTTGGAAGTTTCTCGCCATTCTCTTCCTCCCCAGATAAGAGAGGCCTTGGAAGGGCCCTCCTGTTGTCAGCTTTTTCAGAGTTATCATGTGTAGTCTACCATCCTCTGATTTCTCCACATATTTCTCCCTCTTAACTTGTCCCACACATGTATTATTGGAATATAGTCTTATATGTTTCAGGGTGGAATACTTTAGTCATTACCTTAAACATAAAAATTCCCTTATCAATCCACCCTTTGACTAAATATTACACACTGATACGTCAACCTTGATTGTGATTGAAATTATAAATGTCACACAAAATCAAACAAAACCAATACATATATTTACATCATATACTCATCAACGACTGTTCTAGGCCTATATCCAATTATAACTCTTCTTTTTAGGATTTTCATTATAGTCTTTATTAAATGAACAGTCTGTCTAAACATTGAAGATAGACTCATCCAACATGGGCATCTCGTGGTTGAAAGAATCGAAGCCATCTACTAGGCCCGGAGGCATGTAGTTGTCATCCCACTGGTCGGAGCTCGGAATCGGTCCGTACCTCATCATTTGTTGCGTCATCGATCTCTCTAGAGTCCTGGTAATTAAACCTCTCACACATGGGATCAAACAGCATCCACACAACACCAACACACTCATGCAGGTGAAAGCAGCCCACAATACAGTACTTACAGCATTTTTCCATTTTCCGAACATACTATCGAACCACCCAGTCAGGGAGGTATCCACCCCAGAGTTCTCTGCTAACTCATGAGCTAATGTGGTTAAACCGGCCAGGGCCTTGGTCACTGATCCATCTGGAGCTCTGTTATTAGAAATAAACGTGCAACAATGAACCCCAATTATTCTACATACCCCACCCTTTTTTGCCAATAACATATCAAGAGCCAGTCTATTTTACCAGGTCATGAGTTAGGTGGCGGATAATTGGTCAGAGAACCCCTTTACTGCATCCCCGGTTTCATTCATGAATCTGTGTTGATTATAATAGATGTAATTAATCCAATCCACATTTTTATTTATTGTCAACCACCAAAGAACCTAGTGGTAAAGCCTTCACCTATTTGATTCATAGCTTTGTATTCATCTGGAACTTCCCTGGAGATGCCAATAGCATCCATCTAGACAAAGCTACTCCCATCCTGTGAACTAAACGTGCGAACAAAAAGGAGGTATTTGGACATAAATTATGGACTATCGAACAAAACAAACATTTATTGTGGAACTGGGATTCCTGGCAGTGCATTCCGATGAAGATCATCAAAGGTAAGTGAATATTTATAATGCTATGTCTGACTACTGTTGACTCCACAACATGGCGGGTATCTGCATAGCTTGTTTTGGTGGCTGAGCGCTGTAGTCAGATTATTCCATGGTGTGCTTTCGCTGTAAAGCTTTTTTGATATCTGACACAGTTGCATTAAGGAGAAGTATATCTTTAACAAACAGTCTTCTTATGTGTTCTGCTATTATATCTCCAACTTCTATGTCTTCCTGTTCTGGTCTCCCTAACTCTGGCATTCTATATGGTCTACCTGATAAGCTGAAATGTAATCCATTGTTTAAAGAAATAGATCCTATTAAACCAACTCTAGGGATAATATCTGGATCTAATATTTTAGCTACCATAATCGTGTCCGCCAAGTAAGTTGGGAATGCTTCTACCCATTTGCTGTATATATCTATTATATATGTATTTTTAAGTAGTTCGTAACCTGCAGTGTTTCCTAACCTGCTCTACCACCTGCTTTAACAACATTCTAAAGATTGATTCAGTACATCGTTTGACATGTTTCTACTGACTGTGACGGAACTTTTGGACATTTCGTCACGTTATAGTGGACGCGCTTTGAGACTTTGGTTAGGGAGTTTGGTAAACAATTCGAAAGTAGCTAATTGGACATAAATAACGGACATTATCGAACAAATCAAGCATTTATTGTGGACCTGGGATTCCTAGGACTGCATTCTGATGAAGTACATCAAAGGTAAGGAAACATTTATCATGTATTTTCTGGTTTCTGTTGAGTCCAACATGGCGGCTAATTTGACTATTGTTCTGAGCTCCGTCTCAGATTATTGCATGGTTTATTTTTCCGTAAAGTTTTTTTGAAATCTGACACAGCGGTTGCATTAAGGAGAGGTATATCTATAATTCCATATAACTTGTATTATCATTTACATTTATGATGAGTATTTCTGTTGAAACGATGTGGCTATGCAAAATCACTTGATGTTTTTGCAACTAGTGAATCTAACGCACCAATGTAAACTCAGATTTTTTTATATAAATATGAACTTTATCAAACAAAACATGCATGTATTGTGTAACATGAAGTCCTATGAGTGTCATCTGATGAAGATAATCAAAGGTTAGTGATTAATTTGATCTCTATTTCTGGTTTTTGTGAAAGCTATCTTTCGCTGGAAAAATGGCTGTGCTTATTGTGGTTTTGTGGTGACCTAACATAATCGTTTGTAGTGCTTTCGCTGAAAAGCATATTTGAAATCGGACACTTTGGTGGGATTAACAACAAGATTACCTTTAAAATGATATAAGACACATGAATGTCTGAGGAATTTTAATTATGAGATTTCTGTTGTTTGAATTTGGCGCCCTGCACTATCACTGGCTGTTGTCATATCGATCCCGGTAGCGGGATTGCAGCCATATTAACATACATCTTGAATAACGTTCCAACCGGAGAATTACATCAACTTCAATTGACCGATGGAACGGAGCTCACTCTCACGTGAACGCGCCAGTTCAATGCGTGGGCACCTCATGGAAGTGATTACTCATTCCTGTCTCCTTTGGCCCCCCTTCACATTAGAGTCATCAGACAAAGTTCTATTGACTGTTGACATCTAGTGGAAGCCGTAGGAAGTGAAAACCCATCCATATCTCTCTGTATTTTCAATGAGAGCTTGGTTGAAAATCTGGCACCCCCAGAAAATATCCAAACAGGAAGTGGAACTTCTCAGGTTTTTGCCTGCCATATGAGTTCTGTTATACTCACAGACATAATTCAAACAGTTTTAGAAACTTCAGAGTGTTTTCTATCCAATACTAATAATGCTCTGCCCATGTGTCAATATTGCCGCATAGCTAAACAGTGACTTAGGTAGGCCGATACTATCTGTTTCTTTATTATGAGCCTCACACTTACAAATAGCTAACTTTTCTAGATGCTGGCAAAAGTACAGCATCTAATAGATTCAAAATCAACTGAGCATGTGTAATAGGTTTCCCAGAGGTATTTACCATACCTATGTGGCAGGTACATTGCAGGTTAGGAAAGACTTTAGAGCAGGTTGTAGAGCAGGTTAGGAAACACTGCAGGTTACGAACTACTTAACAAAAAATTAGGCTACAAAGTCTTTCGTAACCTGCAGTGTTTCCTAACCTGCTCTATCAACTGCTCTACCATCCTTCCTCCCTGTTGACACATGGCTCTGCCCATGTGTCAATATTGCCGCATATCTAAACAGTGTCTTTGGTAAGATTAGTAAATGATCATAGGCCATACTAACCCTTCAAAGAAGTGTTTCTTACTATATTAGACAAATTAAAGAAAAAGCGTCAAACATTTTCTACATGTTGTATCCCAGGTTCGCAGAACATTACTTTATCAAAAGAATTCACGTGTTTAATTAGAACTCAGAAAATAAAACTTCTAAAAGTCCATGTGTGTGCGTGCCCCTTTAAGATATCGTGGCACTAAGAAAAATGGAAATCTCCTTTTAAGATATTGTGGCACTTAGACAAATGGAAATCTCCTTTAAGATATCGTGGCACTAAGACAAATGGAAATCTCACCAAACCCAAAGGAAATAGAACACACCAATCCAAACATTGTATTTTAAAAATATCAACAAATAGTTAAACACTATTTGTTGTGTGTGGGTATTTGCAAACCCTAGGTTAAAAACAAACAAAACATTTCCAGGTCTTTTCAATTTGGTAGTTTTTATGCCTCTATCTCACTCGCTCTCCCCAAGATTCTATCCCCAGGAAACATTCCAAGGAGAGAGAAAACAACTGATGCCCCTGAGACAGATGTCTATGTATCAGAGGAAAAGCTCCAGGTGGGATCTGATGCCCCTGAGACAGATGTCTATGTATCAGGGGAAAAGCTCCAGGTGGTATCTGATGCCCCTGAGACAGATGTCTATGTATCAGAGGAAAAGCTCCAGGTGGGATCTGATGCCCCTGAGACAGATGTCTATGTATCAGGGGAAAAGCTCCAGGTGGTATCTGATGCCCCTGAGACAGATGTCTATGTATCAGGGGAAAAGCTCCAGGTGGGATCTGATGCCCCTGAGACAGATGTCTATGTATCAGGGGAAAAGCTCCAGGTGGTATCTGATGCCCTGAGACAGATGTCTATGTATCAGGGGAAAAGCTCCAGGTGGTATCTGATGCCCCTGAGACAGATGTCTATGTATCAGGGGAAAAGCTCCAGGTGGGATCTGATGCCCCTGAGACAGATGTCTATGTATCAGGGGAAAAGCTCCAGGTGGTATCTGATGCCCCTGAGACAGATGTCTATGTATCAGGGGAAAAGCTCCAGGTGGGATCTGATGCCCCTGAGACAGATGTCTATGTATCAGGGGAAAAGCTCCAGTTGGTATCTGATGCCCCTGAGACAGATGTCTATGTATCAGGGGAAAAGCTCCAGGTGGTATCTGATGCCCTGAGACAGATGTCTATGTATCAGAGGAAAAGCTCCAGGTGGGATCTGATGCCCCTGAGACAGATGTCTATGTATCAGGGGAAAAGCTCCAGTTGGTATCTGATGCCCCTGAGACAGATGTCTATGTATCAGGGGAAAAGCTCCAGGTGGTATCTGATGCCCCTGAGACAGATGTCTATGTATCAGGGGAAAAGCTCCAGGTGGTATCTGATGCCCTGAGACAGATGTCTATGTATCAGGGGAAAAGCTCCAGGTGGGATCTGATGCCCCTGAGACAGAGGTCTATGTATCAGGGGAAAAGCTCCAGGTGGGATCTGATGCCCCTGAGACAGAGGTCTATGTATGAGGGGAAAAGCTCCAGGTGGTATCTGATGCCCCTGAGACAGATGTCTATGTATCAGGGGAAAAGCTCCAGGTGGTATCTGATTTTAAGTACCACGGCATCATACTTGATTCCAACCTCTCTTTTTAAAAAGCAAATGAAGAAGGTAACTCAAATAACCAAATTCAACCTCACTAATTTCCAAAACATATTAAATTGCTTGACTACAGAGGTAACAAACTGTACTTCAAATCTATGATACTCCCCCACTTAACATACTACCTGACTAGTTTGGCCCAAGCTTGCTTTACAACATTAAAACCCATTCAGTCTGTTCTGCAAACAAAGCTCTCAAAGTGCTTGATAGGAAGCCCAATAGCTATAATCACTGTTACATTCTCAGATAGCATGAGCTCCTGCATTGGAAAAAAATATTTAGCAATACACTGATGCATATCTCGTATTCAAGATTCTAAATGTCCAGGCTCCCCCTCCACTCACTAATGACTGGACATTGTTCCACGTAATGGAAACAGATTATAATGTTAGAATACATTAAACTTCCTGCTCAAATTCACCAAGCAACAATAAACTTCTCAATATTTTATTTCATCAGACCATTTAGGCAACAAACGTATTACATGGAAATCGCCTCGCTATTATTTTGAATGAATTAGTCTTTCAATTGAACCTAAACAAGCTATTATAACGTTCAATCTATATCTTAAACCAGGCAAAACATACCAATAGTTGAATTACAATCAAGAAATCCAGATTTTAGTCAATTGGTGCATAGGCTGGGAAACAAACCCGAGCCTCCCATGTGGCAGGTGAGAATTATACCACTGAACCACCAAAGCTATTGAAATGACGAAGACTCCTCGCAAACAACCCTATTTATAATTGTCTGTCGTCGTAAAATCAGGCACGTACTACCGAGACAATTCCCAGAAAATAGCCCTAATTTAAAGGTCCAAGCATTTCTCCGGCGATGATTCTCATTTCTCTCGCTCTCGTTGTCTCTCTCTTTCTCTCTCTATCTTTCTGTATGTCACCTTATCTTTTCTTTTCCTTTCCTCTCTTAACTTTTGTCACCCTCTCTTTCTCCTACTCAGAATTTAGGAATAATTACTATTGTGACTTTTGATAAGTTATTAGGTCTCACACGCACATCATTTTTCCCCTGTTGATATCCTCCTTGAAACTTTCTCTCTCTCTTTCTCTACTCTTGCCTTCTTTTCCGGGCTTCAGACAGCCACACCCTGGCTGTATCTAGCCCTCGACCTGCTGTTTCCCTTAATTATCTACACACGTCTTATGTATCTGCTTTATCATTAATTCAAATTTTTCAATATTTAAACGTCCATCAAATTCATACTTTTTTCTCCATCTTGGGCCAAAATAAATGTTCCTTCTATATATCTCCCATTTCCGGTTAATTCCGGAATCTCCTTAGAGGATCTGCCACCCATGTTATTCAATTACTATTGTTGTTATTATGCTTATTCTCACAATCTATGTGTGTGTTTCTATAATTTGTTATTATCCTTAATTTATATGTATGTGCTTTTACTTTCTATGTTGATAAATACCTCTTTCTCTATCTCTCCTAGGATCTTAGAATAATTATTTTTATGACTTTTGATAGATTATTAGGTCTCACACATATACAACAATAAGCTATTTCCCAGGGGTTGTAAGGCCCTGGTTAACAGCCCATTCTTCCGTTGTTTCTTATGACTTTCGACTGATTAATATATCTATCTTATTCGCAAGTAATTATCTTCTTATCCTTGTTGAAAACTTTCTATGTGTGTGCTTTTTACTTTCTTACTCAATTACTATAGTCATTTTCTAATGTGTATTCTTTCTATGTGTGTGTCATATATCTCTCATCTCTTCCAACCATGGTATCCTCTATTGGTTTTTAGAAAATTATCCTATACAGTATAGGGTTATATGGTTGTTATTTACCTACACGCGTTCTTAGAATAATCCTAAACCCTTTTCAATTGGATTTCTATCTGTTAACTATTTTAATGTATCTCTACACCAATACTTAACAAGTTCAACCCTAGCGGGATTTCTATCTATTCATTATTTTTTATTTTATCTCGACACCAATACTCAACAAGTTCAAGCCTAGCGGGATTTCTATCTGTTAACTTTCTTAATGTATCTCTACACCAATACTCAACAAGTTCAAACCTAGCGGGATTTCTATCTGTTAATTATTTTAATGTATCTCTACACCAATACTCAACAAGTTCAATCCCCCCTGTATACTTTTAACAGTCTTGGACTATCTCGATACCGGGTAGTTTCTTTTGGTAACGAATCATTTCGGACCTGTCCCCTTGTTTCCCCGATCTGTTACCCAGTGCCGCCAACACTAACATAGATACTTTTGTATTTAAACTTTCTCTACATTAGATTATATGGACAGTATACTCGATACAAATCTTACTTACTGTTAGTTTTACAGTTAAAATCCTCATTCACATTTATCTTGACCAATGCTTTACAGGAATGTAATCCAGTCCATAACTAAGTAAATTTTTAGTAAGTTTAAAATTAAACCCCAAACTAATGAATAAAGATTACTGACCTTATCTTGCAGCTGAGAATTCAATGTAGGTTGGATTTCGTCACCGCCTCTGTCGTGTACCAGTTTACCACTGGCCTGAAGTAGACCCTCAATCTTAGAGGTCAGGTCTTTGTCTTACGGATCCGTGATCCGCCCGTGCACGGTTTTCAGCAGTTCCTTGGGATGACAGAGGCAGGGATTGAGATCTGGCTCGAAGGACCAAGCTGTCACGAGAATCTTCAATCGCAATGATGATAACAATCACTATAGCTTTGACCCATTCCCCCTGCAAAAGGTTCGTGGTAGTTTATTCATGAGAGCTCTCAAGTCAACCAAAATTTGAACAGACTTTATAACCCCCTCTACGCGCACACTGCTTTTACTTTCTATGTTGATAAATACCTCTTTCTCTATCTCTCCTAGGATCTTAGAATAATTATTTTTATGACTTTTGATAGATTATTAGGTCTCACACGTATACAACAATAAGCTATTTCCCAGGGGTTGTAAGGCCCTGGTTAACAGCCCATTCTTTCTTATGACTTTCGACTGATTAATATATCTATCTTATTCGCAAGTAATTATCTTCTTATCCTTGTTGAAAACTTTCTATGTGTGTGCAATGATGATAACAATCACTATAGCTTTGACCCATTCCCCCTGCAAAAGGTTCGTGGTAGTTTATTCATGAGAGCTCTCAAGTCAACCAAAATTTGAACAGACTTTATAACCCCCTCTACGCGCACACACACACACACACACACACACACACACACACACACACACACACACACACACACACACACACACACACACACACACACACACACACACACACACACACACACACACACACACAGAGACAGTTTTATCACTTTCCTAACAGCCTTGGAAGTTTCTATATTCTATATTCTGTCTTACCCCCCAGTGTAGGAGTGAGGAGGGTATGAATGGATGTGTGGGTGTGTTAACTTCTCTGCGCTACGGATCCCTTTAGCGGGATCATTTTCCTAAACAACCGCTGAATTGCAGGGCGCAAAATATTACTAAAAATATTTATAATCATGCAATCACAAGTGAAATATACCAAAACACAGCTTAGCTCGTTGTTAACTTCATTGGGATAGGGGGTGCTGTTGTCACTTTTTCTGGAAATCGTGTAATTTTTAAACGGCTTCCTACTCAATTCTTGCTCGTACAATATGCATATTATTATTATTATTGGATAGAAAACAGTCTCTAGTTTCTATAGCCGTTGAAATTTTGTCTCTGAGTGGAACAGAACTCATTCTACAGCAATTTCCCTGACATGGAGTCAGATTTCACACATCTTGGCCCCTGATCTGGAGTCAGTTTAAAGGTCCCCGTGAATGCTATGAGGATACAGACACTGCTTACGTCTTCCCCTGGATGTCTTTACGTGATGACGCTTTGAATGGTGTCGATTGCGCAATCACAGCCACTATAAAACAAAAAAACGTGTAGGTAGGAACTCTTTTCCAGCTGCGCCGGACGCGTGGTGGACACCGACCTGCTCTTTTTCCAAGCATTAGTGTAGCCTGTAATATTTCTCCGGTCATGTTTTTACTTGTAATAGGTGTTAAAGACATCATAAGGTAGTTAATTTAAACCGTTTTATAGCAATTTATATCCGTTTAGTGCGATTTTGGGACATTTATTTCTGAGACCCTTTGAATCTCTGGGCACGTTTCCAGTTCATGCCGAACGCAGTGGGCATTTCCACATGGCAAGAGGACAGCTTTCGACCAAAAGACGATTAGACCCAAGAAAGGATTCTTTGCCCAAGATTCTGATGGAAGAACAGCTCAAAGTAAGAACAATTTATTATGATAAATCGTGTTTCTGTCGAAAAATGTTAATCGCTAATGCCGCCATTTTGTTAGACGTAGCTTCGCTTGGCGCAAACTGTATTGAAAAGTAAGGATAATTAAAAAAATGTAAATCAGCGATTGTATTAAGAATTAAATTGTCTATCAATCGCTGTCCACCCTATATTTTTTAGTCACGTTTATGAGTATTTATGTATACGACTAGATCACTGTCTAATATGTCGCACGACATTTTCTGACCAGCTGGGCAACTTTTGTCATTGTCTAACCATGATTTTGGTGGCTAAATATGCACATTTTCGAACAAACTCTATATGTATGTTGTAATATGATGTTACAGGAGTGTCATCTGAAGAATTCTGAGAAGGTTAGTGAAAAAATTAATATATTTTGGCGATGTTGACGTTATCGCTCTCTTTGGCTAGAATCAATGCTCTGGTAATGTTTGCACATGTGGTATGCTAATATAACGATTTATTGTGTTTTCGCTGTAAGACACTTAGAAAATCTGAAATATTGTCTGTATTCACAGGATCTGTGTCTTTCGATTAGTGTATGCTGTGTATTTTTACGAAATGTTTTATGATTAGTAATTAGGTAATACACGTTGCTCTATGTATTTATTCTAGTCGATTTGTGACGGTGGGTGCAATTGTAAACTATGATATCTACCTGAAATATGCACATTTTTCTAACAAAACCTATCCTATACCATAAATATGTTATCAGACTGTCATCTGATGAGGTTTTTTCTTGGTTAGTGGCTATCAATATCTTAGTTTAGCCGAATTGGTGATAGCTACTGGTGTTGGTGGACAAAGAAAAAATGGTGTCTTTTACTAAGGTGTTTACCTAATAGATTTACATATTGTGTCTTCCCTGTAAAACATTTTAAAAATCGGACATGTTGGCTGGATTCACACGATCTGTATCTTTCATTAGCTGTATTGGACTTGTTAATGTGTGAAAGTTAAATATTTCAAATATTTTTTTTTTTTGAATTTGCCGCTCTGCCTTTTCAATGGAATGTGGGAGGAGTGCCGCTAGCGGCACCCCTTGCCTAAACAGGTTAATCCACCTATCGTGTCATATTTTGAAAATGTGCTTTACAGCGAAAGAAATCCAAGCTTTTGTGAGTGTATCAATCGATGCTAGAACAGTTAGCCCCAAATTAGCATGGTCACGAAAGTCAGAAAAGCAATACAATTAATCGCTTACCTTTGATAATCTTCGGATGTTTGCACTCATGAGACTCCCAGTTACACATAAATGTTATTTTTGTTCGATAAATATTACTTTTATAACAAAGAAACGCCATTTGGGTTGCGCGTTATGTTCAGAAAACTACAGCCTTGTTCTGGTCCTGAAAGGCAGAAGAAAATTCCCAAACGTATCAGATTCAAAAATATTACTACAAATATTTATAATCATGCAATCATAAGTGAAATATACCAAAACACAGCTTAGCTTGTTGTTAATCCACCTATCGTGTCAGATTTTGAAAATATGCTTTGCAGCGAAAGCAATCCAAGCTTTTGTGAGTGTATCAATCAATGCTAGAACAGTTAGCCATATATTAGCTTGGTTAGCTTGGTCACGAAAGTCAGAAAAGCAATAAAATTAATCGCTTACCTTTGATAATCTTCGGATGTTTGCACTCACGAGACTCCCAGTTACACAATACATGTTCTTTTTGTTCGATAAATATTACTTTTATAACAAAAAAACGCCATTTGGGTTGCGAGTTATGTTCAGAAAACCAAAGCCTTGTTCCGTTCGACGAAAATTCCAAAAAGTATCCGTAATGTTCGTAGAAACATGTCAAATGTTTTTCATAATCAATCCTCAGGTTGTTTTTAATAGGCAAAAACAAAGAAGGCCTTAAAATGTCCCAAGTCTCCTTGGCCACAAAAAAAAGACCTAGTCCAATCAATAAACCAAAATAATAAACCATCTAAAATGCACTCCATTGAAGACAAATGTAAAAAACAACACGGCCAGCAGGGCAATAATAGTCCAGCGACAGTGAACATCAAATGACGCGCAGTGAAAAAGCACTGGAGTGAGATAGGTCAAATGTGAGTGAGAGAGAGGGGGGGCGTCTTTGCTGTGGACTTCAGAATTGCAGTTGAACTTGTCTGTCTGTCCAATACACCTGATGGTTTGTTGGTTAGTTTGTCAAAGCTTCACAACAATGCTGCTACTAATCCATGTGATTAATGACAGGAGCGGTCCCAACAGATTAACACACCGCTGATAGACTTAAAAACTTTACAAACTAAGCACGCTGAAAATAAACGAGAGTTGCAAACACTGTGAAACTGCCGCGCCAATCGAGAGCTCTCACACAGAGCTGGAAGAGCCATCTTCCTTCCTTTCCTCCTTCCCGACCATCTTAAAGTGGCAGCGCACGATGAAGGCTCTGTGCAGGATTTTGCAAAACACGCACACACACACACACGCACATGCACACGCACACGCGCACACGCACACGCACACACACACATAGAGGGTTTTAGTGGACTGATTACGAAGCTGGGTGAGACTATGTGATGGTACACAGCAGGATAGGGGTCTCAACAGGATGAGACAGGACTGGACATAAACACACACACTCTGCGACTGTGCCGACGCAGCTGCCTCGCACATGCAGGCTCCATATGTCACAGGCAGTAGGGGAGCGATGCTCTTCCCAGCACAGCTAATCAATCACAGAGACCCCATCCTCCAAGGTTCAGCACAACACCACAGGGTACAGGGCAGAGCACAGAGCAGTGCTCCAAAAACACCCGAGAGAATTCTCACCACGACTTCAGTCAGGTCAAATGAGAGAGAGAGGGATGGAGTTGGCATCTGATTTTCCTTTGTGACAGAGACAGGAAACAAAGGTGAAAGATGGGCATTTTGGTGTCCATTATTCTTTGCCCCCGTAGTTGGCCCCTCGTCTTTTGAACCTCAAAGTTACAGACTGTGAGTAATGCTCCAGAAACCACACACAGTTGCCTCTTTCTGTTTTCAATGGTTCCCTCTTCCCTTTCTTTCCTCCCGTCTACAGTATGCCTTCCTCTTCTACTCATCATCCCTCTCTCCACAGCTGAGAAGAGAAGAATAAGCAACAGATTCGTGTTAATGGTCGGTCGTTTCAGTGTTGTCCCCCTTAGTGAGCCTGCCATCTGGCCCGGCATGTAATGGCTCTCGTAATCTGCCCATAATGGGTCAGGGACGAGGATTACGTCACCAGGGCAGTCCAAGTCCGAGTCCCAGGGACCTCTGGATCAATGAAGGCCTCCACAGGGACTCCTGCCCTGGCAGACGTCAAAACTGTCCATTGGGTATTAAAGAGCAGTCCGTCAGGCCGTCTTCACTAGAAGGTTCGGGCATGGGCCGGGGTGGATGGGGGGTCCCTCTCCCCTAAGGGAGGCCTCTGTAACCTCCAGTGTGTATTAACACCCCAGCGGGTCTCCGGTGACATGCCATCCCTCCTGAGTATCGACAGATCGGGTAACAAAGGGCCTCCTCTGGGCCCTCGTTCTCCTCCGCACTGCGGTGTGGTGTGATCAGCCTGAGGAGAGGAGAAACCTACCTCTTCCCCTCTCAAACTACTCTTTCTCAGTCTACACAGGCAGTGAATGTTGGGGGATTTGGTATTATGATTTTGAATGGGCATTTTCTTTACTGAGCTCTCCCCGCCGCGGACCTTTGCCTGTTCTCAGACCGATGGCCACTGCATGCCCGCTGTGTCCCTACCCACTGCTGCCTCTCTGCTCTGCAGCCCCCTGCACAGCCACCACCATCTGCTCCCTGCCACTACCCTGGCACTGCCCTCCGCTCTCCTCTCTCATGCAGGGCACTAGCGACTGCGCTGACACCCTCTCACCATGCTACCTCTCACCTGGCAGGAAGCACACACACACACACACACACACACACACACACACACACACACACACACACACACACACACACACACACCCTGCACGCTGGGAGCTGTGGTGCATCCGGCCCAAACATGAACCTTCTAATGTCACTGTGGAGATGACACAAAGGAAACAAATAATGTAGTGTGTGTGTGTGTGTGTGTGTGTGTGTGTGTGTGTGTGTGTGTGTGTGTGTGTGTGTGTGTGTGTGTGTGTGTGTGTGTGTGTGTGTGTGTGTGTGCATGTGCAGAAGTGTGAGCATCGCATGAAGGATGGTACCGGGGCCACTGAACTCATTTTCGCTTCTCCCACTACACCCTGACCTCTGACCCTTATGTCTCATTTACCCCACTTCCCATCATGCCGTTCACCCCAGAAAACGAGGGAGGGAGGAGGAGGGAAAGGGGGCGGTGTCACTGTCTTACCGTCTCATCCTCTTGTGTTTTAACCTCTTCACCCATCATCTCTGTTTATTTATGGCCACCATGGGTTATGGCGCCGGCCGTGCACCTAAAGCTGTCAAACCGGCCCAGGACCCCAGGCAGGCAGCACGGTCACCTTGGCCTGGAGACGCACAGCACTGCACACAGGCAGTAGCCCAGGACACAATGCACACCCACAGACACACACATTCCTCTCCTTTTGGCTCCCCAGCACCACTCCGCCAGAGGCGGGTTAATATTCCACAGGCGGTCGTATAAAGATTATAGCAGTCTTCTCTTTTTCTTCTCTTCCACTGCACCCCCCTCTCCTTTTTATTTTCTCTTTCTATTTGCTGGTAATCAGGTGGTAATCAGGTGGTAATCAGGTTGTAATCAGGTGGTAATCAGGTTGTAATCAGGTGGTAATCAGGTGGTAATCAGGTGGTAATCAGGTTGTAATCAGGTGGTAATCAGGTGGTAATCAGGTTGTAATCAGGTGGTAATCAGGTTGTAATCAGGTGGTAATCAGGTGGTAATCAGGTGGTAATCAGGTTGTAATCAGGTTGTAATCAGGTGGTAATCAGGTTGTAATCAGGTTGTAATCAGGTGGTAATCAGGTGGTAATCAGGTGGTAATCAGGTTGTAATCAGGTTGTAATCAGGTGGTAATCAGGTTGTAATCAGGTTGTAATCAGGTGGTAATCAGGTTGTAATCAGGTGGTAATCAGGTTGTAATCAGGTTGTAATCAGGTGGTAATCAGGTTGTAATCAGGTGGTAATCAGGTGGTAATCAGGTGGTAATCAGGTTGTAATCAGGTTGTAATCAGGTGGTAAACCAGGTGGTAATCAGGTGGTAATCAGGTTGTAATCAGGTGGTAAATCAGGTGGCCAGCAGCTCAGATGACTGACCCTGTCGTTAATTAAGTGAATGCTTCCCTGGCTGGGGGGAGGCTGGGTAAGATTGTGGGTGATGCCGTCTTGCTGTGGACACCCCTGTAAACTGTCAGCAAGGCAGGGCAGGGTTGGGATGGCGGGGTACCCCCTTCTCAGTCTGGTCTGGCCCCCTGCTCTGAGGAGGCTGTGAGGGGGTGCTCTCCTACAGGGGTGTAAAGTACTTAAATTAAAATACTTTAAAGTACTACTTAAGTAATTTTTGGGGGTATTTGTATTCTACTTTACTATTTATATTTTTGACTGTTACCTAAAGAAAATTATGTACTTTTTACTCCATACATTTACCCTGACACCCAAAAGTACTCGTTATATTTAGTAAGTTTAGCAGGACAGTAAAATGGTCTGATTCACACACTTATCAAGACAACATCCCTGATTCTCCCTACTGCCTCTGATCTAGTGGACTCACTAAGCACATGTTTAGTTTGTAAATTATGTCTGACTGTTGGAAGCGGGCTGCGACTATCCTGGCTATCCGCAAATTTAAAAAAACAAGAAAATGGTTCCGTCTGCTTTGCTTAATATAAGGAATTTGAAATTATTTATACTTTTACTTTTGATACTTAAGTATATTTTAGCAATTACATTTACTTTCAATACTTAAGTATATTTAAAACCAAATACTTTTAGACTTTTACTCAAGTAGAATTTTACTGGGTGACCTTCACTTTTACTTGAGTCATTGTCTATTAAAACTTCTTGTCAATATGGGGGCGCTGTTTCCACTTTGTAAAAAATCGTGCCCAAATTAAACTGCCTCATACTCTATTCTAGATCGTACAATATGCATATTATTATTACTATTGGATAGAAAACACTCTCAAGTTTCTAAAACCGTTTGAATTATATCTGTGAGTAAAACAGAACTCATTTTGCAGCAAACTTCCTGACAGGAAGTGAAAAATCTGAAATCGAGGCTCTGTTCCAGGGCCTTCCTATTCAATTGCTTGAAATCTATGGATGTACATGCACTTCATACGCCTTCCACTAGATGTCAACAGGCAGTGGGAGGTGGAATGGGGTGTCTAGCTTGATCTGAGGTCGAACAAGAGCTCTTGGAATGACGTGACCAGAATTTCCTTTCTCTACCTAGGCGCGGGAAGGACATCAACATTGGCTTCTGAAAAGCGTTCGGTATAGACGGCTAATATCTCCAGGTTTGATTTTATTTGATACATGTGATAATATCATCGTAAAGTATGTTTTTTCAATATAGTTTTATCAGATTATTCAACGTTTATTGGGAGTTTTGGAGTTTTCCGTTCTCTGCGTTAGGTGAAGATGGACATCTTCGCGCCACTTGGCTAGCTAAGGTTGCTAATTCGACAGGAGAAGAGGACATTTTAAAACCAAACAACGATTTATTCTGGACAAAGGACTCCTTGTACAAGATTCTGATGGAAGCTCAGCAAAAGTAGGAACCATTTATGATGTTATTTCGTATTTCTGTGGAAAATGTTTAGTCCTATTTTCCGCCCATTTTGTGGGCGCTGTCTCGCTATAACGTAAGCTGTTTGTTATGGTAAAGTTATTTTTTTAAATCTAACACGGCGATTGCATTAAGAACTAGTGTATCTTTCATTTGCTGTCCAACATGTATTTTTTAGTAAAGTTTATGATGAGTTCTTTGGTCAGATTAGGTGACTGTCCAAAATATCTCCGGATAATTTGGTGAATCGATGCTACATATTCACAACGTATAACCACGGTTTGCAGCTCAAAATATGCACATTTTCGAACAAAACATAAGTGTATTGTGTAACATGATGTTATAAGACTGTCATCTGATGAAGTTGGTCAAGGTTAGTGATTCATTTTATATCTTTTGCTGTTTTTTTGCGATCGCTACCTTTTGCTGCTGATAAATGCGGTTGTGTGTTTGGCTATTCTGGTAAGCTAATATAATGCTATATTGTGTTTTCGCTGTAAAACACTTAAAAAATCGGAAATATTGGCTGGATTCACAAGATGTTTATCTTTCATTTGCTGTATTGGACTTGTGATTTCATGAAAATTATGTTATATGATATCCCTGTCGCGTTAGGCTAGGCTATGCTGGTCAGCCTTTTTGATGGGGGGGATCCCGGATCCGGGAGAGAGAAGCGGTAGAGGTTTTTTAAGGTATCTTTACTTTTACTCAAGTATGACAATAGGGTACTTTTCCACCAACGCTCTCCTATTGTAATTATGAGGAGCTGCAGCCCAATATGGTGCCCGGAATATGGGTGAGTGGGTGTATCGAAAGGAGTGGGTGTATGGAAAGCGAATCAGCTAATTGGGCAGATTTATTGCCACTCAATGTTTTGAGTGGCTGATTGGGCAGCATGACGAGTCGATAAGTCGGCGACCAGTGCACCGGTGTGCATCGACATACTGCTGAACTGAATTGCTTCCTACTGGGCAGCTGCAAGGTCGTGTCGCCGGTGGTAACTAACGAGGCCATTTTTTCCTCCCATTATTGTTGTTCAACTATGATAGCAGCCTACACAATAAACTAATATTGATAACCATGTAGATGTGACCTTGATACATACATACACTCAATGGGGACGGCATGAATGGCAACAACACAGGGAATCAGTTCCCTTCGCTCCTGCTTGACAAGCACTACTGTCCAGCAACGGCATTGGAAGTAGATACCTGGTAGCCAATATCAAAGTGACAGTCACTATAAGAACATGTATTCAACACTGGAAGCAACAGTACACCCATCATCAGTACTTTAAATAAAAAATAAACTATCTTCAGTTTTATAACTGAAAATGTACAATTGTTTGTGGAAAACTAACAGTGAAATACAACTCAGGCTCATCCTCTGGCTTCAAAACACAAGTCCATACTTTCGCGGTACGGTAGCTCAATGTATGGATATTGCGTGGTAAGAAACGGAAGAAAAAGAACACAGTTCAATCAAAGCCGTCTAACTTATAGCAGAGCGCTTTCGACACACCCACTCATTTTTATGGATCACCTTTCTTTTTCTCTTTCCCATTGTGCCCGTGTGTGTGTGTGTGTGTGTGTGTGTGTGTGTGTGTGTGTGTGTGTGTGTGTGTGTGTGTGTGTGTGTGTGTGTGTGTGTGTGTGTGTGTGTGTGTGTGTGTGTGTGTGTGTGTGTGTGTGTGTGTGTGTGTGTGTGTATGTATGTGTGTGTGTGGCAGGGGAGCAGGGCTGGATAGCATCAGTGGGCTCTGACTGTGCCAGCGGGTCAGAGACGTAGAGCTGACACATTCCCTGGCGCTGCGCCACACGCCCTGTCCAACTATATCAGCAGTGCGGGAACTCAAACACCCAGCGCCAACCCAGCACCAGCCCAGTATCAACCAGGTGCCATCCATCCCCTCCCCACACCACGCCACGCAGTGCCAAGCAGCACAGTGGTGAAAGTCACACCAACCCGACCAAGGGCAGCCGAGTAGGAAGAAAGAGAGGGGGGAGTGGAGGGGGAGTGGAGGGATAGTGTTAGTGCTGCAGTGTGTTTATTCATATTGTGAATGCAATACATTAGAATATGTGTAAAGTCTGACTGGCCCTGACTGTGGCTGTGTCAGAGACACACTATGAACCGGTATCAGTGCCAGTGCTACAGAAACATCAATGTCCAACAGCACACATCCACACCGGCCTCTATAAAAAAAGTACATTGAAATGTACATGTTAGTGAGAGGTGGTGGTTCACACAGCGATTTGAGATGTCATCTAATTTCAAATCGAGCCACGCTAATTCACAGAGAGGGAAACGAGAGGATGGGGAGGGGTGGAGACTAGAATGAGAGATGTGGGTGGAGGAGGAGGAGGGGGTGGAGGAGGAAGGGGAGGAGGGATGAAGGGTTGAGGAGGAGAGGGAGAGAGGGAAAAAATCTGTCTCAGCAAAAGTTTCCATTAAAATTTGAGACAAATGATCTCTGTGTCCTTCTCCCATGCTGCCTGGGGCATCATGCTATTTCTATGCAAATAACAACCTCACGCCTTCACTCCTATTATATCTACTAGAGCTAATACAACATGACCCGAGAGAGGGAGCGAGAGGGAGAAAAGGAGAGAGAGAGAGCAACAGAGAGAGAGAGGGAGAAAAAATAACAGAGAGGGAGAGTGAGGGAGAGAGTGAGAGCACCAAGCACGTACCAGTGAGTGAGGAGAGACAGAGGAAGAGAGGGAGAGAGAGAGTGTGTGGGGTGGATTCACTGAGCTGTGAAAATATATAATGCCAAGAGTGTGAGAGAGAGACAAGAACAACACGAAGACATGGACATAATTTGTCTCTGGCTGCCTCCCATTTAATATATACCTCTAACGAGCCTCAACCCCGGATCCGGGATCACCCCCCACCCCCCCCCACACTGATTAGCATCGCTAGCATAGCGTCACAATTAAATAGTAGCATCTAAATATCATTAAATCACAAGTCCAAGACACCTAATGAAAGATACAGATCTTGTGAATAAAGCCACCATTTCAGATTTTTAAAATGTTTTACAGGGAAGACACAATATGTAAATCTATTAGCTAAACACGTTAGCAAAAGACACCATTTTTCTTTGTCCACCATTTTTTCTCAACACCAGTAGCTATCACCAATTCGGCTAAACTAAGATATTGATAGCCACTAACCAAGAAAAAACCTCATCAGATGACAGTCTGATAACATATTTATGGTATAGGATAGGTTTTGTTAGAAAAATGTGCATATTTCAGGTATAAATCATAGTTTGCCATTGCAGCCACCATCACAAATCTCACCAAAGCGACTAGAATTACTACAGAGAGCAACTTGTATTACCAATTTACTCATCATAAAACATTTCTTAAAAATACACAGCACATAGCAATGGAAAGACACAGATCTTGTGAATTCAGACAACATTTCAGATTTTCTAAGTGTTTTATGGCGAAAACACAATAAATCGTTATATTAGCATACCACATATGCAAACGTTACCCCAGCATGAATTCAAGCCAAAGAGAGCGATATCGTATCATCGCCAAAATATATTAATTTTTTCACTAACCTTCTCAGAATTCTTCCGATGACACTCCTGTAACATCATATTACAACATACATATAGAGTTTGTTCGAAAATGTGCATATTTAGCCATAAAAAACCGTGGTTATACAATGAAAATAGTAGCAAAACAAGCCTGGAAATGTCGGTCGCCATCTTTGAGTGATCTAGTTTAATCAAAAGCTAATCATATACTTGACTAAAAAATACAGGGTTGACAGGAATCGAAAGACAAATTAGTTCTTAATGCAATCGCTGATTTACATTTTTTAAATTATCCTTACTTTTCAATACAGGTTGCGCCAAGCGAAGCTATACAAAACAAAATGGCGCCATAAGCGTTTAACATTTTTCGACAGAAACACGATTTATCATCATAAATTGTTCTTACTGTGAGCTGTTCTTCCATCAGAATCTTGGGCAAAGAATCCTTTCTTGGGTCTAATCGTCTTTTGGTCGAAAGCTGTCCTCTTGCCATGTGGAAATGCCCACTAACGTTCGGCATGAACTGGAAACGTCCCCAGCGGTTCAAAGTGTCTCAGAAATAAATGCCTCAAAATCGCACTAAACGGATATAAATTGCTATAAAACGGTTTAAATTAACTACCTTATGATGTTTTTAACACCTCTAACGAGTAAAAACATGACCGGAGAAATATTACTGGCTAAACTAAAACTTGGAAGGAGGCGAGTCCGATGTCCTTCGCGCGCAAGGCGCAGGCAGCAAAGGGAAGCTACTTCCGGTATTTTCTGTTTTATACAGTCCCTGATTGCGCAATCGACTCCATTCAAAGCGTCATCACGCACTGACACCCAGGGGAAGACGTAAGAAGTGTCTGTTTCTCCATAGCATTTACACGGACCTTTAAACTGACTCCAGATCAGTGGCCAAGATGTTTGAAATCTGACTCCCTATAATGAAAAGTGCTGTAGATTGAGTTCTGTTTCACTCAGAGACAAAATTCCAACGGCTATAGAAACTAGAGAGTGTTTTCTATCCAATAATAATAATAATATGCATATTGTACGAGCAAGAATTTAGTAGGAAGCCGTTTAATCTGTAGAGGAAATTATGCTAATGTGAAACAGCACCCCCTATAGTGGCAAGAAGTTAAATGTCTGCAAATGCATATGCAATTCCAAGCACACATTTCACCCAAATTCAAATATGCCACTATTTACCTAATTTGTGGTCTCATCAAGCAGTGTCATATATTGAATATTAATACATGGCACAATGTGTTGTATGATAATAATGAAAGCAGGTGGGAATTGTGCCTGTTTGAGAAGACATGTCTCAACCTTTTCCAAGCAAACACTATGAATGGACATAGAAATGGAAATGTTTAGAGGTCCTCTACACGTCCGGTCTCAGGTGGCATTTACAAACATAGAGCTATATTGTTCTGAGGAGGCCATGGCATTTTCCTATATATAAATATATATATATCCAGCTGACAAAAAGATACAATGCTGCTGGCTGACTATCCTATCCATAACCCACTCACAATAAATAGACAACCTCCCCTCATATCTAGTTTTCTCTATTTCTCCATCCCTCTTTCCCTCTCTATTTCTCCATCCCTCTTTCCCTCTCCTTTTACTCTCTCTCTCTCTCTCTCTCTCTCTCTCTCTCTCTCTCTCTCTCTCTCTCTCTCTCTCTCTCTCTCTCTCTCTCTCTCTCTCTCTCTCTCTCTCTCTCTCTCTCTCTCTCTCTCTCTCTCTCTCTCTCTCTCTCTCTCTCTCTCTCTACACACAGCCAGTGCTCTGAATGACAGGCACATACCCACTCAGTTGGCAAGACCGATCGATTTGCTCCTGTGTCTGTATCGGGCTAGCGAGATGGACAAGAAGAGAGGGTTTATGGGGTAGGAGGAGTGTCCACCTGCACAGACGGGCTCTGAGTCCAGACAGAGGCACCCTGTAGGGGGGCAGCTAGCTACCCAACTGGAACTGAACTGTAACACAACTGCAGTCAAAACAACATGCTGGTTAGCAACTAATTGCGCCTGCCTCCATATGGCGCGGGCTGACCCCGATATGTCCCAAAAGTAAGTGCGTGTGTGTCCGTGTGAGAGAGAGCCCACTCAGACTCGTGTGATGGCAAAACAAAAAGCCCGACATCAGCGATGATAAATCTAGCCATTATTACATGTGAGTTGGGAAAACAGAAACAACCTGCGAATGACTTCTCACACATACCCAATCCCATACCCCTCCATTCCACCCCTGTCCCCCCATAGTATCCCCCCACTGTCACCCCAAAGGCTGCACCCCCCTCCCCTTCCTCTCCTTAAGAAGGCACCTCAATCCATCTGCTACACATTGCCATTTGCATTTCATGCCTCCCGGCTTTTTTTTGAAGTGGCAATATTTTGATGCAGTCAGAAGGACACATTATCATTATTTCAATTTCCTTTGCGAGGGAAAGAGATAGATGAGAGAGGAATGGAGGTAGGAAGAGAAGGAGGGTGGGAGGAAAGGAGGGAAGGAGGGAGGAAAGGAGGGAAGGATGGAGAGAGAGAGAGAGAGAGAGAGAGAGAGAAAGAGAGTGTGAGAGAAAGAGAGAGAGAGAGAGAGAGAGAGAGAGAGAGAGAGAGAGAGAGAGAGAGAGAGACAGAGAGAGAGCGAGCGAGCGAGAGCGAGAGAGAGACAGAGAGAAGGACAGGAACTCTCAGTTTGTGAGTACAGATGTGCCTGGTAGCAATGCTGTCCACCTATCCCTGCCAGTGTACCTGTGGTGTGTGTACACTTGTATGGATGTTCTGTATGTGCAGTAGAAAGAGGTAGAAGGAAAAAAAGAAAGCAGAGAGAGAGAGGAGGGGACACACAGAGAGAGATGAGAGAAAGGCAGAACGAGAAGAGAGAGAGTGGTGAAGAGAGAGAGATGAGAGAAAAGAGTACTGTGAATTTTGAAGTGCCGTCTGCAAGCCTCTCCTACAGTAATATGCTTTGTGCTTCGTGATGTGCCTCTCTCTCTCTCTCTCCACCCTAGCTCCCTCTATTCCTGAACAACGACACTGCCAGGCTAGCTCTGCAGAGAGACACTTATAGCACAACATCCTAAATCTCTCTCACTACTGGACTTTACGTTTTAGGAAAAACAGCGATATTAGAGCAGCTCTTCTTCAACCCGGGAAAGAATCATGAGCCTACTTAATTCTAGGTATATGTCTGCTATTTTGAATGTGATTTGAATGTTGGCTCTACAATGTGGATTTACATGCAATAGTAACAGACAGCTATCATAGAAAAGGCATAAAAAGGAGTGATTGAAGGCAATTATAAAATAAGTCTGACTGGAGAGAGAGGTAGAGAGAGAAAGAGAACAGCAGAGGAAGAGGAAGAGAAACAATCTCCAGCTAACATGAGAGAGTATAGGACACATAGTCTGATTCTGCCAAAGCCACACTGGAAACCATTCTCTGTGGCAGTGTTCCACATAACCCCCCTCCCCTCCCTCCATAAATCCACTGTGGAGAAATGAGAATGCACAACCCTCCATCCACCCTGCAACCAGCCCTCTCTTCTTCCCCTGTCCTGTCTATCCTGGTTCCATGGACCAGGTGGACATGGTGACTGGGGCTGCCTGGTTGGGCCTCCCTCCCCATCTGTCTGCGAGCATATTTTAAAAACTATCCAGCAGGGAGCCGGCAGTGGGGAGTAGAGGAGAGGAGCCCTATACAGGCTGTAACTCTCTCTTTCTCAGTCCCAGGCAGCTTCCCAATGAGCTGGGTGTCCTTACTCATGTCTCAGTCTATACTACTGCAGCAGGGGGGAGTCGCCAGAGAGCTCTTATCATGGAAGGGGTCTGTGGGATGATGGGGAACCCGCACGGCATCCTTTCAGCCAGGCCAATATAATGTACTGTACTGCACTGCATGTCACGATACTGGAGATGAAGCTGTAATACAGTAGAACAGGGGTGGCCAACCCTCCTCCAGGAGAGTGACTGGATATGCAGGCTTTTGTTCCAGCCCTGCTCTAACACACCTGATTCAGCTCATCGTGGTCTTAACGAGTTGTAGATGCAGGTGTATTAGAGAGGGGCTGGAGCAAAAGCCTGCATACCCTGTCACTCTCCAGGAGGAGGGTGGGCCACCACTGAAGTAAATACTTAATTGGACAGAAATAGAGCAGAGTCTAGATTGAACAGTACTTCCCCTATCCAGCACGTACAGTGTCAACGTATGGGATTGTCCTGCTCATGACAATGACAGTCATTGCCCAGGGGTAGAGTGAGATTGGATCTGTATTGCTCTCTGCCAGGCTAACAAGCTGACCTATCGTTAACATATTTACAACGCATTATATAGCATACAGCGGCAGTGGACTTCACATACAAAACCACACATGCATAACAAAGCTAACTCAATACCCTGGTCTGTGTGGATTGTTTCAGGCAAACCATTTTCACAGCTATATTGTTTTGGATTTGGTATTTCCCAGTGGACTGGCCCAAGATAGGCTGTTATTTACTGGGAATGCTGGAATCCATTAAAGAGCATGGGATTAACCCTCCGCCTTCAACTCTCGCTTTCTGGGTTAATGTTAATGACGGTCATAAAACGGCAGCGCGCTCAATCTCACATTACTTCCCTGTGGGTCAAAGCCATCCATATGGAATACATTAGAATAAATACCACTCTGTGTGGCTGGCTAGAGGTGGCCAGACATGGGCTGGAGCAATCACCATCAGAGAGAGAATACACACACACACATATACACACACACACACTTTCTCACAGCAACATACAGCTCAAGTCCCTTCCAAAATCTCCATGTTACACCCTAACACTAAAATACTCCTGTGCTCTCGGCCTGGCTGGCAATTTCCAAGGAAATTAGAAGCTCTTGCATCAGTGGGTAGATTTAAACAAAAGCACATGAGATTGTCCTAGCAGACCAGAAAGGTAGTTAGTGATGTGTTTTTATGTGCAGATCAAAATGCAACCCCCAAATCATCCCGTTTGAATTAAGGGGCCAGAATATGGAAAGACTGAGGGGACTAGCTTGGAGTTCGGAGTTAGCTGCGGACATAAACACACACACGTGCACGCACGCACGCACGCACGCACGCACGCACGCACGCACGCACGCACGCACGCACGCACGCACGCACACACACACACACACACACACACACACACACACACACACACACACACACACACACACACACACAGCTTAACAAGAGATCAGCCAGTGAAACGGTTTTGCAATGGATTTCTGAAGAAAAAGAGGGACACCTGTTGGTAAAAATGAGGAACTGCACACTGTAAATGAGCCACTTCCATCGAGTTGTAATTTTGGCTTCAGTTGAGATGTGCTCACAGTCAAAAGAGGCTAGCTGGATGTGAGCAGGCAAACAATGTAAAGGAAATGAGAAGGAATCACTTTGTTTTGAAGGAAATGTGTTTTGAATGTGTTGTCGAAGAAATGACAGTTTGCTTCACCACTGTTTCACACACACACATATTTATTATATATTTATATATATATATATATATATATTTTTTTTTATATATATTTATTTTCACACTACTGCAACAATGCAGACAAACCTTCCCATCCCTCTCATCCTCCCAGCTCTAGGTTTCAGGGGCAAAAACAGCAGCCTTCCAAATATCATCTGTCTTTGAATTAAAAACAGGCAATGTTGTCCACAAACCCAACCACTGAAAATGGTGCCCATTATTCAGAGGCAAGAACGAGCTTGCCTCACATCTACACTGGTATAAGTGTTAATTAAGGAGAGTGAATACAATGTTTCAACTGGATCCCTGTTTAATGCAGTCTGGCAACTCTAAATAGAGAAGGAATGAAATCCTCCCCATATGTCTCTATTCACTACTGAGGCTACTTGCCAGGTTGTGTGAAATAATTATAAAACATGTTTTAAAAAGCAGTAGGTGTAATGTTAATTCTCCATCCCTGTGTATGAGTTTATAGTTGTAATGTCAATCGTCTATGGGTTGGGATTACTTCTTGTTCATGGCTACTAATGATTATGGAAATAAGCCAATAAGACAAGTTATAAAATACAAATTTAGAGTTTGTAAAAGCAATTACAAAAAGTAATTTACAAGCCATAACATGTATATGCATTATTGCAGAGCAGTGACTATAACTGTGTTTAATAAAGAACAAACAAGCCCTATAATAACTATGTACAATTAAATGTGAATATTAAGGTGCCAAAACTATATATTAGCAATGTAATGAAACCCTTATGCTTTAATGGATTCAAAATTACATTATTAAGTTTTAAATACTAGTGGGTTTATAATAATAAGGAGCAGATTGAAAATAACTTTTATTAATTTTGATACAAGTTACTTTTATACCATTTGTAATTTGTTTGCGGCAATTACCAATAAATGCAAGTCAGTTACATCTGCAAATAGTCCACGACAATCCAAATAGGCCAGCCAGAGAGTAACAAAAATACACACAGGCTAGCATCTCCAGCCTAGAACTTAAGGACTGTCATAGGCCCAATCTTGTACCTGAAGTTTTCCTCTTCCAATCAAGCATTCAGTCCAACTCTTTTCGTTGGACAACTACTTTAGCTGTGTCTGAATGTGAAGAAAAAGGGAACGCGATCAACTGCTTGAAAGATAAGGAGTTTATTGAGATGGAAAATGGCTGCCGGTTAGTGGCCTGGGCTAAGTAAATGATATAAAAGGCAATCACATCCTCTTAATGGGTGCCATTTTTTCTCAGAGGGGGTGAAAGTAATTAAAAAGTTCATTACAGTAATGAGGCAGGCAGCTTTCGAGGAGCCATTGCTCGGCCTGGCCTGTCCAGAACAGACATGAGAACACTCACAGCATGCCGCGGGGACAGACGGGGGACAGACAGGGAACAACGTGATGACCTAAGACCTCAACCCACTGCAAAAATAACAACTTAAATACCCTGCATGCGTCAATTGACTACGCACAAATGTGAGACACTTCAATGCAATTTTGACATTTTACATTTTGACATCTGATTTACTTTTTGCTGAAGATTATGGTCTAAGAACATATGAAATGGCAGATTGGATTCTCCATGCCAGGGATACTGTATAAAACCATGTCATGGCTCTCCAGTGTACTCATCCTCACTGTTTTGCCTGCACAGACCTAAATGATGGTTGTGCATTGAGTTTCCTGAGTACTCTGGACATGTAGAGAGACTGGTCTATACAAACACGCCACACCACTGTTATTTCGGCCAGATGCCTCTCGTGTGTGATGGAGAGAACAGAGAATCGATCCAAAGTTGTTTCAGATGCAAATCAGCACTCTGAAGGAGACAGCAGACATACAGCATGGAGGAGAAAGAGAAGGGAGGAGAGAAGGAGGGGGGAGGATAGAGAGGCAGCGAGAGGAGGGTAGAGAGGGAGAAATAGAGTGGTGAAATTCAGTATTGATGTCAGTCAGAGAATTTTGTGTCTGTTCTTCAAAAAACAACTTGCAAATATGCTCCTTTCAAGTTAACTTTGCTTGTCAAAACGTGCAGATGAGTTAGTGTAGGGGCGGAGTGGAGGGACAGGGTGGAGGGGGTCTATTTTAGCCCTGTGTGCCCGAGCAAGAGGCTCCCACTGAGCACTAATCTGATCAATGTTGTGAAAACAATCCTGATGATGCCCTGGAATTATCCCGACGAGGCCCCCCGCTAGGCAGGAGATTGGAGAACGATCGGGGAGAGACCTAGCCTAATGACACCGCTAACTATCCAGCAAGCCTGGGAAATTGGGTGCCTGGTACTTGGAGAGCCCTTAATGGTGAATGCATTGTGAGTCAATTAGCAACTGTAAATACTGTACAGTGTGCACCTTAGAGACTATTTGCACTGACTCTCCACACATCCAACCCTTACACACAATCACACATGCACACAATCACCCATAAACAAACACACACAAGCACACACATACACACAAACACACAGTCAACGCTGCTGTTCTATGCTATTTATTCAACTGCGCAACCAATACATGACTGATATTGAATCCTACTACACCGGCTCTGACGCTCGTCAGATGTGGCATGGCTTGCAAACTATTACAAAGGGAAACCCAGCCTCGAGTTGCCCAGTGACGTAACCTACCAGATGAGCTAAATGCCTTCTATGCTCGCTTCGAGGCAAGCAACACTGAACCATGAATGAGAGCACCAGCTGTTCCGGGCGACTGTGTGATCATGCTCTCCGTAGCCGATGTGAGTAAGACCTATAAGCAAATCAACATTCACAAGGCCGCAGGGCCAGACGGATTACCAGGACTCAGAGAATGCGCTAACCAACTGGCAAGTGTCTTCACTGACATTTTCAACCTCTCCCTGACCGAGTCTGTAATAAAGACATGTTTCAAGCAGACCACCATAGTCCCTGTGCCCAAGAAAGCCAAGGTAACCTGACTACTGCCCCGTAGCACTGACGTCTGTAGCCATGAAGTGCTTTGAAAGGCTGGTCATGGCTCACATCAACATCAACATTTGTATACCGCCCCAACAGTTCCACAGATGACTCAATCTCCATTGCACTCCATACTGCCCTTTCCCACCTTGACAAAAGGAACACCTACGTGAGAATGGTGTTTGTTGACTAGAAGCTCAGAATGGTGTTTGTTGACTACAGTTTAACACTACAGCGCCCTCAAAGCTCATCACTAAGCTAAGGACCCTGGGACTAAACACCTCTCTCTGCAACTGGATCCTGGACTTCCTGATGGGCCACCCCCAGGTGGTAGTGGTAGGCAACAACACATCTGCCATGCTAATCCTCAACACGGGGGCCCCTCAGGGGTGCATGCTTAGACCCTCCTGTACTCCATGTTCACCCACAACTGCATGGCCACTCACGACTCCAACACCATCATTAAGTCTGCCGACGACACAAACGGTGGTATGCCTGATCACTGACAATGATGAGACAGCCTACAGGAAGGAGGTCAGAGACCTGACAGTGTGGTACCTGGACAACAACCTTTCCCTCAACGTGAACAAGACAAAATAGCTGATTGTGGACTACAGGAAAAGGGGGGCCGAGCACGCCTCCATTCACATCAACGGGCTGTAGTGGAGCGGGTTGAGAGCTTCAAGTTCCTTGGAGTCCACATCACCAACAAACTATCATGGTCCAAACACACCAAGACAGTCGTGAAGAGGACATGACAACCCCCGCTACCCCTCAGGAGACTGAAAAGATTTGGCATTGGTCCTCAGATCCTCAAAAAGTTCTACAGCTGCACTATTGAGAGCATCTTGACTGGTTGCATCACCGCTTGGTATGGCAACTGCTCGGCATCCGACTGCAAGGTGCTACAGAGGGTAATGCGTATGGTCCAGTACATCACTGGGGCCAAGCTTCCTGCCCTCCAGGACCTTTATAGCAGGCAGTGTCAGAAGAAGGCCCTAAATATTGTTAAAGACTCCAGCCACCCTAGTCATAGACTGTTCTCTCTGCTACCGCACGGCCAGTGGTACCAGAGCACCAAGTCTAGCTCCAAAAGGCTCCCAAACAGCTTCAACACTCAAGCCATTAGACTGCTAAACAGTTAATTGAATGGTTACCCAGACTATTTGTATTGACCCCCTTTTTTACGCTGCTGCAACTCGCTGTTTATTATCTATGCATAGTCACTTTATCCCTACCTACATGTACATAATACCTAAATTTACCTCGACTAACCTTTACCTCCACACATTGATTCTGTACCGGTGCCCCCTGTAAATAGCCTCTTTATTGTTATTATTACATTTTTAAAATTCTTATTTTAGTTTATTATTTAAAAAATGTTGGTACTTTTGAAAAAAATCTGCATTGTTGGTTAAAGGCTCGTAAGTAAGCGTTTCTTCAGACGAAGAGGAGGAAATCAGCCGTTACAATTTGGTGCATGTGACAAATAATATTTGATTTGAATATACTACCCACTATGTATTTGTAAATACAGTCATTCTTGACATAGCACATTCATTATCTATGCTGTATATCCTACTGTGTATATATCAGGATATTACTATACTACCTCTTCTACTACTTATTCTTTTTTTTTCTTTTTTTTCTTCTTGATATTGATTATTGTACTACAATGTTGCTATCACACAACCATTTCGCTGCACCTTTTATACCTGCTGTAAACTGTGTACGTGACGAATAACATTTGATTTGATTTGCAGACCGGCGACTTGGAAGAAGTCTCTGATAGAGGGGAGGCCTCAGCACATTGTAAACACTCACTGCTGGATAGAACATTTCATTTCACAACCAAGATGCAAGATCTGTGTGAAAATAGAACACTGAGATTAGGATTCATCTGCCTCCGGGACTGGCCTCATAGTGTTTAGAGTAAATTACAGTAAATATAAAACTGAGATTAGGATTCATCTGCCTCCGGGACTGGCCTCATAGTGTTTAGAGTAAATTACAGTAAATATAAAACTGAGATTAGGATTAATCTGCCTCCGGGACTGGCCTCATAGTGTTTAGAGTAAATTACAGTTAATAGAAGCTGGTCATCAGCCGCTGACCACCTAGAGGAGAAATCACCTGTTGGATGAATAAAACATGTGTACAAAGGCGGCTGTAAAGTGATCTGAGATGAGGGACTATGTCTGCTGTCTGTCAAAGGTCATTGGGGGGCCTAGTCCCTAGACAATGGTCTGTTAGGTACAGAGACTTGCTGATTGGGCTAGTTCAATGATTGTGCATCATATCACTAGCGCTGCAGTTGAGCTCCCACAGACATACAAACCTACACCAGGCCACCCAGGCACTATTGGCAGCATCACTTGTAGCGTTCTGAATTGGTAGAGCCATAGCCAACGGCTACACTGCAATTTTCATTACTGGAGGGCCGGCTGTAGTTTTACGGCATTGCACCCAGCAATTTGTATTTACAATTCGTCCAAGTGTGCCTGTGTGTGCCTGTGTGTGTGTGTGTGTGTGTGTGTGTGTGTGTGTGTGTGTGTGTGTGTGTGTGTGTGTGTGTGTGTGTGTGTGTGTGTGTGTGTGTGTGTGTGTGTGTGTGTGTGTGTGTGTGTGTGTGTGTCCGTGCGTCACTGTTTGTGTGTGTCTCTATACAAGTGTGTGATTTGATGTGTGTATTTATGTGTGCTTATGCATATGTGCATGCATACATTTGTGATTATTTTTGTGCGTATAAATGAACGTGTGTTGGTGGTGCCATGCCATGCATCAGTGCCTCACACAAATACCCATCCCCACTCTCTCTCCTCCCTCCTACCCCCTACTCCCCCTGTTTGGCAGTGAGTGACTCATAATCCACTTTCCTCTCCTCCTCTCTTCTCCTCGGCACCACACACAGCCAGGGTCTCTTTAAACAGAAAACAAAGCAACTATGAGAGAGTGAAGGATCATTTAATAGGATTTCATTCAGCAGTGATGGGGGAGAGAGACAGGGAGCCAAGCCAATGGAAGACTGGGCCATGGCACATTCTCCTGCGTGAGACAGGAACACCTGACAAATACAGTAGGAGGAGGAGGAGGAGGAGGAGGAGACACATAACGAGGGTGATTACTTCCTAGGGCCAGGAAACAAATAGGACTGGGTGCAATCAAGGCCATGCCTTGTCTAATCAAATGATGCTGGAGGCACTAATCCCAGCATTTAAGGAAAACATGAAGCCTTGTTGTCTTCTAGCCACATTCAGGGATGTGAGAGGAGTGGAAAGGGGGGTGAACGGGTCATACACACATATACCTTGTACATAGACTTATGAATGCCATTTGGCAAGAATATTGGAAGTGCACTGCAGTACTGTTATGAATAAACCATTTGGTGCAAACTGCACAATTTAAATTAGTAGTATTACATGAGTAACAAGACATGCAACCTAAGTTGTTGTCTATTAGTTGATACAGTGAAACAGTGGAAGCAGTGACTTTCTCAGAGAAATACTGTCCCGTCAGTGTGAATGGAAATAAAATCAAAGACCGCCTTGAGATACCTATATGGGGACAGAGTGGCTTACTGCATATGTATTCACATCAACAGCATTGTGCTTACTGCATATGTATTCACATCAACAGCATTGTGCTTACTGCATATGTATTCACATCAACAGCATTGTGCTTACTGCATATGTATTCACATCAACAGCATTGTGCTTACTGCATATGTATTCACATCAACAGCATTGTGCTTACTGCATATGTGTTTCAAATCAACAGCATTGTGCTTACTGCATATGTATTCACATCAACAGCATTGTGCTTACTGCATATGTGTTTCAAATCAACAGCATTGTGCTTACTGCATATGTATTCACATCAACAGCATTGTGCTTACTGCATATGTGTTTCAAATCAACAGCATTGTGCTTACTGCATATGTATTCACATCAACAGCATTGTGCTTACTGCATATGCATTCACATCAACAGCATTGTGCTTACTGCATATGCATTCACATCAACAGCATTGTGCTTACTGCATATGCATTCACATCAACAGCATTGTGCTTACTGCATATGTATTCACATCAACAACATTGTGCTTACTGCATATGTATTCACATCAACAACATTGTGCTTACTGCATATGTATTCACATCAACAGCATTGTGCTTACTGCATATGCATTCACATCAACAGCATTGTGCTTACTGCATATGTATTCACATCAACAGCATTGTGCTTACTGCATATCTATTCACATCAACAGCATTGCGCTTACTGCATATGTATTCACATCAACAGCATTGTGCTTACTGCATATGTATTCACATCAACAACATTGTGCTTACTGCATATGCATTCACATCAACAGCATTGTGCTTACTGCATATGTATTCACATCAACAACATTGTGCTTACTGCATATGTATTCACATCAACAGCATTGTGCATACTGCATATGTATTCACATCAACAGCATTGTGCTTACTGCATATGTATTCACATCAACAGCATTGTGCTTACTGCATATGTATTCACATCAACAGCATTGTGCTTACTGCATATGCATTCACATCAACAGCATTGTGCTTACTGCATATGCATTCACATCAACAGCATTGTGCTTACTGCATATGTATTCACATCAACAGCATTGTGCTTACTGCATATCTATTCACATCAACAGCATTGTGCTTACTGCATATGCATTCACATCAACAGCATTGTGCTTACTGCATATGCATTCACATCAACAGCATTGTGCTTACTGCATATGTATTCACATCAACAGCATTGTGCTTACTGCATATCTATTCACATCAACAGCATTGTGCTTACTGCATATGTATTCACATCAACAGCATTGTGCTTACTGCATATGTATTCACATCAACAGCATTGTGCTTACTGCATATCTATTCACATCAACAGCATTGTGCATACTGCATATGTATTCACATCAACAGCATTGTGCTTACTGCATATGTATTCACATCAACAGCATTGTGCTTACTGCATATGCATTCACATCAACAGCATTGTGCTTACTGCATATGCATTCACATCAACAGCATTGTGCTTACTGCATATGCATTCACATCAACAGCATTGTGCTTACTGCATATGCATTCACATCAACAGCATTGTGCTTACTGCATATGCATTCACATCAACAGCATTGTGCTTACTGCATATGCATTCACATCAACAGCATTGCGCTTACTGCATATGCATTCACATCAACAGCATTGTGCTTACTGCATATGTATTCACATCAACAGCATTGTGCTTACTGCATATGTATTCACATCAACAGCATTGCGCTTACTGCATATGTATTCACATCAACAGCATTGTGCTTACTGCATATGTATTCACATCAACAGCATTGTGCTTACTGCATATGTATTCACATCAACAGCATTGCGCTTACTGCATATGTATTCACATCAACAGCATTGTGCTTACTGCATATGTATTCACATCAACAGCATTGTGCTTACTGCATATGTATTCACATCAACAGCATTGCGCTTACTGCATATGCATTCACATCAACAGCATTGTGCTTACTGCATATGCATTCACATCAACAGCATTGTGCTTACTGCATATGTATTCACATCAACAGCATTGTGCTTACTGCATATGTATTCACATCAACAGCATTGCGCTTACTGCATATGTATTCACATCAACAGCATTGTGCTTACTGCATATGTATTCACATCAACAGCATTGTGCTTACTGCATATGTATTCACATCAACAGCATTGTGCTTACTGCATATCTATTCACATCAACAGCATTGCGCTTACTGCATATGTATTCACATCAACAGCATTGTGCTTACTGCATATGTATTCACATCAACAGCATTGTGCTTACTGCATATGTATTCACATCAACAGCATTGTGCTTACTGCATATGCATTCACATCAACAGCATTGCGCTTACTGCATATGCATTCACATCAACAGCATTGTGCTTACTGCATATGTATTCACATCAACAGCATTGTGCTTACTGCATATGTATTCACATCAACAGCATTGCGCTTACTGCATATGTATTCACATCAACAGCATTGTGCTTACTGCATATGTATTCACATCAACAGCATTGTGCTTACTGCATATGTATTCACATCAACAGCATTGTGCTTACTGCATATGTATTCACATCAACAGCATTGTGCTTACTGCATATGTATTCACATCAACAGCATTGTGCTTACTGCATATGTATTCACATCAACAGCATTGTGCTTACTGCATATGTATTCACATCAACAACATTGTGCTTACTGCATATGTATTCACATCAACAGCATTGTGCTTACTGCATATGTATTCACATCAACAGCATTGTGCTTACTGCATATGTATTCACATCAACAGCATTGTGCTTACTGCATATGTATTCACATCAACAGCATTGTGCTTACTGCATATGTATTCACATCAACAGCATTGTGCTTACTGCATATGTATTCACATCAACAGCATTGTGCTTACTGCATATGTATTCACATCAACAACATTGTGCTTACTGCATATGTATTCACATCAACAGCATTGTGCTTACTGCATATGTATTCACATCAACAGCATTGTGCTTACTGCATATGTATTCACATCAACAGCATTGTGCTTACTGCATATGTATTCACATCAACAGCATTGTGCTTACTGCATATGTATTCACATCAACAGCATTGTGCTTACTGCATATGTATTCACATCAACAGCATTGTGCTTACTGCATATGTATTCACATCAACAACATTGTTTTGTACGTGTTTATAGTGCTGGATGACAGAAATAAGTGTTTTTGGTGTGTGTGTGCCTGCGTGAGTGCGTGCATGCGTGCGTGTGGTGTATATTTGGAAGTGTGTATGTGTGATGTCTCAGTTGAGTGCAGCAGGATGATAGAGAGAGAGAGAGAGAGAGAGAGAGAGAGAGAGAGAGAGAGAGAGAGAGAGAGAGAGAGAGAGAGAGAGAGAGAGAGAGAGAGAGAGAGAGAGAGAGAGAGAGAGAGAGACTGAGTGGGATTGAGAGGAAGAGTTAGAGGGTCCCCCTACAAGCCAGCGACCGCTAGTAGTTCAGAGTCTAACAGGGCTAATCAGCCTCAGAGTGTCAGATAATGAGGGTTGCTGGGGCCTCTCCCCCCCTCCTCCTCTCCTCCTGTTATCAGTCAGACCATACTTCTGCTGAATCAGGCAGGCGGTGGGTGTGAAGCAGGTTATTAGTGGACAGATTAGGTCATCCCTTACCTGCATTACCTCCATCTGATCCCACCTCTTTCACCAACGGTCCGGCAGTCACTCATAGTGATATGATCCTAATTTTCACAAAGGAACACAAAGGGCCGGGCTGGGCTGTCTCGTGAGGCCATGGTGTTTCAGCTCTCTCTCTCTCTCTCCTTCACGCCACTGCTCCTCTCACCACACACACTGCCGAGCGCAGCCACCCAGCAACTTACAATTTTCCCATTATCATATTTGACTTCCACCTCTTCCTCTCGTCTGAGTGGCCCATTTTATCCGGCGAGCAGTGCACTTAAGGAGGAGTTTACAACCTCTTTGGCTTCCACAGCGCCGGACACAGACATCAAATAGAGCCCGAGATGTCTCACAAGTGCACGCATCGGAGAGTCGACCACCAGACAAAGCATGTTGTGGCTCAGAGAGGTCTAAATCTGCTCTGCCTAGAGATATACAACTGCGCTCTGCCACATAATCATAATCAAAGTGTTCTACAGGCAGCAGAGTTAGTTGCTCATGTAACATAAACCTCCAACACGGCCCAGCTACACTGGGAGGGAATCAGCCTAGGCAGCCCCAGAGATCACAGCATTTGAATAAATCGAGTTGAAGGCACCTTTTTCACCAGCGGAAAAGATTAAAATTGTGAAATGTGTAAACGTCTTTTAAGAAGCTGGGGCCTGGTGATAAAGCATGATGTGCTGCTACTAAGGGAGAAGAGGAGGCGGGCAAGGCGAGAGGAGAGGAGGGAAACATGGACTTTGGCAAATGTGGTCTCTTCAGGATGTTCTGGGCTGGGTTACCTTCACTTTGACTGCTCATCTTTTCTGCTGCAGCCTGTAAGCCTTCAATTAAATGACGGCTACCTTTTTCAAGTCACTAATCCTCTTAACACAGTGTCTGCACCCTTTGCCATACGCAAAGAGCCCTGCATGGCAAAGAGAAGAACATTTTGGAGAGTAGAGTCACTCCTCTCTGCCCCCTCTCTCCCTCAACGTTGCCATACCTTCCGGGGTTCACCAAGTGGGGGCCCAGTCACAGGCCCCCACAGGCCCGCAGGCTTTATGACAGCAAGATCAAAGGTCAAAGATGAAGGGTCAGGGTCAGCTACACCGCTCCTCCCATCCCCTATGTCTTAGCTTTACTTTGCCTCCGTTCTTGAACCCAAAAATCATTTCCAAAGAACATTGGAATACATAACATAATGTAGCTGCATTTTTTTGCTATTATTTCTTATTCAGGAAGCATTATGAATTTGAGATGTCGGAAATTGAACCATACTTCCTCAAATCTATTTAGCAATGGTAAATTTCCCTTCCCAAATTGGTAAATTGCAGAGGGTTGGAAATTGTGGGGAACGCAATTTTAGGGGGAGAACAAAGTGCAAAAGCCCCAAAAAGCCTTCATAATTTAGGTTTAGATTCGACTCATCTTTTTCCATTTAGTATATGCAGAGAGTTAGGCAGGAGGCATGCAGATGGGGAGGCAGGGGTTTGGTGGCCGTAATGGAAAGACAGGAGACAGAAATACCGGTCTCAGGTCAAAGAGGACAGAAGAGGATTCACAGAACTCTCAGACCTTCAAGATGACCCCCACAGTTCTGTCACAATACTACCATAGTCATCCTACATTTACTACACACTACTACCATAGTCATCCTACATTTACTACACAATACTACCATAGTCATCCTACATTTACTACACAGTACTACCATAGTCATCCTACATTTACTACACAGTACTACCATAGTCATTCTACATTTACTACACAATACTACCATAGTCATCCTACATTTACTACACAATACTACCATAGTCATTCTACATTTACTACACAATACTACCATAGTCATCCTACATTTACTACACAATACTACCATAGTCATTCTACATTTACTACACAATACTACCATAGTCATCCTACATTTACTACACAATACTACCATAGTCATCCTACATTTACTACACAATACTACCATAGTCATTCTACATTTACTACACAATACTACCATAGTCATCCTACATTTACTACACAGTACTACCATAGTCATCCTACATTTACTACACAATACTACCATAATCATGCTACATTTACTACACACTACTACCATAGTCATCCTACATTTACTACACAATACTACCATAGTCATCCTACATTTACTACACAATACTATCATAATCATGCTACATTTACTACACAATACTACCATAATCATGCTACATTTACTACACACTACTACCATAGTCATCCTACATTTACTACACAATACTACCATAGTCATCCTACATTTACTACACAATACTACCATAGTCATCCTACATTTACTACACAATACTACCATAGTCATCCTACATTTACTACACAATACTACTGTAGTCATCCTACGTTTACTACACAATACTACTATACTGCCCTACCAAGCAAAAAGGCAGTAACTGCTCATAGCGTGGAACTGAGAAAAATGGCTTTTATTTACCTTGGTTAAACAGTAACTTTATGCAATTACTGCTAACATGACCCCCCCATTCTCCCCAAAACACAATATAGGCAGGATACTTGTCCACATGATTAAGTATGTATTTAACATAGCAAAACTGACATGAACTCATTTTCAACCAAATGAGCAGTTACTGCCTTTTTGCTTGGTAGGGCAGCATAGTCATCCTACATTTACTACACAATACTACTGTAGCCATCCTACATTTACTACACAATACTACTGTAGTCATCCTACATTTACTACACAATGCTACTGTAGTCATCCTACATTTACTACACAATACTACTGTAGTCATCCTACATTTACTACACAATACTACTGTAGTCATCCTACATTTACTACACAATACTACCATAGTCATAAATTACATTTTATGTACTGTACTATAGGAAAGATGCAAGCTGAAAATCTATGGTAATTCAAATTAGCTCCACATGTAACCAGACTAAACATTTACGTTACAACATAAAACAGTGATTTGTGTTTACGTTAATTGTGGTTTTGTTTGTGTCTCTACCCGTCACGTAAATACATGTTTTCCTACACTGACTCATAGAGCACCCACGGAGAGCTGCCTTTCAGTGGCCTTATTGATTGATGTTGTGTACAATGCCTCTTTAAGAGAGGGGGTGTTCCCTTTATAATCAGACTAGGTTAACTATTGATTGGCTAGTGGCAGGCAAACAGGGGAGGACACAGTCACAGAGTCATGGACAATTAATGTTCTCTCCATAGGTCTCTCTCACTCGGTCTTGCTCTCTCTCCCCCTCTCTCCCCCTGTCTTGCTCTCTCTCTCCCCCTCTCTCACTCTGTCTTGCTCTCTCTCCCCCCCTCTCTCACTCTGTCTTTCTCTCTCTCTCTCCCTCTCTCACTCTGTCTTGCTCTCTCTCTCCCCCTCTCTCCCCCTGTCTTGCTCTCTCTCTCCCCCTCTCTCACTCTGTCTTGCTCTCTCTACCCCTCTCTCACCCTGTATTTCTCTCTCTCTCCCCCTCTCTCACCCTGTATTGCTCTCTCTCTCCCTCTCTCACTGGCTTGCTCTCTCCCCCTCTCTCACTCTGGCTTGCTCTCTCTCACCCTCTCTCACCGTGTCTTGCTCTCTCTCTCTCCCTCTCTCACTCTGGCTTGCTCTCTGACCCCCTCTCTCACTCTGGCTTGCTCTCTCTCCCCCTCTCTCACCCTGTATTGCTCTCTCTCTCCCTCTCTCACCCTGTCTTGCTCTCTCTCTCCCTCTCTCACCCTGTCTTGCTCTCTCTCTCCCCCTCTCTCACTCTGGCTTGCTCTCTCTACCCCTCTCTCACCCTGTCTTGCTCTCTTTCTCTCCCTCTCTCACTCTGTCTTGCTCTCTCTCTCCCTCTCTCACTCTGGCTTGCTCTCTCTCTCTCCCTCTCTCACTCTGTCTTGCTCTCTCTCTCCCCCTCTCTCACGCTGGCTTGCTCTCTCTCTCCCTCTCTCACCCTGTCTTGCTCTCTCTCTCTCTCCCTCTCTCACTCTGGCTTGCTCTCTCTCTCTCACTCTGTCTTGCTCTCTCTCCCCCTCTCTCACTCTGTCTTTCTCTCTCTCTCCCTCTCTCACTCTGTCTTGCTCTCTCTCTCCCTCTCTCACTCTGTCTTGCTCTCTCTCTCTCCCCCTCTCTCACTCTGTCTTGCTCTCTCTCACCCTCTCTCACCCTGTCTTGCTCTCTCTCTCTCTCTCCCTCTCTCACTCTGTCTTGCTCTCTCTCTCTCTCCCTCTCTCACTCTGTCTTGCTCTCTCTCCCCCTCTCTCACTCTGTCTTGCTCTCTCTCACCCTCTCTCACCCTGTCTTGCTCTCTCTCTCTCCCTCTCTCACTCTGTCTTGCTCTCTCTCTCTCCCTCTCTCACTCTGTCTTTCCCTCTCTCACCCCCTCTCTCACCCTGTCTTGCTCTCTCTCTCCCTCTCTCACTCTGTCTTGCTCTCTCTCACCCTCTCTCACCCTGTCTTGCTCTCTCTCTCTCCCTCTCTCACTCTGTCTTGCTCTCTCTCACCCTCTCTCACCCTCTCTCACCCTGTCTTGCTCTCTCTCTCTCCCTTTCTCACTCTGTCTTGCTCTCTCTCTCCCCCTCTCTCACCCTGTCTTGCTCTCTCTCCCCCTCTCTCACTCTGGCTTGCTCTCTCTCCCCCTCTCTCACCCTGTCTCACTCTGGCTTGCTCTCTCTCTCCCCCTCTCTCACTCTGGCTTGCTCTCTCCTCCCCCTCTCTCACTCTGGCTTGCTCTCTCTCTCTCCCTCTTCTATTCAAACTGGTTTATTGACATGGTAAATATGTATCTACACTTCCAAGGTGTGGAGGACCATGCATTATTAGCAAAAACACAAAACTCAGGATAGTGATTACACACCAAACAAAACTGCTCTAAACAGTAGTGTGTCTCCCACTGTCACTAACTAGCTGGGAAAATGAGATGGACACTGACATGTCGTGTTGTGATGTACAACACACAAACACACCCGCGCACCATGTCCACCCACGCACACAAACACATCCACTCACTATGTCCACCCACCCACCCACACACACAAACACACCCACGCACCATGTCCACCCCCGCACACAAACACACCCACGCACCATGTCCACCCACGCACACAAACACATCCACTCACTATGTCCACCCACCCACCCACACACACAAACACACCCACGCACCATGTCCACCCACGCACACAAACACATCCACTCACTATGTCCACCCACCCACCCACACACACAAACACACCCACGCACCATGTCCACCCACGCACACAAACACACCCACGCACCATGTCCACCCATGCACACAAACACACCCATGCACCATGCCCACCCACGCACACAAACACCCACACGCTCACAAACACACCCACACACCATGTCCACCCACGCACACAAACACACCCATGCACCATGTCCACCCACGCACACAAACACACCCACGCACCATGTCCACCCACGCACACAAACACACCCATGCACCATGTCCACCCACGCACACAAACACACCCACGCACCATGTCCACCCACGCACACAAACACACCCATGCACCATGTCCACCCACGCACACAAACACACCCACGCACCATGTCCACCCACGCACACAAACACACCCATGCACCATGTCCACCCACGCACACAAACACACCCACTCACCATGTCCACCCACGCACACAAACACAACCACTTGCACCATGTCCACCCACGCACACAAACACACCCACTCGCACCATGTCCACCCACGCACACAAACACACCCACGCACCATGTCCACCCACGCACACAAACACACCCACGCACCATGTCCACCCACGCACTCAAACACACCCATTCACCATGTCCACCCACGCACACAAACACACCCATTCACCATGTCCACCCACGCACTCAAACACACCCATTCACCATGTCCACCCACGCACACAAACACACCCACTCGCACCATGTCCACCCACGCACACAAACACACCCACGCACCATGTCCACCCACGCACACAAACACACCAACGCACACAAACACACCCATTCACCATATCCACCCACGCACACAAACACACCCACTCGCACCATATCCACCTACGCACACAAACACACCCATTCACCATATCCACCAACGCACACAAACACACCCATTCACCATATCCACTAACGCACACAAACACACCCATTCACCATATCCACTAACGCACACGAACACACCCATTCACCATATCCACCAACGCACACAAACACACCCATTCACCATATCCACTAACGCACACAAACACACCCATTCACCATATCCACTAACGCACACAAACACACCCATTCACCATATCCACTAACGCACACAAACACACCCATTCACCATATCCACCAACGCACACAAACACACCCATTCACCATATCCACTAACGCACACAAACACACCCATTCACCATATCCACTAACGCACACAAACACACCCATTCACCATATCCACCAACGCACACAAACACACCCACGCACACAAACACACCCATTCACCATATCCACTAACGCACACAAACACACCCATGCACACAAACACACCCATTCACCATATCCACTAACGCACACAAACACACCCATTCACCATATCCACCAACGCACACAAACACACCCACGCACACAAACACACCCATTCACCATATCCACCAACGCACACAAACACACCCATTCACCATATCCACCCACGCACACAAACACACCCATTCACCATATCCACTAACGCACACAAACACACCCATTCACCATATCCACCAACGCACACAAACACACCCATTCACCATATCCACCAACGCACACAAACACACCCATTCACCATATCCACTAACGCACACAAACACACCCATTCACCATATCCACTAACGCACACAAACACACCCATTCACCATATCCACTAACGCACACAAACACACCCATTCACCATATCCACCAACGCACACAAACACACCCACGCACACAAACACACCCATTCACCATATCCACTAACGCACACAAACACACCCATTCACCATATCCACTAACGCACACAAACACACCCATTCACCATATCCACCAACGCACACAAACACACCCACGCACACAAACACACCCATTCACCATATCCACCCACGCACACAAACACACCCATTCACCATATCCACCAACACACACAAACACACCCATTCACCATATCCACCCACGCACACAAACACACCCATTCACCATATCCACTAACGCACACAAACACACCCACGCACACAAACACACCCATTCACCATATCCACTAACGCACACAAACACACCCACGCACACAAACACACCCACGCACACAAACACACCCACGCACCATGTCCACCCACGCGCACACAAACACACCCACTCGCACCATGTCCACTAACGCACACAAACACACCCACACACACAAACACCTACACGCTCACAAACACGTCCACGCACCATGTCCACCCACATGCATACAAACACATGCACTCGCACCATGTCCACGCACACAAAAACACCCACTCGCACCAAGTCCACCCACGCACACAAACACACCCACGCACCATGTCCACCCACACGCACATAAACACACCCGCTCGCACAAAGTCCACCCAGGCACACAAACACACCCACGCACCATGTCCACCCACACGCACATAAACACACCCGCTCGCACAAAGTCCACCCAGGCACACAAACACACGCATGCGCACCATGTCCACCCACGCACACAAACACATACATAGCAAAAATAAGATAATCCAAGGAAATCAAGTCTCCTCATTCAACACAGAACAATGAAAATGGGCTGGTAATGACAATAAGGGCTCTGTAATTACCAATCTTTAGCAAAGAGAAAAGCCATTATCTGTCAATATCCTCTGAGCCCGCCCGCCCGCCTCAGAATAGCAAGCCTGGCTGCAACACAATAATTTACTGGACAATTTTACACTGCTCCTGTATCCTTTCAATCAAATATCCAATATTAACACCAAGAAATAAATTATTCTGCTTTATTACAAATGCAACCCTCCTTTTTTGATAAATCAGCCACTAAAACTAGAATAATTCACAGTGGAAATCAAGCATATTTTCTTTGAGGCAGAATTACAATCAAAAAGAGTAATTATTTCAAAGTTCTTGTTCTGTGGAACAGAGCCAGAGAGAGAGAGAGAGAGAGAGAGAGAGAGAGAGAGAGAGAGAGAGAGAGAGAGAGAGAGAGAGAGAGACAGAGACAGAGCGAGAGAGAGAGAGAGAGAGAGAGAGAAAGAAAGAGAGAGAGCGAGAGGAGAGAGAGAGAGAGAGAGAGCGAGAGAAGAGAGTGAGAGAGGAGAGAGCGAGAGAGAGAGTGAGAGCGAGAGGAGAGAGAGCGAGAGAGAGAGAGAGAGAGAGAGAGAGAGAGAGAGAGAGAGAGAGAGAGAGAGAGAGAGAGAGAGAGAGAGAGAGAGAGAGAGAGAGAGAGAGAGAGAGAGAGAGAGAGAGAGAGAGAGAGAGAGAGAGAGAGAGAGAGAGAGAGAGAGAGAGAGAGAGAGGAGAGAGCGAGAGAGAGAGAGAGAGTGAGAGAGGAGAGAGCGAGAGAGAGTGAGAGCGAGAGGAGAGAAAGAGAGAGAGAGAAAGAGAGAGAGAGAGAGAGAGAGAGAGAGAGAGAGAGAGAGAGAGAGAGAGAGAGAGAGAGAGAGAGAGTGAGAGTGAGAGCGAGAGAGAGGGAGAGAAGAGAGTGAGAGCGAGAGGAGAGAGAGAGAGCGAGAGAGAGAGAGTGAGAGAGAGAGGAGAGAGAGAGAGAGAGAGAGAGAGAGAGAGAGAGAGAGGAGAGAGAGAGAGAGAGAGAGAGAGAGAGAGAGAGAGAGAGAGAGAGAGAGAGTGAGAGCGAGAGGAGAGAGAGCGAGAGAAGAGAGTGAGAGCGAGAGGAGAGAGAGAGAGAGAGAGAGAGAGAGAGAGAGAGAGAGAGAGAGAGAGTGAGAGCGAGAGGAGAGAGAGAGAGAGAGAGAGAGAGAGAGAGAGAGAGAGAGAGAGAGAGAGAGAGAGAGAGAGAGAGAGAGAGAGAGAGAGAGAGAGAGAGCGAGAGAGAGATGTGTCTCCCTCGACTAGTATCACTTTGTCTAGCTGCCTATCACTCTGTTCTTGTGTTCTAACTTAGTTGTGGTAGAAACTATTGCCTCTTGTCAAGGTATCATGATACACAATACATAACAGAAATACAGTGAGAAGGGAGTTTCAATTATTCAAACCTTTCTGACAGTTAGATTTGAGATTTTCTGGTCATGGAGACAATGCTGATACCCCTGTGAAGTTATCCATTTCTATGTTTGAAACCAAAACTAGTAACATCTATTGTCACATACAGTAGTGTACTGTCATGACTTGTCTGCCATGTTGGCATACAGCACCTCCAAACCTCCTTCCTCTCTGCTCTCATTAGAATACACACAGAAACCACATATGCCTCAATGCGCCGCTACATCAATTAGCAGCAATTAACACTGGCTCGCGGAGCACCTGTGCAGTGTGTGTAGCGTTAGTATCTGGGCCATGTTAGCAGGAGTGTGTGCTGTGGTGTAACACAGAGATGCCCCAGGTGGACTCTGTCAGCCCCCAGTTGGCCCATGTCTCAGTCTGTCTCTCTGAGACAGGACTAGCCACCAGACAGGTGAGCACAGAACTCTGGTGTGGATGTGATCGTATCAATGAATGTATGGGACATTCGTTGATATTTATTGTAGGTGGCCTATGCAGTATGATGAAGATTGATTGATGCATTTTGAACATGGCCATTCTATTTCCTAGATCTATAGCTGTCACTTTTATTTCTAGATCCTCCCTCCAGCCAAGCAGCAGTCAGTCCACATTATTATTTTGCACAGAACTCAAGAAAGGCCAGAATCTGGGTTTTAATGGAGGGAGACAGGAGGGAAGGGTGTGGGGTGGGGGGCAGGCAGGACTAGATGAAAGAAACAGCTGTATACAAATGACAGCCATGCAGCACACCCCTCCACTGCCTCCTGTGGTGGAGTGCCCTGTGCGGTCATCAAACAGCTTCAAAGAGGAATGCAGGCAAGTGCCACAGAATCCTCAAAGAGCCAGCCTCTGTCACACAGCCACACAGCACACACACACACATACACTAGAGAGAGAGCGAGAATGAGAGAGAGACAGAGTGTGAGAGAGAGTGTGTGTGTGGGAGGGAGCGTGTGTGTGAGAGAGAGTGTGTGAGAGAGCGTGTGTGAGAGAGAGTGTGTGAGAGAGAGAGTGTGTGTGAGAGAGAGTGTGTGTGAAAGAGAGAGTGTGCGTGCGTGAGAGAGAGTGTGTGAGAGAGAGTATGTGAGAGAGCGTGTGTGTGAGAGAGAGTGAGAGAAAGACAGAGAGGGCTGGGTTCATGATGAATTGCATGTATAGCCAACATTATAGACAAGGGTTGGTTAGATCTATGCAGTCCATATAGGGAAGTGTGTGTGCGTACATATATGTAAGTGTTTGTGTGTGTATCGTGAGTGACTCAAGAGCGAGCGTGCTGTATCTTCTCATTTATGGGTCTTGCAGGGAGATCTCAGAAAACACATTTTATGGTGCATTGCATTTGGTTGGACTTTTACAAAGGAACAGCCATAAACATCAAACAAACATAACCTGTCAATATAATAGGTTTGTATCCTATCAACCAGTTTCCTCAAACCATAGCTGCAGTGACCTTTTAGACCCTTCTCCTCTGCACACTGTACCTGTGAGAAGTATTCATACAGCAAGACGACAGTGTGAAAATGCTAAATGGTGCCAACAAAGGACTTGGCGCCAGCATACTGCAGAGTACACTGTACAAGTGAATACACACCAATACACTGTAACTAGGAAGGGTATGAGTGTATGAACAGAAGACTGTGTGTGTGTGTGTGTGTGTGTGTGTGTGTGTGTGTGTGTGTGTGTGTGTGTGTGTGTGTGTGTGTGTGTGTGTGTGTGTGTGTGTGTGTGTGTGTGTGTGTGTGTGTGTGTGTGTGCGCGAGTGCGTGCGTGCGTGCGTGCGTGCATGCATGGAAGAGTGAGTCACGGAGGTCTCAGTTGGAGATCATGGGTGCTCAGTGTGTAACTTGGGGGGTGGAAGGGGGTGCCTGTATGGAGGGTAGAGGGAGGAATGGTGGGATGTGTGGGGGGTGGTGTTACCCCCCATAGTAATTACACACTCCAGTGGCTGGACTGGGAGGGAAATTGAAGGCCTGGGCAAGGGAGGCCCCAGCTGCCTCTCCCTCCCTCCCCATCAGCGGAGTGGTGATTGAACCTGGCTAACAAACACACGGCACACACACGCCACAGACGCACACACGGCACACAGACAACACACATGACACACACACACACGGCACACTCTGATACACACACACACATACTGAATCCTCAGAGGAAATGCTGCTTTGTGTCGCGGTAATGAGATTCTCACACACCCGGCCTTATTTACCAGCCCAGATGGGTGAGGACGACGGAGGGAGGGAGGAAGAGAGAGAAAGCGGGAGAGAGAGGAAGGGAGGGAAAGAGGACGAGATGGAGGATGAGGGGAAGAAGAAGGGGCAGGCCATAGCCAGTCAGCTTCACTCCACAATTATATAAATAAATAAAAATATCCACCCCACTGCCTAGAGAGACGGTTCAGCTGGCCTGGGCTGAAGGAGTGAGGGGTGGATAGAATGTTTTCTAAAATAGGCCTGTTTTGGCTGTGGGTGGGACTTATTCTCATTAATTTGTTAATAGGACAAGGGAGAAGGTAATATTGATCAAAAGTATAAAACTATACGCAGCCAAGCACGTCTGGGCCCTGTGTCGCCCTTGTCCTCCTTGGCACAGCGGGGACACACAGTCGCCAGCGAGCCATGGGACTTGTACACAATTAAACACATCAGCGTGGGGTAACTCACGACACCTGCAGGGGGTGAGGACAGCAGCACCTCGGACAGACCAGGCACACAAACACACACACACACACCAGACAGGGTTGGGGACAGGATAATTAAGAAGATACCTTGAGAAGGGGACCAAAGTCCAGCTATGACCTCGATTCCCACTCCATACACAGTAGCGACATGAAGAAAATACATATAGATAACACTAACACATGGTGAAAATGGATTACATAATAATAACTTATTAATAACTTTTTTATTTCTTTGGAATTCATCAAAACATGCACTTGTTCTGTACCAGGTAGTTACAATTGTACTTCTTTGAAGTAGCCGAATGTACCCATTTGTTACCACATCATTTCCTACCAGGAAATAGAGGAAATGGCACCGTTAAATGAAGTGCTACTGACAACGTTATACAAATGTTCATGAACACAGGTGTCATAGTTGTTGGACTAAAGCAGTAGTTTGTCAGACAGTGTTTGCTTTATTTATCAACCAATCGCACAAGCAGTGCTATTCTTGTTTGCGTTAGACGGAATTACCTTGATTATGTACCAAAAAAGTCAATTAAATGAACTGTGGAAGGCTATTTATTTTAACCCCAGAATGTGTTCGTTTTTTCTTTAATAGGCATTATAGGAAAAAACTGAATAGCACAAAATTGTCAGGAGAACAAAGAAAGAAGCATTGACATTACTGTGAGCACCTGAGTCACACTGCCATCATGTGGTAAAATAGAAGTACTGCACAACTGCAAACCAACATGGGTACCATTACTGTGTAAACCAGTATTTCTAGATTCATTCCTAGGGGATACCTTGGAGCACACATTTTTGTGCTAGCCCTGCTATATTGCACCTCACTAGCTAATCAACCAGTCACCAAAAATGTGCATGTCTGAGGTTTTGGACTTCAATAAAATCTCTCCCTACTCTTGAGTGTTGAGTATAATCCACTCTTACAAAATACACATCTTTATTTATTACTAGAGTGCAACAAATGGATTTCTCCTCCACATGTCACTTCATACGCCTGTCGAGTTGAGTAGGGCTACCCACTCTGTTGCCAAGTATACAGTAGGAGCAACTTCAGTCTGAAGAAACCCTCTATTTTAACTACAGTCAGACTGACACAGAGACTCAAACACACACACACACGCACACACACATCACGCATGCGCACACACTCACACACACACACAAAGATAGAGGGAGAGAGTGATATGCGAGTGAGAAAAAGACAATGTGATTGCCTTTGATAGACTGTGGGATTCTATCTGTCTCATTGAGTTTGAATAATTTCCCAGATCAAATTAAGAGTAATTACACAAGACCGTCTCATGTAGAATGAGGGAGTGGCCAAGAATGTTTCTCAGCCCACTGAGAAGAGACGTCAATTTGACGTTGTTCAAAGTAATTTCTTTTAAATGACGTGGAAACAACGTTGATTCAACCAGTGTGTGCCCAGTGGGAGATGTAATATTGGCAATGCAGTCACTTTCTTCACACATAGCTACAGTTGAAGTCGAAAGTTTACATACACTTAGGTTGGAGTCAATAAAACTTGTTTTTCAACCACTCCACACATTTCTTGTTAACAAACTATAGTTTTGGCAAGTCGGTTAGGACATCTACTTTGTGCATGACACAAGTAATTTTTCCAACAAATTGTTTACAGACAGATTATTTCACTTATAATTCACTGTATCAAAATTTCAGTGGGTCAGAAGTTTACATACACTAAGTTGACTGTGCTTTTAAACAGCTTGGAAAATTCCAGAAAATTATGTCATGTCTTTAGAAGCTTCTGATAGGCTAATTGACATCATTTGAGTCAATTGGTGGTGTAACTGTGGATGTATTTCAAGGCCTACCTTCCAACTCAGTGCCTCTTTGCTTGACAACATGGGAAAATCAAAAGAAATCAGCCAAGACCTCAGAAGAATTGTAGACCTCCACAAGTCTGGTTCATCCTTGGGAGGAATTTCCAAATGCCTGACGGTACCACGTTCATCTATACAAACAATAGTACTCAAGTATAAACACCATGGGACCACGCAGCCGTCATACCGCTCAGGAAGGAGACGCATTCTGTCTCCTAGAGATGAACATACTTTGGTGCGAAAAGTCCAAATCAATCCCAGAACAACAGCAAAGGACCGTGTGAAGATGCTGGAGGAAACAGGTACAAAAGTATCTATATCCACAGTAAAACGTGTCCTATATCAACATAACCTGAAAGGCCGCATAGCAATGAAGAAGCCACTGCTCCAAAACCGCCATAAAAAAAGCCAGACTACGGTTTGCAACTGCACATGGGGACAAAGATCGTACTTTTTGGAGAAATGGCCTCTGGTCTGATGAAACAAAAATAGAACTGTTTAGCCATAATGACCATCATTATGTTTGGAGGAAAAAGGGGGAGGCTTGCAAGCCGAAGAACACCATCCCAACTGTGAAGCACGGGGGTGGCAGCATCATGTTGTGGGGGTGCTTTGCTGCAGGAGGGACTGGTGCACTTCACAAAATAGATAGCATCATGAGGGAGGAAAATTATGTGGATATATTGAAGCAAGATCTCAAGACATTAGTCAAGAAGCTAAAGCTTGGTCGCAAATGGATCTTCCAAATGGACAATGACCCCAAGCATACTTCCAAAGTTGTGGCAAAATGGCTTAAGGACAACAAAGTCAAGGTATTGGAGTGGCCATCACAAAGTCCTGACCTCAATCCCATAGAAAATGTGTGTGGGCAGAACTGAAAAAGCTTGTGCGAGCAAGGAGGCCTACAAACCTGATTCAGTTACACCAGCTCTGTCAGGAGGAATGGGCCAAAATTCACCCAACCTATTGTGGGAAGCTTGTGGAAGGCTACCCGAAACGTTTGACCAAATTTAAACAATTTAAAGGCAATGCTACCAAATACTAATTGAGTGTATGTAAACTTCTGACCCACTGGGAATGTGATGAAAGAAATAAAAGCTGAAATAAATAATTCTCTCTACTATTATTCGGACATTTCACATTCTTAAAATAAAGTAGTGATCCTAATTGACCTAAGACAGGGAATTTTTATTCTGATTAAATGTCAGGAATTGTGAAAAACTGAGTTTAAACGTTATTGGCTAAGGTGTATGTAAACTTCCGACTTCAACCGAATAAGCTTTGGCTCTGTCACATGGTCTCAAGGCCTCTAATGTAAGGTTGGTCTGTGGTCTGTAGTCTGTAGTCTGTAGTCTGTGGAGGGGAGGGAGCTGGCCATGATACTGAATAAGGACTAAACTTAATGATGTAACTGAGAGTTCAGGTTAGGTATAGAGCCCAAGATCTACACATGTTTCTCCACTGTTACCATCTTGGAAAGGACTCACCTAGTCATAAGAAAGTACACACTCATATAGGCAACCACCTGCTACACTAGGAAGAACCAACAGTACTCTGAAATCACTGAATTTAATCTCCACATTACTCAACAAGGTTGACTATATGTGTGATAAATCAACCAAATGCTCATCCTAACCAATACCTACACCTCCACACCGGTGAAGGCTGCTGAGGGGAGGACGGCTCATAACAATGGCTGGAATCGAGTCAATGGGATGGTATCAACCACGTGTTTGATGTGTTTGATACCATTCCAGATGTTATTATGAGCCGTCCTCCCCTCAGCAGCCTCCACTGTTCAGAATTATAGGCCTATATGACATAATGTGAGCAGAAGCAGACATTGGCTAACTGCCACCTCTGAAACAGTGGTTGTTGGGTGGCTCTATGGAAATTAGGTTTACTTTACTTCAAGCATGTTAATGTGGCTAATCCCCAGATTACGTGTCCATTTTCAAGGTACTATTACATCACTGAGTGTGAGGATCACCATAATAACGGCTTCTCGTTTCCACCTAATCCTGCAGCATTTTATTATCAAACCAGGTGGCGGGTGATCGGGAATGATGCGGGCCTTAAGGCTCTTTGTCCTTAACACAAATGGAGCAAAAGTGTAACAGGATGCATCTTGCTTTCTGAGACACTGAGACATAAGAGCAGTCCAAGACGTTAACCTGTAAGGCAAAGTCCTGCCACCTTGGGAGAACTGTTATGGTTGTATCCCGGGGGTTGGGTACATCTGATTGTGATGATCAACTGTATCGTCCATGTTCCAACTCTAATCCACTGCTGGTTTCTAGGCAACAGTTGAGGAGGACAGATGGAAAGATGGGTCACTTACACAAAGGTGCATGAACCATGGTGCAGGATTGATAGGCCATTGTAGGCCACAGATATCCTATTAAATTTGATTTATAATATGCCATTCTATGCTGTAGGCCAACATCTCTTTAGACACCAGGAAACAGGGGATGGTGTGTGTGCATGTGTGTTTCATATTAGGAATGGTATACGTAAACAAACAAGCAAATAGCGCCTATAGAGGCAGGGTGCCAATTGAGGCAATCTGAGATTCAGCACCATGGACAATAATGATACTTTTGGATGTATAGTACAAGTAATAAAGGGATGGGGGCTGGTGAGGTCACGTATTAACTGTTTGTACCACTTACTGTTTTAAGAGTCTTCAAAGCAGTGGGCATGTATTTGACATCCATTTGATGGATATCATTCAACGACAGATACTCCAATTACAGATGTAGAATCTTAATTTGATCACCCTATTGCAGAAGAACTTTCCTGCGATGCAGGAAATTTTAAATATGTAGTGTTTTTGAGGTTTAAAAAGGTTTCGGAAGTTTGTGGTTTCCACTTTGAAATTTCAGATTAGATTTTCCTTTACGAAAAATGCGTCAACCCCTACAATAATGTCCATTAATTATAATACACATAGTAAAATGTCTTGTTGCTGCAGGGTTATTTTCCTGCTGTAGAAAACTGGCTCAAATTAAGATCCTACATCTGTATGACAGATGCAGAGTGTGACAGTGGTGAATGTGAATAGAAGAGTCAGTGCACAGATTCCCAGGGTTTTGTGCAGACTACAGAAACTCTGAAGGGCAATACCTGTATCTGTAATGTGTTCCCTTGAACCATTCTAAAAGATAATCATGAAACCAGAGTAAAATTTAAATAGTCTAGTGGACAGACCACATGGTTCAGGAGAAAATTGCCTTTTTCATTAAACAAAAATATTTTCAACAATGATGGCATTTTAAAGCAACTCTGAAACAATTGAACTATTGACACAGTCAACTGATACCAGTTCGGCCCCCAAAAATAACCACAAAGATATATAAAAGAGAAAGAAGGTTTAACAATATAAAGGCTTTTCCCTGTTGAAATCTTCAGCGACTATATTCACTAGATTGATAGGTTATATTTAGGTTCATATTTTACAGTTTTGAGATTCTATTTTTAATATAAGGGCGTCAGGTAGCCAACCAGTTAAGAGTGTTGGGCCAGTAACCAAAATCCCAGAGCCGACTAGGTGAAAAATCTGTCGATGTGCCCTTCAGCAAGGCACTTAAGTCACTCTGGATGTAAAAAATATAAAAAACATCATCCTTTAAATTTTATCATTTTTCTTTATCTTACATTTTATTGAGAAATCCCCAGATTCTTGATTACTGGTAAATTTCCAAAGTTACTGGGAATGTTCCCTCTCTTTGGACAACCCCAATAAGGAATGACAATCAGCTGACCTGAAAAAGTTACATTTCATCGATAGTAGAGATGATCAGAGGGGCAGAATTTCCACTACGTTTACCAGGGCAGAAGTATGGATAGAGTTTCTCAGTGAAGGTGTAGTCAATGAAAGACCTGGCCTCCACATCACAGAAGGAGACCTGACCCTCTTCATAATCCACAAACACTCCCACCTTCTGTGACTTCTCTCTCAGGGAGAAACGTGGAAGCACCAGTGCTGTACTCATCTCCATTCCTCAGTGACAGAATCCAGAATCCATTCCCAGGGCTCAATGTAATCTTCCCCTTCCTGTTGATGGACTCTCTGGCTTTCATATTACAGTTAACCGAACCCACTGTTCCTAGGCTGTCATTGAAAATAAGAATTTGTTCTTAACTGACTTGCCTAGTTAAATAAAGGTAAAATAAAATAAATATAGACTAGTCAGTCTTCCCCTTAACCTCCCACTCATAGTGGAATCTCCCTGAAGAGAAACCTTCCTTTCCCAGGACATAAAAGGAAGTAGTATCAAACCTTGCTGGTTTGTCAGGAAGATCCTGTTTTATATCACCAAGTCTTACTTGTTTCCCATTCTCAGGCAGGTAGTTTGCAGTTTGCTGTATCAGGGTCCAGAGTCACATCCACTGCATACTGATGCATCCTCTGTTGCTCAGAATCACACAATGACTTATGTAAAGTCCTCACTGTATCCAACAGCTGGGGCATGGTTCTCAGAGCCTCCTCCAGCTGATACAGAGCTCCCCTCAGGTTTCCTACACAGAGCTTAGTGTAAATACTGATCTGAGACTAGTCCATGGTGGGAGGAAAGCTACAGAGGGATGCAGAGCTCTGGAGAAGGTAGAAGTGGTTAAGGAGTAACAATAAAATAACCCTACCGGTACAGAGTCAATGTGCGGGGGCACCGGTTAGTCGAGGTAATTTAGGTAATATGTACATATAGGTATAGGTAAAATGACTATGCATGGATAATAAACAGAGAGTAGCAGCAGCGTAAAAATGGGGGATGGGGTGGGGACAATGAAAATAGTCCGGGTTGCCATTTGATTAGATGTTCAGGAGTCTTATGACTTGAGGGTAGAAGCTGTTAAGAAGCCTTTTGGACCTAGACTTGGCACTCCGGTACGTAGACCAGCTCCATGTAGTAAGTCTGGCTTTTCTCAAATCTGCGCACCAGATCAGTGAAGGGTTCCATGGTTTTTGCTTTCTCTCTCTCTGTGTATTACTTTCTGAGATCTACTGTGTTTCATCTCTTGAATCTTCTGCAGTCGCTCCTGGATCAGATCCTGGATCAGATGCTGCACTTCGGCCTATGTCTTCTCCAGCTGAGCCTTCTTCTCTTCCCATAGAGGAACAGTGTGGTGATCTTTCTGGTCTGTCTCAATGCAGAACTGGCACACACATCTTTGGTCAGTCCTACAGAACAGCTCTAGGAATTTGTTGTGTTTCTTACACATCCTGTCTTCTTCCAGGTTGTCCACGGTCAATCAGCGTGTGTCTCTTTAGGGCTGGGGATATCTGATGAGGCTGCAGGTGAGTCTCACAGTAAGAGGTTAGACACACCAGTCAGAACTTCCAGGATTGAGCTTCCAGGCCTTGAGCCAGTATCCACTGATGCAGGCCATGCAGAAGTTGTGTCCACATGGAGTTGTGGCTGGCTTAGTAAACACATCCAGAGATAGAGCACAATAACTGCACTTCAGACTGGGGAATGCTGGAGGTAGCTATATCTAGACACACTAAAGGTAACAGGCAGCTAAGCAAGACCGTAGGAATAAACAAACACAGCTTTAGAAAAGTGTCAAGGATGGTTTTGTATGTGCTAATACTAACTAATCTGTATACATATGTGCATGCATTTAGTTTAAAGGGATATTTTACAAAAAAAACATTTGAGTAAATATTTGTAATCATGTGTATATAATTTGCCTTATCATCACAGTTTTTGCTCTATACTTAAAGTGCTCTATCTTCAAAATGTGACTGCTGACATGGAAAACATGTTGGGATCATATTAAGTGGACTAATAAACAAAATACTAAAAGATAGTTTTTGAGTAAAATATAAATGTAAGTTATATGTTCATCTTGGCCTTTAAGAGATTATGGTAGGCTCACTATAGGCAAAGAAAGCAGTATTTTTTTATTTATTTTTTAAGTACAAAAGGAGACTCGTGTAGTTGTGTCGAGAGATCTCTGAAAATCTGGGCTTGTTTCTGTATCTGATCCTTTGGTCTGATCTAGTTTCAATTCACCTAGGTAACATTGCTCAGGTTACTCAGCCACTCCCCACCCTCAATGAATTCTGCATGTGTGTGCGTGTGTGTGTGTGTGTCAGGGTTTCCGTTAGGAAAATGTGGCGCTGGACATTTGACCGGGAGCATTTTAATTTCCAGGACATTTGAGAAATTTTTACCAGACCCATATGCACTGGGTGAATAACCTGACATGGGCATCTACCCATGGTGCTCAGAATGACAGAAATTAATCTCAACAGAATATGTACGTAACTCCAGGATGCAGTGTGTCCTTCTTACTGAATTCCGATGCGCACTTTGAAATTGTTAGAACATCTGTCCACATTTACTTTTCCTCAGCCAACAAGACGAGTATCGAACAGCCTTTGGCAATCTACCACCCCACATAGTAGGCCATCATTGTAAATAAGAATTTGTTCTTAACTGATTTGTCTAGTTAAATAAAGGTTACATAGTAAAAAACATTTGTCCTATTATATTGGTCAGCTTGTTGTTCTGTGTGAGAAATAAATAACCTATTCCAAACATGCAGACTCTGGGACAGTTGTGGAATGAGAGATCCCAAATTCATACAACCAGTACATCAACAAAAACTTTAATAAGCAATGAGGGTGATGCAACAGATCTGAACATCTAGCTTAAAGTGTTGATAAACTATTATTCTTCACATTTTAAGCGCAAAAATGCGCACATGTCAGTATGCTACACAGGAATGTCCGTTCCTTATTGCAATTAGCGGGAAAACACCAATGTCAAAAATGCACTGTGCATGCCAGCGGTTTCGTGTGAAAGAGATTAAAATATTCTTAGAAATTTAGAAAGAGGGGAGATCTAAAGATGCAACAACTAGCATGGGTTGCTAATATGACTAGGATTGTGCCTTTGGCTACTGGACAATGAAAGAAAGTTGAATTGAAATGAATAGAATATTAGAGAAATAGGCTACTTGTTTTAGTGGCATATGGAAGGAAGTATTTATAAAATCATTTCTTCCACATTTACCTATAGAAATTAATTTTGGCTAATCTACTTTGAAGAAAGGTAAGACATGCCTCATAATATGAAGTAAACTTTCAGGTTTCACACAATTAAGTATATGTTTTCAAAATGCATACTGCACTTTCATCAGCCAAAAGCCGGCTAGTGCTGGCTAATGTAAACCCTTGTGTGTGTGTTGTGTGTGTATGTGCATGTGTGTGTGTTTGTGTGTGCCTGCCCCTCCTACTGCTGGTCATAAAGGAGCAGGGTTCATCTTTACACACAAGCTGGGCCTTCAAACAGCTCTCATCTTTTCAATACTTGCAACGCAGAAGCTGGTAGTCAAGAAGCAAGTACAGGGGGTGAATTTAATAATACAATAAACATGGAACAATACAAAACAAGAGTAGCGTCTGGACATGAAAAACATAACTAATACTGCCTGGGGAAAGAACCAAAGGGATTGACAGATATAGGGGAAGTAATCATATAATTGATGGAGTCCAGGTGAGTCTCATGAGGCACAGGTGCGCATAACGATGGTGGCAGGTGTGCGTAATGATAAGTAAACTGGCGACGTAGAGCGCCGGAGAGGGGGTGCGGAAGTAGACGTGACAATACTAGAATGATAGGAGTATTTCAAAATTGTTATCAAACAATACCTCAGAAAGTATTCAGAGCCCTTCACTTTTTACACAGTTTGTTACGTTACAGCCTAATTCTAAAATGGAAAAAATAGATATTTACACAAGTATTCAGACCCTTTGCTATGAGACTCGAAATTGAGCTCAGGTGCATCCTGTTTCCATTGATCATCCTTGAGATGTTTCTACACCTTATTTGGAGTCCACCTGTGGTAAATTAAATTTATTGGACATGATTTTGAAAGGCACACAGCTGTCTGTATAAGGTCCCACAGTTGATAGTGCATGTCAGAGCAAAAACCAAGCCACGAGGTCGAAGGAATTGTCCGTAGAACTCCGAGACAGGATTTTATCAAGGCACAGATCTGGGGAAGGGTACCAAAACATTTCTGCAGCATTGAAGGTCCCCAAGAACACAGTGGCCTCCATCATTCTTAAATGGAAGATGTTTGGAACCACCATGACTCCTCCTAGAGCTGGCCTCCCGGTCAAACTAAGAAATCGGGGGAGAAGGGCCTTGGTCAGGGTGGTGACCAAGAACCCGATGGTCACTTCGACAGAGATCCAGAGTTCCTCTGTGGAGATGGGAGAACCTTCCAGAAGGACAACCATCTCTGCAGCACTCCTGAATGCCAAAGAGTCACTTCTGGAGGAAACCAGGCACCATTCCTACGGTGAAGCATGGTGGTGGCAGCATCATGCTGCGGGATGTTTTTCAGCGGCAGGTACTGGGAGAATAGTCAGGATCGAGGTAAAGATGAACGGAGCAAAGTAAAGAGAGATCAAATCAATCAATCAATCAAATGCATTTTTAAAATCATTTTTACATCAGCAGATCACAAAGTGCTATACAGGAACACAGCATAAAACCCCAAATAGCCAACATTGCAGATGTAGAAGCACAGTGGCTGGGAAAAACTCCCTAGAAAGGCAGGAACCTAGGAAGAAACCTAGAGAGGAACAAGGCTCTGAGGGGTGACCTGTCCTCTTCTGGCAGTGCCGGGTGGAGATTATAAGAGGTCATGGCCATTAAGGCCAGATTGTTCTTCAAGATGTTCAAACGTTCATAGATGACCAGCAGGGTCAAATAATAATCAGTGGTTGTAATCAGGTCATCAGCTCAATAGTTTTTCATAGCATTCAGAGGTTGAGACAGCAGTATATACAGTATATATATATATATATATATATATATATATATATATATATATATATATATATATATATATATACACTATATATATATATATACTATATATATATATATATAGAGAGAGAGAGAGAGAGAGAGAGAGAGAGAGAGAGAGAGAGAGAGAGAGAGAGAGAGAGAGAGAGAGAGAGAGAGAGAGAGAGAGAGAGAGAGAGAGAGAGAAAACGAACAGCAAGTCCAGGACAAGGTAGCATGTCCGGTGAACAGGTCAGAGTTTCCTAGCCACAGGCAGAACGGTTGAAACTGAACTGGAGCAGCAGCATGACCAGGCGAACTGGGGACAGACAGGAGTCATCAGGCCAAATAGTCCTGAGGCATAATCCTAGGGCTCAGGTCCTCTGAGAGGGGAGGGAGAGAGAGAATTAGAGGGAGCAAACTTAAATTCAAACAGGACACCAGATAAGACAGGAGAATTACACCAGATATAACAGACTGACCCTAGCCCCCCGGCACATAGACTATTGCAGCATAGATACTGGACACTCACTGTTGCTTATACAACTCTTTTAGCTAGATGGCTAATACTCCAGAACTGGAAGATGGCAGTTCCCCCATCTTTTAAATATTTGGTGGGAGATGGGTTGTGCTCTCTGAAATTAGAAAAAATTCAATACACGTGGGAACTACAAACTGTTTAATGATGTTTGTGCTCCATTCCGGTCTTCCTTTGAACAGTCCACCCTCTGATGGCATTCTTATAAAAAACAAAAATAAGTCTGTATTTGACACCCATGTGACTTACTGGTTGGAGGATAATTTCTTTGTGGGTCTTTGCGAGGACATTGAGGTTGGTGATGTGCCAATTGATTCTTATTGAATGTGGCTTGTGGATGCCTTATTCCTCTTGCCCTGTCAGAGCCTAAAATGTGAGCTTATTTTACCATGTTTTTATTTTGTTTACACAAAATAAACTACAAAAAAACATTGAAAACTTAAATTTTGGTCCAGCGGATTATCAGTCTATGACCAAGACCGTCTGTGAGTGGTTGCATTTCTCCACCCCTATCCCGCGTCTCTTAACTACAGATTGGCATTTAATTTCTGTACCCGTCTGCTCAGTGTGTTTAACTAGTCTAAAGTACGGTGTGTTTTATACGTATGTATTCTTTTTATTCTTATTTTTATGTTTTCTAGTTTAGTATATTATTTATATTGTTTATTGTGTTGCCTTATTATGTGTGTAAAACTGAATAAACAGAGTTTTCAACAACAACAAAAAGATACTGGAGACTGAGACAGGGGTGGGTCGGGGGACACTGTAGCCTCATCCGACGATACCCCCGGACAGGGCCAACCAGGCAGGATATAACCCCACCCACTTTGCCAAAGCAAAGTCCCAACACCACTAGAGGGATATCAACAGACCATCAACTTACTGCCCTGAGACAAGGCTGAGTATAGCCCACGAAGATCTCCTTCAATGCACTCAAGTGACGCACCCCTCCTAGGGACGGCATGGAAGAGCACTAGTAAGCCTGGTACTCAGCACCCATAATAGGGTTTGAGGCAGAGAATCCCAGTGGAGAGAGGAGAGCCAGCCAGGCAGAGACAGCAAGGGCGGTTCGCCGCTCCAGTGCCTTGCCGTTCACCTTTGCACCCCTGGGCCAGACAACACTCAATCATAGGACCTACTGAAGAGATGAGTCTTCAGTAATGACTTAAAGGTTGAGACCGAGTCTGCATTTCTCAGATGGATAGGCAGACCATTCCATAGAAATGGAGCTCTATAGGAGAAAGCCCTGCCTCCAGCTGTTTGCTTAGAACATTCCAGGGACAGTAAGGAGGCCTGCATCTTGTGACCGTAGCGTACGTGTATGTATGTACGGCACGACCAAATCGGAAAGATAGGTAGGAGCAAGCCCATGTAATGCTTCGTAGGTTAGTAGTAAAATCTTGAAATCAGCCCTAGCCTTAACAGGAATTCAGTGTAGAGAGGCTAGCACTGGAGTAATATGATACAAAAATGTGGTTCTAGTGAAGTTGCCATATTTAGCACTAACTGAAATTTATTTAGTGCTTTATCTGGGTAGCCGGAGAGTAGAGCATTGCAGTAGTCTAATCTAGAAGTGACAAAAACATGGATTAGCTTTTCAGCATAATTTTTTGACCAAAAGTTTCTGATTTTTAAATACAATTTCCAGTGGCACACTGACTCACCTAATGACGAAGTTGAAGCCATTGCCGACTACTGACGGTGATGGCCAATGCGCTCCTCTTGGCAATAGCCTATCTCAAAATGAGCTACTTTGAAAAACAAAAAAATGGAGTAGGCAAACAGACAGCCACAACCAAACCATAGAGATATAGTCAATAGATGGCAGTTCCCATTCAATACATAACTGGCATCCATTGCTAGCGTACCCATGAGTTTAACACTAAATTTCAAGCGTAAGAGGTTTGCAAAACAGTTCTATGGATTATATGTCTATGGCCACAACACACCAAGCTGTATATTTGGCATGCTAGGCAACCGGTAACTGCCGCAATAAAGGAAACACTTGAGTAAATGAGGGATACAAAGTTAATGTTATGTCGGGTAGATGTTTTCTATGCCAAGGTGCATTGAAGCTGTTCTGGCAGCTCGTGGTGGCCCAACACCCGTTTAAGACACTTTATGTTGGTATTTTCTTTATTCTGGCAGTTACCTGTATGTGCTTGTGATAAAATGTAATTCAAATGTTGTTGTTTTTTTTAAACTATTGATCCTCTGTGGCTACATTATGCTCGCTGGTGTATTTTGAACAATGGAGAGTGGAACGCACTCTGTGGTTGGATAGAAAATGAATAGTAATGATAATAATAAAAGTCATTGTTTTTGTTTTTTCCCCTCTTGGGCTTTTTTCCCCGTATGGGCTTGGTCCCAGCCCCTGACTCACACAATTGACCTGTCACATTATTTATTATTATTTATTATTCCGTTTATTTTTTATTAATCAGTTACCCAATCATGTGGGCCCCCTAGCTCCTCTCCTCCCCCCATCTGACGATTAGCAGAGCAGCAGCAGGCAGCAGCAGGCTGTCTACACTCATTGAGAGGAGGCTCCTGAATCCTCTTGTGGTTGGCAGTTGCAGTAAAAAAAGTAAAATATAACGGGAAAGGAAAGGGGGATACCTAGTCAGTTGTACAACTGAATACATTCAACTGAAATGTGCCGTCCGCATTTAACCCATCCCTTCTGAATCAGAGAGGTGCGGAGGCCTGCCTTAATCAGCATCCAAGTCTTCGGCGCCTGGGGAACAGTGGGTTAACTGCCTTGCTCAGGGGCAGAACGACAGATTTTTACCTTGTCAGCCTATATACTACATCTAATATATACTTTATATACTGTGTAATATATCATGTTTATATCAGTGGAGGCTCCTCAGAGGAGGAAGGGGAGGACCATCCTCCTCAGTGAATTTCATAAAAATGATAAAACATTGAAAAAGTTTTCCTTTTTAAATAAACTATACTAAATACAATCACAGATCACAAAAACATTTATTAAAACACACTATTTTGCAATAAAGGTCGGCAGAACCCTCAACAGCCTCTGTAGGGTAGCACCATGGTGTAGCCGGAGAACAGATAGCTTCCGTCCTCGTCTGGGTACATTGAATCCAATACAAAACCTAGGAGGCTCATGGTTGTCACCCCCTTCCATAGACTTACACAGTCATTATGACAACTTCTGGAGGACGTCCTCCAACCTATCAGAGCTCTTGCAGCTTGAACTAACATGTTGTCCACCCAATCAAAGAATCAGAGAATGAATCTAGTACTGAAGGCGGAATGTGGTGAGTAGTTGACTCAAAGATAGAGAAAGACAATAGTTGAACAGTTTTGAACAAATACATTGCTTCCAAAATGAAGGAGAAGCAAAAGAAAAATGGGTGAGAAATTGTAATTTTTTCAGTTTCATTTACTTAGCTAGCAAATGCAGCTACCTAGTTAAGCCTACTCAAACACCCAGCTCAAACAGAGGGATGCTAGCTGGCTATGACTATCCAACACAACACTGGAACTCTTACAAGGGAGGAGGTCAGAAATCTGGCCGTGTGGTGCCAGGACAACAACCTCTCCCTCAATGTGATCAAGACAAAGGAGATGATTGTGGACTACAGGAAAAAGATGACTGAGCATGCCCCCATTCTCATCGACGGGGCTGCAGTGGAGCAGGTTGAGAGCTTCAAGTCCACATCACCAACAAACTAACATGGTCTAAGACAGTCGTGAAGAGGGCATGACAAAACCTATTCCCCCTCAGGAGACTGAAAAGTTTTGGCATGGGTCCTCAGATCCTCAAAAGGTTCTACAGCTGCACCATCGAGAGCATCCTGACTGGTTGCATCAACTGCTCGGCCTCCTACCACAAGGCAATACATAGGGTAGTGCGAACGGCCCTGTACATCACTGGGGCCAAGCTTCCTGTCATCCAGGACCTCTATACCAGGCGGTGTCAGAGGAAGGCCCTACAAATTGTCAAAGACTCCAGCCACCCTAGTCATAGACTGTTCTCTCTGCTACCGCACGGCAAGCGGTACCGGAGCACCAAGTCTAGGTCCAAGAGGCTTCTAAACAACTTCTACCCCCAAGCCATAAGACTCCTGAACATCTAGTCAAATGGCTACCCAGACTATTTGCATTGCTGCCCCCCCTCCCGCCACACCACTGCCACTCTCTGTTGTCATCTATGCATAGTCACTTTAATAACTCTACCTACCATGTACATACTACCTCAACTAACTAGTGCCCCCGCACATTGTCTCTGTAACGGCACCCCTCTGTATATATTGTATTTTTTTACTGCTGCTCTTTAATTACTTGTTACTTTTAGGTCTTATTCTTATCCATATTTTTTTAAACTGCACTGTTGGTTAGAGGCTCGTAAGTAAGCATTTCACTGTAAGGTCTACACCTGTTGTATTTGGCGCATGTGACTAATTAGATTTGATTTGAAATCAAGGTAAGCTTTTGATTTTACTGATGTATTGCCACCGGGGCCTGCCGGTGTAAGTGCTAAACTACTTACTGACTGTACACTGTAACGTTACATGATTGTAGCAGGTTTACTAACATTAGTTCTATTAGCTTTGTTGACTATGACGTTACTTTAGCTAATGGCGACAACGATGTGGGCTGTGTGTAGTGGTTATGATAGGGTTTGGCTTGGAAAGGTTTCTTCACCAAGTCACATACAGCTGATGTGTTGTGCAGTGAAGTCCACAAGCGAAGGGACAAGGTGAGACAAGGATAAAACGTGGCTGCTATGAAAGGGAACTGTGTTGACGCGTGATCAGTCGTGTATTCATTCCGTCATTTCGTAAACAGAATCAAACGTAACAAAACGGGGATAAACATACCTAAATTTGTCCAATAGAAACTATTTTTTGCAACTTTTGGACTAATGATTACACCCCATATCAGCTAGATGCAGACAAGAGTGTGCAAGGCAGTATTGAATGTATCACTGCCTGTCACCTCCAATTTTTCTCTCGACTTGTGTGCACCTACGTTGTAAACTTTAATTCACAGGCTAGGTTGTAGCAACCTCATGATAGGTATAGGGAAATGTTTTAGTATCATGTAGTAGCCTAAACATATTGCTGTTATTTAAAAATATATATATTTCACCATTATTTAACCAGATAGGCTAGGTGAGAACAAGTTCTCATTTACAACAGCAAAGCAGTGTTACACAAACAACAACACAGAGTTACACATGGAATAAACAAGCGTACAGTCAATGACACAATAGAAAAAAAGTATATATACAGTGTGTGCAAATTGTGTGAGGAGGTAGGCAATAAAAAGGCCATAGTAGCGAAGTAATTACAATTTAGCAGATTAACACTGGAGTGATAAATGAGCAGATGATGATGTGCAAGTAGAGATACTGGTGTGCAAAAGAGCAGAAAAGTAAATAAAAACAATTTGGGGATGAGGTAGGTAGATTGGGTGGGCTATTTACAGATGGACTATGTACAGCTGCAGCGATCGGTTAGCTGCTCAGATAGCTGATGTTTAAAGTTAGTGAGGGAAATATAAGTCTCCAGCTTCAGCAATTTTTGCAATTCGTTCCAGTCACTGGCAGCAGAGAACTGGTAGGAAAGGTGACCAAAGGAGGTGTTGGCTTTGGGATGACCAGTGAGATATACCTGCTGGAGCGCGTGCTACGGGTGGGTGTTGTTATCGTGACCAGTGAGCTGAGATAAGGCGTAGCTTTACCTAGCATATTATAGATGACCTGGAGCCAGTGGGTCTGGCGACGAATATGTAGTGAGGGTCAGCCGATTAGAGCATACAGGTCGCAGTGGTGGGTGGTATAAGAGGCTTTGGTAACAAAACGGATGGCACTGTGATAGACTGCATCCAGTTTGCTGAGTAGAGTATTGGAAGCTATTTTGTAGATGACATCGCCGATGTCGAGGATCGTAGGATAGTCAGTTTTACTAGGGTAAGTTTGGCGGCGTGAGTGAAGGAGGCTTTGTTGCGAAATAGAAAGCCGATTCTAGATTTGATTTTGGATTGGAGATGTTTAATATGAGTCTGGAAGGAGAGTTTACAGTCTAGACAGACACCTAGGTATTTGTAGTTGTCCACATATTCTAAGTCAGAACTGTCCAGGGTAGTGATGCTAGTCGTACGGGCGGGTGCCGGCAGCGAATGGTTGAAACGCATGGAATTGGTTTTACTATCGTTTAAGAGCAGTTGGAGGCCACGGAAGGAGTATTGTATGGCATTGAAGCTCGTTTGGAGGTTAGTTAACACAGTGTCCAAAGAAGGGCCAGATGTATACAGAATGGTGTCGTCTGTGTAGAGGTGGATCAGGGAATCACCAGCAGCAAGAGCGACATCATTGATATATACAGAGAAAAGAGTCGGCCCGAGAATTGAACCCTGTGGTACCCCCATAGAGACTGCCAGAGGTCCGGACAACAGGCCCTCCGATTTGACACACTGAACTCTGTTTGCAAAGTAGTTGGTGAACCAGGTGAGGCAGTCATTTGAGAAACCAAGTCTATTGAGTCTGCCAATAAGAATACAGTGATTGACAGAGTCGAAAGCCTTGGCCAGGTCGATGAAGACGGCTGCACAGTACTGTCTTTTATCGATGGCGGTTATGATATCGTTTAGTACCTTGAGCGTGGCTGATGTGCACCCGTGACCAGCTCGGAAACCGGATTGCACAGCGGAGAAGGTACGGTGGTATTCGAAATGGTCAGTGATTTGTTTATTGACTTCGCTTTCGAAGACTTTAGAAAGGCAGGGCAGGATGGATATAGGTCTATGTCCTCGGCAGCTTTCCAATCTTTAAGGATCTCGGATGATACGAAAGAGAGGTTGAACAGATTGGTAATAGGGGTTGCAACAATGGTGGCGGATAATTTTAGAAAGATAGGGTTGTCTAGCCCAGCTGATTTGTATGGGTCCAGGTTTTGCAGCTCTTTCAGAACATCTGATATCTGGATTTGGGTGAAGGAGAAGCTGGGGGGAGGCTCGGGCAAGTAGCTGCGGTTGGGGGGCAGAGCTGTTGGCCGGGGTTGGGGTAGCCAGGAGGAAAGCATGGCCTGGCCAGCCATAGAGAAATGCTTATTGAAATGTTCAATTATCATTGATTTATCGGTGGTGACCGTGTTACCTAGCCTCAGTGCAGTGGGCAGCTGGGAGGAGGTGATCTTGTTCTCCATGGACTTTACAGTGTCCCAAAACTTTTTGGAGTGAGAACTACAGGATGCAAATTTCTGTTTGAAAAAGCTAGCCTTTGCTTTCCTGACTGACTGCTTGTATTGGTTCCTGACTTCCCTGATCAGTTGCATATCGCGGGGACTATTCAATGCTATTGCAGTCCGCCACAGGATGTTTTTGAGCTGGTCAAGGGCAGTCAGGTCTGGAGTGAACCAAGGGCTATATCTGTTCTTAGTTCAATTTTTTTTGAAAGAGGCATGCTTATTTAAAATGGTGAGGAAATTACATTTAAAGAACGATCAGGCATCCTTGACTGACGGGATGAGGTCAATATCCTTCCAGGATACCTGGGCCAGGTCGATTAGAAAGGCCAGCTCGCAGAAGTGTTTTAGGGAGCGTTTGACAGTGATTAGAGGTGGTGGTTTGACCGTGGACCCATAGCGGATGCAGGCAATGAGGCAGTGATCGCTGAGATCCTGATTGAAAAAAGCAGAGGTGTATTTGGAGGGCAAGTTGGTCAGGATAATATCTATGAGGGTGCCCATGTTTACGGATTTGGGGTTGTATCTGGTGGGTTCCTTGATAGTTTGTGTGAGATTGAGGGCATCTAGCTTAGATTGTAGGAGTGCCTACAATAATAATAAACAGAGAGTAGCAGGAGCATATGTGAAGAGTGTGAAGGAATGTAAATGCGTGTTTTTTTTATTTTACCTTTATTTAACTCGGCAAGTCAGTTAAGAACAAATTATTATTTACAATGACGGCCTACCCCGGCCAAACCCTAACCCGGACAACGCTGGGCCAATTGTGCGCTGCCCTATGAGACTCCCAATAACGGCCGGTTGTGATACAGCCTGGAACCAATCAAGGGTCTGTAGTGACACCTCTAGCATTGAGATGCACTGCCTTCGACTGCTGCGCCACTCGCGAGCCTATGTGTGTGTGTGTGTGTGTGTGTGTGTGTGTGTGTGTGTGTGTGTGTGTGGCGTCAATATGCATGGTGTGTGTTTTGTGTGTGTGTCCGTGTGTGTTGGAGTGTCAGTGTAGCATTTGTGAGTGTGTGGATAGAGTCCAGTGAGTTTACATTGAGCCTGTGCCAGAGAATCAGTGCCAAAAATAAATATAAATCATAATAAAATAAGGGGGTCTATACAAATTGTTCGGGTAGGCATTTGATTAACTGTTCAGTTGTCTCATGGCTTGGGGGTAGAAGCAGTTAAGGAGCTTTTTAGGTGCTGGACTTGGTGCTCCTTCTGTTTTGCCATGCGGGAGCAGAGAGAACAGTCTATGACTTGGGTGGCTGGAGTCTTAGACAATTTTTAGGGCATTCCTCTGACACCACCTGGTATCGAGGTCCTGGATGTCATGAAGCTCTGCCCCAGGGATATACAGTACTGGGCCATATGCACTACCCTGTGTAGCGCCTTGTGGTCGGATGCCAAGCAGTTGACATACTAAGCAGTGATGCAACCAGTCAGAATGCTCTTGATGGTGCAGCTTTAGGACTTTTTGAGGATCTGTAGACCCCCTAAAAAAGAACCCAACATAGTGACATATGCTGCCACGTCTGGATTCCCATAGGATCTCTCCTCCACCTTTCAACAGGAGAAGCCTGACAAACATGTCCTTCTTATCAGGATATAGCTTTTTTCAAACAGAAATTTGCATCCTGTGGCACAAACTCCAAAAACTTCTGGGGCCCTGTAAAGTCCATGGAGAATAAGAGCACCTCTTCCCAGCTGCCCACTGCACTGAGGTTAGGAAACACTGTCATCACTGATAAATCCGCGATAATTGAGAATTTCAAAAAGCATTTTTCTTTTTTTCTTTTGCTTTCCACCTGGCTACCCCTACCCCGGTCAACAGCCCTGCACCCCCCACAGCAACTTGCCCAAGCCTCCCCCATTTATCCTTCACCCAAATCCAGATAGCAGATGTTCTGAAAGAACTGCAAAATCTGTCCCCCTACAAATCAGCCGGGCTAGACAATCTGGACCCTCTCTTTCTAAAATGATCCACCGAAATTGTTGCAACCCCTGTTACTAGCCTGTTCAACCTTTCTTTCGTATCATCTGAGATCCCCAAAAATTGGAAAGCTGCCTCGGTCATCCCCCTCTTCAAAGGGGAGACACTCTAGACCCAACCTGCTACAGACCTACAGTATATCTATCCTACCCTGCCTTTCTAAGGTCTTCGAAAGCCAAGTTAACAAACAGATCACCGACCATTTCGAATCCCACCATACCTTCTCCGCTATGCAATCTGGTTTCCGAGCTGGTCATGGGTGCACCTCAGCCACGCTCAAGGTCCTAAACGATATCATAACCGCCATCGATAAAAGACAATACTGTGCAGCTGTATTCATCGACCTGGCCAAGGCTTTCGACTCTGTCAATCACCACATTCTTATCGGCAGACTCAAGAGCCTTGGTTTCTCAAATGACTGCCTCGCCTGGTTCACCAACTACTTCTCAGATAGAGTTCAGACTGTCAATTCAGAGGGCCTGTTGTCCGGATCTGTTGCCTACTCTTTTCTTTGTATACATCAATGATGTTGCTCTTGCTGCTGGTGATTCTCTGATCCACCTCTACGCAGACGACACCATTCTGTATACATCTGGCCCTTCTTTGGACACTGTGTTAACAAACCTCCAGACAAGCTTCAATGCCATACAACTCTCCTTCCGTGGCCTCCAACTACTCTCCAACTACTAAAACTAAATACATGCTCTTCAACCGATCGCTGCCTGCACGCGCTCGCCCGCCCGTCTAGCATCTCTACTCTGGACGGTTCTGACTTAGAATATGTGGACAACTACAAATACCTAGGTGTCTGGTTAGACTGTAAACTCTCCTTCCAAACTCACATTAAGCATCTCCAATCCCAAATTAAATCTAGAATCGGCTTCCTATTTCACAACAAAGCATCCTTCACTCATGCTGCAAAACATACCCTCGTAAAACGGACTATCCTACCGATCCTCGACTCGGGCGATGTCATTTACAAAATAGTCTCCAACACTCTACTCAGCAAATTGGATGATCTATCACAGTGCCATCTGTTTGGTGACCAAAACCCACTGGCTCCAGGTCATCTATAAGCCTTTGCTAGGTAAAGCCCCGCCTTATCTCAGCTCACTGGTCACCATAGCAGGACCCACCCGTAGCACGCGTTCCATCAGGTATATTTCACTGGTCACCCCCAAAGCTAATTCCTCCTTCGGCTGCCTTTCCTTCCAGTTCTCTGCTGCCAATGACTGGAACGAACTGCAAAAATCACTGAAGCTGGAGACTCATATCTCCCTCACTGGCTTTAAGCACCAGCTGTCAGAGCAGCTCACAGATCACTGCCCCGGTCATAGCTCATCTGTAAATAGCTCAACCAACTACCTCATCCCCATACTGTTATTTATTTTATTTATTTTGCTCCTTCGCACCCCAGTATCTCTACTTGCACACTCATCTTCTGCACATCTATCACTCCAGTGTTTAATTGCTAAATTGTAATTATTTCGACACTATGGCCTATTTATTTCCTTACACCCCTTGTCCTACCTCATTTGCACACATTGTATATAGACATTTCTATTGTATTATTGACTGTATGTTTGTTTGTTCCATGTGTAACTCTGTGTTGTTGTTTGTGTCGCACTGCTTTGCTTTATCTTGGCCAGGTCGCAATTATAAATGAGAACTTGTTCTCAACTAGCCTACCTGGTTAAATAAAGGTGAAATAAAAAATAAATAAGAACAATATATATTTTCCGCCATCACCAAAGGGCTATCCAAGCAATTACAACGGTTCTCAAAGAGCAAGTAACCCAACTAATGTATTGGCCAATTGATTGAATATAATTGCATTGATGGCCGTACTGCCTTCGTTTTCCTGTTAAATTGATGTCCGTTCCTGTGCAGAAATCAAATTAGCATAAACAAATGTAAAATGCTAATGGATCTCCATTTAGAAACAGCTAGTCGCATGAATAAGAAGTAAGTGCAATATCTAGAGCAAGTCACACTAATAAACTATAGGCCTGTTTGGTTTATAAATTAATTAAATAATAAAGGATCCAGGACACTCAGTGACAAGGGAGTCAGCTGTTTTTATTTTTCAAACGCATTCAAGGGATATATGTCATACCTGAATAAATCCAGTAGGGGGGAACATATACAAAGCAAAGGAATGACGGACCAGTCTTGAGCTACAAATAGAGGCCTGAACATAATGTAAATCTCTGGAAGCCTATCACTGTCTCTACTACTCTAACGCTAGATGGGGCTGAACATGCAATGGGGTACCAATACATCATTGGGGTACGTGGGCTTTGGGCTCTGAAATATAATTTCAAAACATAGTGAGATTGGGCTATCATATTACTGTTCACTTTGGGATGACAATCGATAGGCTATATTTGTTAATGATACTGTAGGCCCATTAAACTCAACTCTGGACCTGTAAACCAGATCCACTGCTTTTGGGAATGGTTCCTCTCTAATCAGGGACTGATTTAGACCTGTGACACCAGGTGGGTGCAATTAATTATCAGAAAACCAGCAGGCTCCGGACCTAGGTAAGATTTGAATACCTCTGATGTAGGCTAATACTTTCATTCATATATTCCAATTATTTGAAGTAGATAATCACTTGGAAATTATTATGTTGTAGTTATACACATGCCGCGTTCAACGAATCAGCAATTCGGACATTTTCAAGTTTCCTAGTTCCAACTAGCACATGAACGCGGCATTTATTTTAAGGGTGTCATAGTCAAACAATTGCAAAGTTTCCGTTTTTTAATCAAACATACCTCGATACTGGTAGATACATACCAGTTAAATGAACAACAAAAAATGTGTAGCCTAAATTATAATCTTTCGTGGACAGACTACGTACATCGATCATATGACCAATTACACGAGACTTTAGTAAAAAAAAAAATATTTGGATTATTCAAATTACAGTAACGAATAAACAAGACATCACTACAATTATATTTTATTCTTATGAAACAAAATAAATCAAAATAATAAAACAAAAAAGGTCAGGGATTGCATTTGTATAAACCTATGGTACAGTTGTAAGAATGAATTTATTTTGTTTTTTGTCATTGACTAAATCTAGATGTTAGTACATTTTCGATTTCAAGCAACAACAAAAATATTGCATTTGGGAACAGATTTTAATTATTTTATTTTGTGTATGTAAAATTTACCAGAGAAAATAAAGACATGAACTATTAATTAAGTAGGAGTAGGGGAAAACTTTTATACACATTGTTTATGAGTGTGACTCTGTGAAGTTATTTTGGAGCGAGCTAAGTAATTACATGTTTTACTTCATTAATAACAATGAAATATGTCATGTGTTTTTATTCAAATCAAATCAAAGCCACAACACGAGGTTTTAGTTCTGGGTTATCCCAGATGACCTAAATTACGACATCGTGGAACTATCCTTCGTCGCGGAGGGCATATTGCGCATTGATGTAGTCCGCGGAAGGATATGGAATAAAAGATTTGTCACCGTACTCTTTTCGTCATTTGTTATGTATTGACATAGGTAAAGTATGTCAGTAGACAAGGCTGTACCTGGCCAATGTGATTGGAAGGGGAAAGACGAAGCCAAAATAGCAGATTAACTGTATTAAGGGGCATACATTCAATGGTTTTACTTGTCGTACGGTAAAGGTGAATTTGAATCGGTTGCCATGTTCTTGCTGACCCACGTATTTTCTCCCTGTTACTGAGATTTGATGACTAATGATGAAAATCAAGGAATAAATGCGATTTGGATAACATTGAAGAGAATCGCACGAACGTCAATGTTTTCCAAGCAGAGAGACGTCTTCTGGATAGAACATCTCACCAGAGGACTATTATGACAGTAAACTGACTGACACGAATTCTATTGAAACTCAGTAGTGTTGCATGTCATAGCTTTTCAGGAAAATATATGTATTTTAGATGTTCTTGCAATAACCTGCGATAATCGGATCATTGCTAGTTGTGATCTGTCAATTCAATTGATATTCTGTTTAGGTAGCATGTAGCTAACGTTAAAGCTAACTAGCTACTGTATATAAAATGCTGTTAGCATGGTTGTTTGCAAGCAACAATGGGCAACATGACGCATGTCACAGCATGTCACTCTCTGGTTATATAGTAGAAGTGTCTTTGGGTGTTTGAAGCTTGCAATCTATTTATCCAGAATACTTGACATCATGTAGAATGTCAAGCAAAGCAGTTTTGAGCTAATTTGTTTGCTAACTAAATGCACATATAACTAGGTAGCTAGCCAGTGTATAACGTTAGCAATTTGGGTCAGAAAATGACAGCTGGCAGTAGGGACTGACATTGTGTACCTTGGGATTGTGTCCAGCCATGCGTAAAGCTGACTGCATTGTCTGATTGTGGAAATAGTTAAACGTCAAACATTACAGAATCTGTTGTACTTGGCTACTGACAGGAAATAATTTGACACTAGCTCCAGTTTTGCATCCCCTTTTAAAGGTGATCAGTTATATCATCACATGGCTGTTTCTCAGGCAATATCAAAGGTGGACTGGATTGCACGCTTGTCCTTGTAAAACTGACTTGTATTGTGTAAACGCCACAATCACTAGTTTGCTTGACAGCTAAAGCAACGTTTGGGTGGATACATTGTTGCACCAGGGTTCTCATATCAAAAGAGAGCATCCTTCAACGTGCCTCACTGAAGAAAGAACCTTTCCACACCTGACCTAAATTGGACAGTTACTTTGACAATGGAGACGGTTGGAGACTTTGAATACAGCAGAAAGGACTTGGTGGGACATGGGGCTTTCGCTGTGGTGTTCAAAGGAAGGCACAGAAAGGTAACTATCTGAAACATAAAAGGTCTGCATCTCCATCTTTCCCATTGCTTTGCTTGCACCCTCCCTCTCCTCTTTTTTCTCTCCATGATGTTATGTGAGAGTAGTGACGTTTATATAAATCTAGGTCAGTGGCATTGTACTGCAATAAATAAACTGTCATTTGGCATCATTTTGTTTAGTTTTCCTTCAACTAACTAGACATAAATATTAGTTACGATAATGATGCAAAAAATTGCAGTTAAATCCATTCTATCCATTCATAGTCTTCACTGTATTCAAATATAACAATGTTATATACATGTTTGATCATGCATGTTATTGTGTTTCATAAGCCTCGATCATGTGATGATGTTGTGCAATCTTGCATTATGGTCTGGCACTGGGTGCAGAGAGATGCGAGCCATTCATTCATGAAACGGATGACTCATACAGCAGTGAATAGCTCGCTGACGTAGCCAGCCAGCCTAGATAAGGTGGAAAAGGAGCATGTCTGCTTGTTTTTCCTCAAGGTCTTCTTTCTCCATCTTCAGTCATGATATGAGCAATAGTCTACATATTATTGTAATCCTTTTTTTATATCAACAATGGAATGCGATGATACAGTCTAGTGATGATACATTCATCGTATTAGCTTGATTGGCCACACACTCGCAGTGATAACAAAGCATCTTGACTGACTGACAGGACTGTGGTGACTGTCCATGATGGGGATGTGGACCAAACAGTGTTCTGTTGATCAAGGTGCAGCTGAAGGACGGTCAGAGAGGAGAGAATGTTATATATTTCTGAGCCTGCTCCACATCTATCTCACTGTGTGATGCATCCAGGGATTATGTCACCATGCTACCCTATTGCCACTGTGTAGTGTACAGTATTGTATTAATTTATTCTATGAGAGCAGAACATCAGTATGCAAAGATTCATAATACAGTAGGTAGCTACTCCAATGGTGAAGATATGTCAACATTAAGAAAATATGGATACAATAACAGGGGTGTTAAACTCAAATTCACACACGAGCCATATTGATAAAACAAGGAATTTGCGGGCCAGACATTTTACATGAAAGGGATGATGTCATCATGCTACCCTATTGCCACTGTGCAGTATCAAACTTTATTTGTCACATGCGCCGAATACAACAAGTGTAGACTTTACCGTGAAATGCTTACTTACAAGCCCTTAACCAACTGCAGTTCAAGAAGAAGAAAATATTTACCACGTAGACTATAATAAGAATAACAATAACGAGGCTAAATACAGGGGGTACTGAGTCAGAGCGCGGGGGTACAGGCTAGTTGAGGTAATCCTGTACATGTAGGTGGGGGCGAAGTGACTATGCATAGGTAACAAACAAACAGCGTGTAGCAGCAGTGTACAAAAGGGAGGGGGTTCAATGTAAATTGTCCGGTGGCGATTTTATGAATTGTTCAGCAGTCATGGCTTGGGGGTAGAAGCTGCTGAGGAGCCTTTTGGTCCTAGACTTGCTGTGCGGTAGCAGACAAAACAGTATAACTTGGGTGGCTGGAGTCTCTGACAATTTTATGGGATTTCCTCTGACACCGCCTATTATATAGGTCCTGGATGGCAGGGAGCTTGGTTTTGTTGTGCCCTCTTCACAACTGTCTTGGTATGTTTGGACCATGATAGTTCGTTGGTGATGTGGACACCCAGGAACTTGAAACTTTCGACCCGCTCCACTACAGCCCCGTCGATGGTAATGGTGGTCTGTTCGGCCTGCCTTTTCCTGTAGTCCACGATCAGCTCCTTTGTCTTGCTCACGTTGAGGGAGAGGTTGTTGTCCTGGCGCCACACTACCAGTTCTCTGACCTCCCTATAGGCCGTCTCATCGTTGTCACTGTTGTGTCCTCAGCAAACTTAATGATGGTGTTGGAGTCGTGTTTGGCCACGCAGTCGTGGTTGAACAGGGAGTACAGGAGGGGACTAAGTACACACCCCTGAGGGGCCCCAGTGCTAAGGATCAGCGTGGCAGATGTGTTGTTGCCTACTCTTACGACCTGGGGGCAGCCCGTCAGGAAGTCCAGGATCCAGTTGCAGAGGGAGGTGTTTAGTCCCAGAGTCCTTAGCTTAGTGATGAGCTTTGTGGGCACTATGGTGTTGAACGCTGAGCTGTAGTCAATGAACATTCTCACATAGGTGTTCCTTTTGTCCAGGTGAGAAAGGGCAGTGTGGATTGCAATTGAGATTGCGTCATCTGTTTGGGCGGTATGCGAATTGGAGTGGGTCTAGGGTGTCCGGGAGGATGCTGTTGATGTGAGCCATGACCTCCCATCATTTAGGCAGGTTACCTTCGCTTCCTTGGGCACAGGGACTATGGTGGTCTGCTTGAAACATGTAGGTATTATAGACTCGGTCAGGAAGAGGTTGAAAATGTCAATGTCACTGTGGGCCGATGTCATCGATGCATGACGTCATCGATGCACTTATTGATGAAGCCGATGACTGAGGTGGTGTATTCCTCAATGCCATTGGATGAATCCCGGAACATATTCCAGTCTGTGCTAGCAAAACAGTCCTGTAGCGTAGCATCTGCTTCATCTGACCACTTCCGTATTGAGCGAGTCACTGGTACTTCCTGCTTGAGTTTTTGCTTGTTAAGCAGGAATCAGGAGGATAGAATTATGGTCAGATTTGCCAAATGGAGGGTGGGGGAGAGCTATGAATGTATCTCTGTGTGTGGAGTAAAGGTGATCTAGGATTTATTTTTTTCCTTGGTTGCACGTGTGACATGCTGTAAAAATTTGGTAAAACTGATTTAATTTTGCCTGCATTAAAGTCCCCAGCCACTAGGAGCGCCGCTTCTGGGTGAGCATTTTCTTCTTTGCTTATGGCCTGGAGTTGGTTGAGGGAGCTTTGTGGTGGTAAATAGATGGCTACAAATAATACAAATGAGAAATCTCTTGGTAGATAGTGTGGTCTACAGCTTATCATAAGGTACTCTACCTCAGGCTAGCAATACCTTGAGACTTCTTTAATATTAGACATCGCGCACCAGCTGTTATTGACAAAATAACACACACCCCCACCCCTTGTCTTACCAGAGGTAGTGTCTGTTCTGCCGGTGCATGGAAAATCCCGCTAGCTCTATATTGTCCGTATCTTCGTTCAGCCACGTCTCGGTGAAACATAATATGTTACAGTTTTTAATGTCCTGTTGGTAGGATAATCTTAATCGTAGGTCATCAATTTTATTTTAGAATGATTGCACGTTAGCAAGAGAAATGGAAGGCAATGGGAGTTTACTCGCTCGCCGCCGGATTCTCAGAAGGGTGCCTGATCTGCGGCCTCTTTTCTGGCGTCTTTTCTTCACGCAAAAGGTGTGGATCTGGGCCTGTTCCAGTGAAAGCCGGATATCCTTCTTGTAGGACTCGTTAAAGGAAAACGTTTCTTCCAGTCCGCAGTGAGTAGTCGCTTTTCTGATGTCCAGAAGTTATTTTCGGTCATAAGAGACAGTAGCAGCAACATTATGTACACAATAAATTTAAAAAAGTTACACAAAATGCAAAAAAATAGCACAATTGGTTGGGAGAATGTAAAACGTCAGCCGTGTTCTTCGGTGCCATCACAATCAACAGTATTGATGTCCACCAGAGCTGTATACAGTATTGAATTATTCTGTGTGAGCAGAATATCAGTATGCAAAGATTATGAATCGGTACCTATGCCAATGGTTAAGGTACTGTACTGTATGTCAACGTTAAGAAAATATGGATACAATAGCAGGGGTGTCAAACTCAATCTGCTATATTGATAAAACATAAGGAATTTGCGGGCTAGACATTTTACTAAAAAACATGCATACAACTTCGACCCAACTCTGGCCATTGTTTTTATTTATTTATTTTAATTTTAAACATCTCCCTTTTTATAATGTCCACTTATGTACATAGGATGCTGTATATAGCTCTTTAACATATTAAAACAAAGATATAAATAACATTTGTCCAGCCTTTGCTGCTATGCTTACAGATGTGCATAATATGCTGCGACCCTAATCAAAAAGTATTGAATAACTCCAAATAACGTTGCTAGGTTGTTGTAACATTTTAACTTGAAACTTTTTTTTGCACTGCATGGATCACCAGTGCTGTTGAATGCAGCATTGATGTATGGTGCACTCAAAATGTATTACTTTGTTGAGTATCCAGCCTAGGCTACTGCTCAAGTGTTTTTGTAATAGGCCTTCATGTTTTGCATCTGCATGGCGTTTTGTTGCAGGTTTCGTTTTTTGGTTATTAGTTGTCACATTTTAAAAACCAAAGCCAGACTGCAACATTTAACACTGAACTGAAATATTAACGCAACATGTAAAGTGTTTGTACCATGTTTCATGAGCTGAAATAAGACCACAGAAATGTTCCATATGCACAAAAATAGTATTTCTCTCATTCTGTACACAAATTTTTTTTTACATCCTTGTTAGTGACCACCTGACAGGTGTGGCATATCAAGAAGCTAATTAAACAGTGTGATCATTACAAAGGTGCACCTTGTGCCTGGGACAATAAAAGGCCACTCAAAAATGTGCAGTTTTGTCACACAACCCAATACCACAGATGTGTCAAGTTGAGGGAGTGTGCAATTGGCATGTTGACTGCAGGAATGTCCACCAGAGCGGTTGCCAGAGAATTGAATGTTCATTTCTCGACCATAAACCGCCTCCAATGTCGTTTTTTGAGAATTTAGCCGTACCTACAACCGGCCTCACAACTGCAGACCACGTGTAACCACGCCAGCCCAGGACCTCCACATCTGGCTTCTTCACGCGGGAGTGTCTGAGACCAGCGTGTATGGCATCGTGTGGGCGAGCGGTTTGCTGATGTCATCCTTGTGAACAGAGTGCCCCATGGTGGGGTTATGGTATGGGCAGGCATAAGCTACGGACAATGAACACAATTTAATTTTATTGATGACAATTTGAATGGACAGAGATCCTGAGGCTCATGTTCTGATCCCACGCCCCAACCTTTTTCCAACCTTAAGGTATCTGTGACCAATAGATGCATATCTGTATGTCCAGTTATGTGCAATCCATAGATTAGAGCCTAATTAATATATTTAAATTGACTGATTTACTTATGAACTGTAACTCAGTAAAATCTTTGAAATTGTTGCATGTTTCGTTTATTTTTGTTCAGTGTAGTAGTCTAGCTAGGACTGTGGCATGTGTCTGTACACTTTCCCTCCACTGTGGACACACGAAAGCAGCGCGATTGACTTTCAATTCATTGACGCAAGCGCATCAGGCTGTAATTTCATAAAGTAGATGACTCAACTGTTGACTCATTTATACTCATTGTGTGTCCTATTGTCCTTTAGTAGTAACTTATACCTGTGTGTGAATCCTTTATCTTGTAACTTTTTGACAACCAAGATAAAATTCTGTGTGCTACAGCAATGAACTGTTAGAACCAACACTTGGCATGGACATTTAGTCTACAACAGTTTAAACTTTCGGTCTGGTAGAAGATTAGGTCAGTGGCATTCATGATGATACAGCGCACTGGCTAGCTTGTGGGTGGGTGTGTGTGGGTCTGGGAGAAGAGGTGTGTGTGTGACAATGCACTACCGGTTGGCGTGCAGCACGTTGGTAGTGCCTGCTGGGACTTGTAGTGCAGCGCATCGCGTATGGAAGCCGAAATGAATTGACAACCCAAATCACTGTGGGCCGGATAGAAATGTGTCATGGGCCGGGTTCTGCATGCGGGCCTTATGTTTGACACGTGCGTTATAGGAACACCTACATTATAGTGTCATAGCTGGGTTGACATGGTAACACCATAGTATTGTACATTTCACTGTTATTGAGGAGCCTGAGCTGGGGTGTAGCTTATGTTCATACTGTACCTAGCCCTATGCGTTTGTCTGTGACCAGAACATAGCAGCTAAATTTAGTGTACATTTGAAGCTGTGTGACGTTCTTGAGCTGGTTAAAATGTAAGCACCAATAACATCCTATTCTGTCTGTCCTCCATCTCCTAGCCTAGGTGGAAATAATCCTATAAATAGAAGGCATGCCGATGCAGGGTTATAAATATTCCAATCACATGATGCCAGGTCCACTTTTAACAGGGCTGATGAATTGCCTCATCTTTTAAGCATCCTGCTGCAGTTTGAACTAGCCCTGCTGTCACTGTTTAGACCAGGGATGGGCAACTTTGATGGGGTGGGGGCCACCAAAAAATCTGAACACATCATGAGGGGCCACAGTTACTCGCTGGTCTGTGTACCGCATCCGTAACCCCTACCCCCCCCAAATTGCCAGCAAACATTTTTGTCCCCCCCTCTTGGTTTGATAGTGGAGAGACAGCAGGTAATTCGACCATAATAGAAAGTTTAGATAGCTGGCTGCAAAACTAATTTAGCAATCAAAACAATTTTAGCTGACATGGGCTAAATGACTGACTGTCAGTGACGTACAGTGTAGAGGTCGTTTAATTAATTAATTTTTTTACACCTTTATTTAACTAGGCAAGTCAGTTAAGAACACATTCTTATTTTCAATGACGGCCTAGGAACGGTGGGTTAACTGCCTTGTTCAGGGGCAGAACGACACATTTTTACCTTGTCAGCTCAGGGATTCAATCTAGGAACCTCACGGTTAACTAGTCCAACGCTCTGGCTTGGTTTTTGCTCTGACATGCACTGTCAACTGTGGGCTCTTATAGACATTTTTGCCTTTCCAAGTCATGTCCAATCAATTGAATTTACCACAGGTGGACTCCAATCAAGTTATAGAAACATCTCAAGGATGACCAATAGAAACAGGATGCACCTGAGCTCAATTTCGAGTCTCATAGCAAAGTGTCTGAATATTTATGCAAATAAGTTATTTATATTTATCTTTAATACATTTGCTAAAATAAAAAATTAAAACATTATTGGGTATTGTGTGTAGATTGCTGAGGATATATATATTCTAAATTAAAATCTTCTGCTGATGGAGCTCATGAGCTGGGCCTCTCTTAGCTGGATCTGTCTGAGCTGACTAAATCACCATCACCTACTAATTAACTTGTTTTTGCAGATTAAAAGTTTGAGCTAGTAATATATCAATATTTATCATTTACACAAATTAGCTATGGCATTATCAACTTTACCCTTTATCTTAAAATTACTATATACACTGATTGTTTAAAGCAAAACTACCAAAACTATTGCTGACGTTGAACCAGAACAATCCAAATAAAATCTATTGTAAGCCCCTTTCAGCAGGTATAGCCCAATGAGGCTCCCGAGTGGCACAGTGGTCTAAGGCACTGCATCTCAGTGCTAGATGCATCACTACAGACCCTGGTTTGATTCCAGGCTGTATCACAACCGGCCGTCATTGGGAGTCCCATAGGGCGGCGCACAATTGGCCCAGGATCGTCTGGGTTTGGCCCGGGGTAGGCCGTCATTGTAGATAATAATTTGTGCTCCAGGGGACGTCGACAGATTTTTCACTCTGGGATTCGAACCCGCAACTTTTCAGCTACTGTCCCAACGCTCTTAACCACTAGGCTATCTGCCGCCCTGACTACACTGTGTAAGACAAAGAAAATACAACAGGCAAATGCATATGTGATCTCAATAGTGACGGCATGGCTAGTTCAAACTGCAGGACTTAGTGAATAGATCACAGGAGACAAAGTGAGAGACAACAATGAATAAAGATGTTCATACATGCACGTGTATCTGTAGTGAGTGGGCCGCATGAAAGCCCTCGGATCAATTTCCAATTTAGGAACTAATTCGGGGTCTCAACTTACTGTTGCAAGTTACAATACATCAGGTGCAATTTCTAAATTTGGATGTCCATTAGCATTTTCTCTTGTTAAGTACAGTGTCTTCGGAAAGTATTCAGACCCCTTGACATTTGCCACATTTTGTTACGTTACAGCCTTCTTCTAAAATGGAAAAGGTATGTTTGTGCATCGTATCGCATCAAACTGAATGACATCAATTAATTCTCTAGTCAAACCGAATCGCACCAAATAATTTCAAACCAAAACATATTGTTCCTGTATTGTATCGGAGCCCATGTGTCTAGATGTGTATCGAATCGCCTTGACAGGGAGAGGTGCCCATCCCTATGTTGCTGACATTAAAGGCTTCCACATGCTTTGGTTCGGCTGGCACCTAATAGTTGAACCGAACGGGTGTGCTCACATACTCCCTTTAAAAGACCTTCACTTGAAAAACAAGATAAAAAACAGCAATAGTCCATCTTGAGGCACCGGAGCCATTATGCACTTCCTCAAATTAATTTAAGATAACTGAAGAAATTGGCAGAGGAGATCTTAGTTGTGCAATTTTACATCTAACTAATAAAAAAAAGTCCAATGGAAAGTACTTACTTTGCCCTTCAGTCTCTGATTGTCTGTGTCATCATAGCAGGAGCCTGGTCATTAACTTGATTTGGTGCAAACAATACCCACCACCCTCTGCTCAGCATTACACCATAGGCCGATGGGGTGATTCTATTGTATGGGGTTTCTGTTTGCTGCACTGCCTCGGTATATGTCACGGTTGGCTGGGGCATGCTGTCATGTGCTGCCTCTCTGTGATAACTACCAGTAGAACCCTGCCTAGCGGCAGAGGCAATTGAAACACAGAATTAAAACCTCTCCTATTAACCTAGATTCATATGGAAAGCAGCAGCCCTTTTTATTCATAGAATTCCTCTCGGAAAGTCTTACAATGCACCATCCATTCCACCTAGCCTCCATGCCTCCTCCACACCATCCATTCCACCTAACAATTTAGGCTAGTTGTGGTCATTGTCTAAGCTCAGTGTCTCTAGCTCAAGGGCAAATAAATCAAGCATTTTGAGTCATGTGAGCTTGAATAGTGATTTTTTTTTACAAGCTACTCAGTCACACTAAGGGCTCATGTGAGTAAAGAAAGCATGGAAACGGTATCTCTAAACTTGAGTAGAAAATAGGTCTCTCGCTCAGGTTTTAGTGGAAGTGGGATACCTCGCATGATAACTCAGTGTTCTAGTATTCTTTTGACTGTTTTGTCATTCAGTGTCACAGAGGCCTATCTGATTGAAACCTGGGAAACCTGTGTTGATTTAATGTCTAAGATGTCCTCTCTTCCCCCGCATCTCTCTCTCACAAACAATGATGCACAGTGCACACAAAGCAATTAAAGGCCAGCTGGCCTAGGCTTTACACACACGCATGTACAAACACTTCCCTTAACATTAGTGTGAGTGATGGGGGAACTGAACACATCTAAAGAGATTTTAACTAATTGTTCTTTATTTCTCTCCTTGCTCCATCTGCAGAAGACGGATTGGGAGGTGGCCGTCAAGAGCATTAACAAGAAGAACCTCTCCAAGTCCCAGATCCTGCTTGGCAAGGAAATCAAAATCCTCAAGGTGAGTAGTATGTTTAACCTAATTGCTTGTCATTTATCTTGGAAACGTATTTAAAGAATTAGTTGACATCGATCCTCCATCAGTCAGCATGTTTGACTGAAAGGCCTTGACTTCCTTGTTATAAATGTAAATAGAAGCCAGTCGTCACGTCAACAGTACAGTAGCTAATGCGTCACTAATGTGCTTCTTTCTTCATTACTTTTCCCAGGAACTTCAACATGAGAACATTGTGGCACTTTACGATGTCCAGGTAAGTGCTTATCTGGTTTTCCATTGAAGTAAGGTCGAGCTCAGCTGATTGCAGGCAGACTGGATGTGTCTACTGCATTTGATTTAGCCTAACTTCACTAAAGCCCGTAGGCTGCGTGCTGACAGCATCTAGTTCACTCTGGTGCTTTTTACGATGACCGCTCTTCGATTCAACTAGCCATTCTCTTCAACAGTGCTCAATTAGATCTACATGGCTAGAATCCAATTATTTTATTCATTATAACTAGCCAAATGGGACAGTGCATGGGCAGTGCAGTGCAACTGTATACAAGCAGAACACTCACAATCACTAGATCACCAGTGAGACAGACACACATAATGGGTTGCCAAGCTCCTGAGTAGACCTTTTCTCTGTTTGCCCGGTCCATGTGGAGCTGGCTGCAGATTACCAGAGCAGAAGTATGTGTGTAATGTTAGTGGACATTCATGTGTAAACCATTAACTTCGTTAAGACTTCTGACTGGTGGTCCAAGGCTGTGACCACTGACTGACTGGTGGAGCTTCTCAGTCACATGACTGGCCATGGTTACACCAGCATCATGCATTGTACCGCCCATCACCTCCGCTGGTCGTCAATCAGCACACACCGCTGACCGTCCTCAGTGATGTAACAGGGGGCAGGGTCGTCCACTTCAAGGTGGGTGACAAAATGGCTGCCACCAAAGGTCAGGTTTTAGTCTCTCACCATGACCTTACTTCATGGTGACTACTGGACCTGTAGCTTTGGTTCACCATGGAAATCACTGAGAGCCTTCTATAAAAGAGCAGGAAAGCCTTTGAAAACCAGCTTAGCTCAGCCCTCAGTCCAAGAGCTCTCTGTGTGCGTGGGTTTTATTGTTCACTCCAAGGTTAGCAGATAGCCCTATGACTCACTCTGCATTCTCTATTTATAAAAAGCCTTTCCAGTAGGGTTCCAGCCAATAGGGAGAGATGGAAAGAGCGGTAAAGAGAGAAAGTTATTGAAGTCATGATCAAGCAGCGCTGCCCACATGGTGAGGCACTTTCTTTGTTTATGTAAGCCTCCCACCGGGACCCTGCTGCTCTACCCATCCGACCTTCATCCCTCTATCCGCACCCCTGATGTGATCACCACGTATAGTCAGACCTTTCATTATACTAATGTAGCGTGTGATGTATAATGAGTTTGAAAAGCCCCTTATCCATACTGAATGGACTGAATGGATGGAAGTAGGTTAAACCCACTAATACAGGCACTAGGTGCCAATATATTTTCATACCCCTTATGATTAAGGTTAAGATTGGGGGTCAGGGAGTCTGATCATAACTACTTGACCAAGAGTATGTGGACACCTGCTCGGTGAATATCTCATTCAAAAGTCATAGCGTTCTCCTGGCATTCTCCAAACCCAGATTCCTTTGTCGGACTGCCAGATGGTGAAGCGTGATTCATCACTCCAGAGAACGTGTTTCCACTGCTCCAGAGTCAAATGGTGGTGAGTTTTTCACCACTCCAGCCACGTTTGGCATTGCGCATGGTGATGTTAGGCTTGTGTGTGGCTGCTCGGCCATGGAAACCCATTTTGTTAAGCTTCCGGTGAACAGTTCTTGTGCTGACGTTGTTTCCAGAGGCAGTTTGAAACTCTGTAGTGAGTGTTGCAACAGGACAGATGATTTTTACGCGCTACTTGCTTCAGCACTCGGCAGTCCCGTTCTGTGAGCTTGTCTGGCCTACCACTTATCGGCTGAGCCGTTGTTGCGCCTAGAGGTTTCCACTTCACAATAACAGTACTTAAAGTTGACCGTGGCAGCTCTAGCAGTGCAGAAATTTGACGAACAGACTTGTTGGGAAGGTGGCATCCTATGACAGTGCCATGTTGAGTCACTGAGCTCTTCAGTAAGGCCATTCTATTGCCAATGTTTGGCTATGGAGATTGCATTGGTTGGGTGCTCGATTGTATACACCTGTCAGCAACGGGTGTAGCTGAAATAGCAGAATCCACTAATTTGAAGGGATGTCCACATACTTTTGTGTATATAAACTGTATGTGGTTAGGGGAGCGGGCAACTTCTACCTGGAAGTGAGTAGGAATGCCACAGAACACTAACCATAATTGAAGACACTGGTTTGGGCTTTGTGTGTAGTGTGTCTTAGTCAGTCTCTCTCTTTCTCTCCCCCCTCTTCTCCTCTCCCCCCATTGGCAGGACCCTCCCTGGGCCATCTCTCCCCTCTGCAGCTGTCACTTTTGGCACACAGGCAGTGGGGCTTAGAGATGTCGTCTGAAAGGGAAGAGAGGAGAGACTGCAGCTTTGGCGTTTTAGAGGGAGACGAAGATAGTGTTGCAGTGTTATTGATGGGTGTTAGGCCTCCAAGCGCCCTCTCTCTTTCTAGGGTTTCTTTTCACTCTGTCTCTCTTTCTATTGCACTCTCTCTCATTTCTCTCCTTTGTTTTGTTCCCCTGGTCATGGTTTCCCCTCTCCAGTCACCAGTTACAATCTCGGCCTTTCTGTATGTCTGTCTGGTATGTTGTTTATTCCCCTCTCTGTGACCATCTGAATGTGCAGCCTGACCGTAATGGAGAAGTGTGGGAGAACGCTGGCTTCTGGCTTTGTGACTGCTGGGTTTCTCTCTCCCTGTCATTCTTCCCTCTTTCCCTTCCTCCCTTTTTTATCTATCCCTCTCCTACTCTCTTTCTCCATACATCTCTCTATCGCTCTCTCCCTTTCACTCTTCAATCTCCCTTATTTTTATCTCTCTAACCATACTCTCTCTCGTCTCTCTCTCTCTGTGGGCCTCTGCCCAGCCTATTCAGCTGTTCTGGCTTGCACTACATGCGCCGGGTCACTCAGTTTACCCAGAGAGCTGTAAATGATAGGGCTTGTGCAACAACCACCAGACAGAGTTACAGCATTGTCCTGGCGGGGGCATTGGGGCACCCTCCCCGCTCCCTCTGACTGACAAGGAAAATAGTTGCCATTGTCGGCTAGGTCGCTGTTGTGAGACAAATACCTAAGACAGCTGCCACCCTATCTTTCCAATAGAAGATAGCAGGTGCTCATGCATCTTTGCCCTCATTCCTGTGGATGTTTATGGAGCCCCGTTTAAAGGTGCAATATGCATAAATCGCTCCACCATTTAATCTCAAACACAGTAAAAAAAATAATAATTCAATAACCAAAAATTATGTATTTTCAACTGTTTGAAGCTGGTGTTCAAAACCAATAGTAAAAGACGCAAAAATTTAACTCAACAATAGGAAACATAGAAATAGCGCACACAGAACCGATTATACTGCTTCCTAGACTTGCTTTTATTGAGAATGACAGATCTATAACTCACATTTCTATGTGATTTGGTAAGGTTGCCCAAAACGTTAAATATTGTAGCTTTAACATTTAGCAAGGCCTAGCACGGGGGTAGGCATCTAGATTCAGCCATGGGCTGTATTTTCTTCTGGGGGGGGGGGGGGACATAATTATATTAATTTGACACTGCAAATTGACCACAACTAAGCCCAAAAAGAGATTGTATTTGAAAATAACAATTTCATACATTATTTGCATTGAGACATGATCACATATTTATTTGTGGGAATACTTGAGTTGAGTTTATTTAATTTTTACAGGGACAGTGCACATTAATCAACGTTTCAGTAAAAGTGCCGGTTTTTGCCAGCCGGCTCATTTTCAACCGCAGTCCCTGGGCAGGTTATTAAAAATAATTACAATCATTGAGCAGTGAGCACACGCAGAGCAACATAGGACAAGCAAGACATAGCATACAGACAGAGCAACATAAGACAAAATTCATAAAAGCAACAACGTGTTTCCACACCTCACAGGCTACAGACAACATGGGAAGTGGCAATACACAGCTAGGGATTATGTTCACAAATCTGATTGACCTTTAGCCATGTCTTCATGCATTTTGTGAAAGTGTGATATGTGGTGCAGTTATGTGTGTCTGATGGCAGTGTATTCCAGACATGGGAAGCTCTCGCAGAGAAAGCGGATTTACTAAAGGTGATTTTCCTTAAGCGAACTATACAGTCACCTCTCATGGCAGACCTTGTGGATCTGCTGCCATATGTTTGGGTTTTCTGTTAAACAAAAATACTGAGTGGAGGGGGAGCCAGGCCATTTAGGATCTTGAATACAAGACATGCGTCGGTGTATTGCACAAGATTTCCCAACTCAGGAGCTCATGCTTTCTGAGTCTGTAACAGTGATGATGGCTATTGGGCTTCCTATCAAGCACTTTGAGAGCCTATTTTTAGACAGACTGAATAGGTTTTAATGTTGTATAGCAAGCTTGGGCCCAACTAGTCAAGCAGTATGTTAAGTGGGGGAGTATCATAGATTTGAAGTACAGTTTTGCTACCTTTGTAGTCAAACAATTTCGTATAAATCAGAAATTGGCTAGGTTGAATTTGGTTATTTGAATTACCTTTTTCATATGATTTTTAAAAGAGAGGTTGGAATCAAGTATGATGCCAAGGTACTTAAAATCAGATACCACCTGGAGCTTCTCCCCTGACACTTAGACATCTGGCTCAGTAGCATCTGTTGCCCTCTTTGTGAAGAACATGCAAACAGTTTTTTTTCACATTGAGATGCAAACACAAGTCACTGAGCCACTTTGTAACCTGGACCATTACAGTAGTGAGTTCTTGTGCAGCTTGTTGTTTGCTATTTGCATGCACATATATCACTGTATCATCTGCATACATTTGAACTTCAGACCCAGTACAGACAGAAGGCAGATCAGTAATGTACAGGCTGAACAGGAGGCGCCCCAGTATTGACCCTTGAGGCACGCCCACATCATAGCTAAGAGTGGGCGACAGCTCATTGCTCACTCTGACACACTGAGTTCTGCCTTCAAGGTATGATTTCATCCATCTCAAGGCATCGGGGATAAAGTTGAACTTGGACAATTTTGTGATGAGAATCTCATGGTTAACAGTATCAAAAGCCTTCCTTAGGTCCAGAAACACAGCCCCAACAACGCCCCCTTTGTCCATCTTGGACTTCACATTTTCCAGAAGAAAGCAGTTGGCCATTTCTGTGGAGTGTTTCGCTCTGAAGCCAAACTGCATGGAGTGTAATGTGAAAGGGCTGTTGTTGAGGTGGGCAATCAGTTGTTCTGCTACACACTTTTCAACAACCTTTGACACCACAGGTAGTATACTAATGGGCCTGTAGTTACTCACGTCAGCAGGGTCGCCTGATTTAAAGATGGCCGTTATTATGGCCGACTTCCATACCCTTGGAAACACCCCGAGACCAATAGATGTGTTGGTGACCTTAGTAATGGAGCCAATGAGTGACACTTTGTAGTTTTTAAGAAAGGTAGAGTCCAGCCCAAACACATCTTTGGCTTTAGAGTTCTTTAGTGAGCTAATTACCTTGTTCACCTTTGACTCAGAAACCTCCCTTATGATGAAGACAGGTTGAGCGTCATTCACTAGCACTGAGCCCAAGAAACCAGTGGAGGGGTTCTGTGTCAGTACCCTGACAGAGTCAATAAAGTAGGAATTGAAGGCTATTGCTATTACGACTGAATCCTGTGTTAGATTGTTATTCACCATGATTTCTAGGCTTTTTGCAGTGTTACTATGGTCTTTCCCTGTTAACTTTTTTAGATTCTCCCAGATCAATTTAGAATTTCCCTTTGCTTCACCAATTATGTTAATAAAAAAGTTTGCCTTGGCCTGTCTGATTTCTTTCATCACCTTATTTCTCAACGTGGTAAACCTATGTCTGTCATGCTCTAATTTGGATCTTAGGGCTATTTTTAGAGCATAATCTCGTTCTTTCATCAATTTCCAGATTTCTCCATTTAGCCAAGGAAGAGTGCTCTTTTGGCCAGGTTTGGATTTGATTTTCTTTAGGAAACCATTTATTGTAGTCTGGATTGTGGATAGAAAAACCTGACTATCAGCTTCCACATCTGTATAGGACAAGAGATCATTCCAGTTACTTCCCTTAATTGCGTTTTCAAAATAGTTTAATTCACTCTTAGCTATTCTTAGTTGATCCGGCTTTTTAACAGTAGAGAGGTTAAACCTGCTCTTAGACAGCTTTCTGGCTATAAGTGTCAGACTATGATCAGATAGCCCAGTAACCATATTGAATGATTTAGTCACTCTCTCTGGTTTATTACTGAACACCAAATCAATCTGTGTTTTAGAGCAACAAGTCACCCTGGTTGGCCCTTTAACTAGCTGTGTAAGGTCAAAGGTATTAGTGATCCGTTTGAGGGTTTTTCTACAAGACTTGTCTTCATAATTAATGTTACAATCTCCCATTTAAGATGACCTCTTTCCCAAAATCACATTCCCTAAGCATGTTATTAAACTGATCAAAAAACACACTTTTGGTGGAAGGTGGCCTATACATTCCAATAAGGGTAAAAGACATTTGGGGAGACAGTGTAACGTTCAGGCCAATACATTCTAGTTCATTATCACATGACCACTCAATTTGTTTACATCGGATATGTTCTTTAATGTAAATCATCACACCCCCTCTTCCTTCAATCCTGTCTCTCCTGAAAACATTGTAGCCAGGCACAATCAAAGCAGCATATGGGGAGTTTTACGGAGCCATGTCTATGAGAGGCAGAGGAAGTCAAGGTTGGAGTCTGTGAGTAGATGTTGAATTTGATCACTTTTTGGAATGACACTACGAATGTTAAAGTGCCCCCCTAGTAGTCCCTTGGGCTTAGCTCGTGGGTCCCAGATGACTCGAGAGTGATTGACACATTGAAAAAAGTTACATTTTCTGTGTTTTCTGACGGCTTGGTTTAGGCCGTTTTGTTTAGTTTTGATTAGGGGCAGTTCGGTAGCGCAATTAACAATCCCTCCCGCCTGCACTGGATGCGGGGAACTAATTAAAACAGCTTGCGTACCAGAAGCAGAGTCAGGGATTGCATATAGCGACTTGGGTATGTTTGAAGAGTAAAAATCTATCCTTGAGCCGGGTGAGTCGAGAGAAACCATGGGACCATAGCACTCACCCACTTCCACAGCGGCGACGATCAGTGGACGAGGCCATCCACCGCTTTCCACTCCGGTGAGTATCGCTGGCTCGGTGATGTTAGGCCCAGGATTGAGTTGCACATCCCCGGAGAGCAGGAGGGTAGTGAACAGGTAGTTTAACAGTTTCCAATAACTGTTGGACTTGTGTTTGTTACGCCTAAGCGCTACAGTGGAATAGGGAGTGAGTTAGACTTGGCCATTATTCAGAATTGATGGTATGCTGTGTACTGTCCGCTCCCGTGGAACGGTGAACCAATGTGTTTGGTGTTGATATTCTCCGGCAGTAGATTTGTGTCATCCCAGCAAGGACGCACTGAGATTATCAGTAGAGCAGCTACATAACTGACAATCATGGCAAAGTACTGGAGATAAAACACATAATTGTGCTTTAACTCTTTGCATGAGTTACTTAGCTGGGGTCGGCGTACACCTGATGTTTTAGATAAAATAACAGCATTCGTATGAGAAGCGGCACCTGCCGCACCACCTTGTCTTCCGTCCGCCATTATCCTCTTTCCTACTTTGGAACAGATTTTTTTGGGGGGTGGAAATAATTGTGATTTCTGCAATTATATATTTTTTGGCTGAATTCCTGGTATTGTTTAATTTAAAAAAAAATGTTTTGTCCAAATAGTAAAAGAACAAAAACTAGACCTGACATCTGGATTCAGATATAGGCCTAGATATTAGCCTGTCCTTACTCCTACTCTTCAGTCTTAGTTGAGGTGGAGGGCCGCTAGTGGTTACCGATGCCACACCCCTGAAAGGCCAATTAAGCTTGTGTGGTCTGTTTACAGTCGACAGTCATTAGCTGAGTCATTAGGAGGACTGTCACTGCGTGTTTGTAAGTGTGTTATGTGGTGCCTCGTTAGAGAACGCTGCTTGAAAGGCCCGCTTCACGGTGAGGGCTCCTTTAGATCTTAATGTTGGCAAAACATAAAGCCTAGCCTATAGACACAAACATCACAGACCTTGTGATAGCAATCATTCATGTGTAGTATACAGTATACCCTATGAGGGCTATGCGGAGACTTCCACTCACTCACACACACACACACACGAGCATACACACTCAAACAAATGAATCTGTCATGCTCAACACACAGCAATCACTAGTACACACACACACACACAACTACTCTCACGTACACACACACAGCAATCACTAGTACACACACAACTACTCCATCTATCACGTACACACACACGCATGCTCTCACATAATCACACTGTTGCTATTCCTGGTCTTCTGGCCTACACCACTGTGTGCTAATACCTCAGTGACACATTAGTGTGAATGTGGTCTCTAACCATGCACTGACTAGTTTCACACACATTCTTTGTGAATCCCTGTGCGTGTGAGATTTCCGACTGTTTTTATCTCCTTCTGCACGTATTGGAAGTCTCTGTGGAAATGAAACCAACGTCTGATAAATGACTCAATATAACTAATTAATTAGAGTGTTTTCAGAAAGGAGTCATGTTTATAAAGACAGTATGGGTGTAGGAGTAGGGCTGGGTGACGGGAAGGTTACAGAGCTTATTCTGATCCTGAGGTGTTCTGCTCATTAGGCTTATATCATAACAGGCCTATTCAACACTAGCTAGGCTACGTCTGTCCCTGCTCTTCTTTTTGGAGCTGTTAGCATTAAGCGGGAGTGAGGCAGCAGTGTGATGCAGAGAACAGTAATCACAGAGTCTCTCTCCAGGCTGACAGAGCCCAGACTGTACAGCATTGCTCGGTACATACCTGCTATTTCATTAAAGGTTCACTGCAGAGAGCGAGAGTGTGTAAGTGGTAGACCCATAAGGCATTGAAATGGATTCGAGACCATCTTGAATTGGCATCTATGACACTAGCCTGGTACACAGCCCACACTGATTCACCAGATATGAAACTGGAGAGGGAGAGGTTGACCAATAAGAGCCACAACGAAAATAGAAAGAAGTAGGTCTACAGGTTAATTTGCATTATTTTTGTTAGTCGTCATACATTTTATCACACGCATACAGAGCCTAGTTTTGAGGAGCGGAATAGCCTACAACCTGTCAGTCAGCACGAGAGTAGCTCCTCAAAAAGTGGTCAGGCTACGGGAGTGAAACCTGCTTTTGTAAGCCCAGTCATTGTGCAACCAATAACAAACGCTAAATTCAATCGCGTGTTAACTTTGGTGCCAAGATTAAAAAAGATCTATTTTTATTTCTCAATCTCAACTGGTAAACCGTGCCTCCCATTCGCCATTCGGCTGGATGCCTGTCGACCGTTGACTATCAGACGTGACTCACCACTTTGCAATGTCAGCTTGAGGCAGTGTAATTGGTCACTTTACTTCAAATAATGAGGCATGTCTTACCTTGCTTCAAAGTAGCTTTGCGGAAATCCATCCACAGAAACGTGGTGGCAATTATTTTATAAAGACTTCCTCGTGCCATTAATCAGCATTTCTCTCCTCTTGTATTGGTTTTCATATCAACTTTCTTTCGTTGTCCAGAAGCACAATCTTAGTCATATTAGCAACCCATCATAGTAGTTGCTATTAGATGTTAATCTCTGTTACATATGGAACTGCTCGCATTAGGTGTGCTGTTTACAACTGTGTCTTCCCCATAATGCATTTTGGTAAATGTTTGAAAATGACATTTTATTAGCTGCTGCATTACAGGAGTTGCATGTTGAATAATAAGCTACAGTCTTTTGACTGGAAGAAGATAGGCTTGATATTGTTGCATGTTTCTATTAAGCTCTTAATGAAAAATGTCCGGTCCTTGTATGCATGAGAGGAAGAGGTGACGTGAGAGGTTTCACTCTCACCAAAATCTGTTCAAAATAAGTCCAACGCGTTTCTATGGGGTTATTTTGGGCCTTAGCTTGTCGTCTGCCTTCTCGCCTTGGGACGATTACCATTGTTAGGGCGGAAACATGAGCATCTCGTCATTATATACATGTCTTTGATAGTATTTTCTGTTGGTCACGTCATTTTACTGTTTGAATTATTATTTATTTTTACTGGTTAATGAGGGTCAGTTAGTGAGCAGTTAAATTGACCAAAATGTGCATCCATAGAAAGAAGAGAGGCAGGGTAGGAGGTGGGTTTGTTTATGAAGTTTAAGAGTCATGCGTCTGTGAGGCAGTCCCATGTTGGAAGCTTTCAAAACCTCTTCTGAACTCTGGTAGAACACTGTATCCTAGCATCAGCGAGAGAGTGTGTGTGTGTGTGTGTGTGTGTGTGTGTGTGTGTGGAAAGAAGGGGAGGTAAAGCGAGGTAAACGGGGCGGGGGGGCTGACTTGATAAAATAAGGGGTGGGCTCTGGGCAGTAGAACTTGTTCTTGGCGCACATGGGAGATTTCAGGAATCCTGTCGGTTTTCCTAGAAAACTAACTGTCTGCCCCTCTGTATTCCATCATCTGGCTTTTCTTTACAGCCCGTTAAATGGGTTAGAACATTCTCCATACTGTAGCAGTTAGCAACTCCCTCCCAGCACACTCAAATCTCCCCCCCACACACACATACTGCTTTCACATAAGATTTATAGTATTTAGCGTGTAAAACAAAGTGGGCAATGTTAATGACCCCCTTACAAACATGCCCCTTTTTACCACAGTCTTGCCTGCATAGCCTTTTTATACCTTTTTATTTATTTATTTATTTATTTATTTAACCAGGTAGGCAAGTTGAGAACAAGTTCTCATTTGCAACTGCGACCTGGCTAAGATAAAGCATAGCAATTCGACACATACAACAACAGAGTTACACATGGAATAAACAAAACATACAGTCAATAATACAGTAGAAAAATAAGTCTATATACAATGTGAGCAATGACTCAATGTGAGTCTATATACAATGCCTCCCGTGCGCATGCCAGGGATGAGTGGTAGTAGTGGTGTGGAGATCTTGGTGGGCATCTATTTCCATAAATCCATTGAGATTATACACCATCAAAAGGAAATCCTTTATTAATGTGTTTAGGCAGGTCCTAAGAAACATTATAAGACGAATAAAATATATTTTCTAAGGAATAGAATAGCTATTTTGAGTTTAATTAGGCCAATGTTACTGGTCTGTGCAGCCATGGCTAAGCCATCCAAATGAAATCAGTAGTTCGTTATTTTGTTCAGTTAAACTGAAAAGACACACTTACCTGATCACAGTCACAGACATACATTTTATAATGGAATATAAAATACATAAAATATTCTTCCCACACAGCTTAGATCATGGGAACATGTGGAACCGCTGTCATATTCAAAAATATATTTTGAAACGGAGCTCAAGCCCATGCTATTTTTATCCACATTGCATCTCTTTCCTACCCTCACTACACTTTGTTAGGGAGCAGGCGTAGGGTCTTCATCATACCGATAAAAAAAATATCAATCCTATTTTCAAAAGCATGCAAGTCTGGTGTTCATATTTCACAACCTATGCAGGCTTTTGGAGTTGGCTATACGCGATTGAGCAAAATAATAGGCCTACTCTTGATTTAGGCATTTTCATTGCATGCTAAATGTTTCTGATCAGTGATAGATGTGCAAACAAATAGATGAGAACCACCTCCACTTATTTTCCCATCCACAAACCAATTAACCAAATAGCCTATAGTAATGAAGATTCAGTGACACAAAATCACATTGATTGATTATCAGACAAGCCAGTGAAGTCACAGATTTTTGGTTGGGAGTAGGCCTAGGATACTAAGCGACTAACAAGTGGATTATTTTTCTCTTCACTCGCAAACTAGATACGATGGCAAAATGTTGTAATAAATGAGCCAACTAGACAAGATGATGATGAGCAGCATTCACCTCAACATAGATAACATTTCTCTAGCCTAATTGTAGCCCAACCAATATCCAAACGAAGATTCAGTGAAAACAAAAGTCTGACAGATTAATCTGTCAAGATGAGCCCCCACGCTTGTCTCAAATCAGAGCGATGGCGCTGTCCCAATCAAAATGGTGCTGAAATGGTCATCTAGTTGACCACACGCAGGTAGGTTATTGCTTAAAATATATTTCAAGGATTACTTTGGGAGTTTCAGTAAGCAACCATTTGATACATGCCTTCAGTTGCATTAGCCTACTTCATTCCAGTATTTTCATAATTCAGTGATATTTATTCCCACTGTAATTATTTCTGGATCCATCCCATTGTGGTTAAGAAAACAGTGCATGCTTAGTGGTGGGCTATGCCAAGAGATGGGCTAGATGCCTTGCAAAGTTTAGAACTGCCAGGAGGATGGTAACAGGGCGCTGCCTAGCAAGAGTTTAAGAGCGTAGTGTGTGCCAATGCCGCCTCAGCATTATGGCTATGTTTTATACCAACCCGTAGGCAGAACTTTACCGAAATGTTATTTTTTACATTTTCTTTAACCCATATTTTACCAGGTAAGTTGACTGAGAACACATTATCATTTACAGCAACTAGGCCATTTGGCTTTGATACCGGCAATACCTTTCAGATCTAAAAAAAAATGTTGTAAAAAGTTGACGGGATGGTAAACTATAGTACTGTAGTTATGTGCTTTGTTCGCCCTAAGTGAGGAAAAATAACACACAAACATGCATATTTGGTTCAATATGCACCAAGTAAGGAGAAAGTGTTGTGCTAGAGGCATCTAATTTCATGAGTCAATATTTTCCTGACATTCTTTATTGTACTGTCTTTTCTATACTCCTCTGCCTTGTTTTGGCCTAAGGAGAGGGAAGAGGAGCAGGATACCTCTTGTTATTTGGCCTAATTTCTGGACACTCGTGACCTAAAACGGTGATCTCATAGAGAGACATTGCCAGGTTGTATCTGATGTGATGCCTTTGCAGGACATTAGGTTCTCCCATAGGGACAGTCAGTGCCCTTCCACTGTGAGTCGATCACCTGTGTGTGTGTGTGTGTCTATTGTGCACATGTGTGATGAAAACACCAACAGGTCACGTGCCACCAATAACAAAGCAGTATGTCCACCGCTGCCCTAAGGGTTCACCCTGTCTCTGAAACACATTAACAGAACAACGCTCTCTCAGCAAGTTATAATCATCATAGCATGCGTCATATAATCACCACAGTGTCTGTCATAGGGTGTGACACAGCTATGTATCTAGCGTGCAGTAATATTAGACTAGGCTAGATACTTGGTTCTCAGAATGCTCTTTGCGTAACAGATGCGTGCCGGGTGGATTTCCAGTCCACATATGGAACCCTATTCTCTAAAGTCTTCAGCAATTTTAAACTGAGCCAAGCCGGCCCCCTCCCCTTTCTTCTCCCTCTGTTCCCTTCCCTCCCTTCATTCTTATGTAGCCCAGCACTCATGGAGTCAATCGTGTGACGCAACAAGCAGGACCGACACACTGAGAATACGTTGTTGTTGTTTTGGCCCGGCTCTAGAGGGGCTGGCATTCTAAAACTGTCTGAGGTGGAGGGCTGAAGCGGTGGAAAATGCTTGGGGGATGTTTTGAGTTTCCCTCAAGACAGCAACATTTCTTCGAGCTGATGTAGTACACTTCCTTCCAGTGTTTCCTAGAAGAGCATCGATCAAAGCTTGTTTGTGGCATAACTCTGGCTGGATCGCCTGGTGACTCAGTGGTTTTCCATCTAACAAGTGGATGGGAATAGAAGGATTGTGAAATGCTTTTATAAGTGGAATATGACTGCCTGTGTTTGTGGGGCTGCTGATGTTGGATAGCATGAAGCAGAATTGTTTGTGCTGCTGTTTTTGTTTTGGCGTATTCCTTTTGAGGAAGGAGGGTTATGTAGAATAACCCTGTTGGCAGGTCTTGTGTGTGTCCAATTCTTTAACAGATAGTGTTTTGAGTAACAGTACATTCTGACTCATTGGGTGTCTCCTCTCTTGTGGTAAACATGTTGATAATAGCAACAGCTGTAACCAACCACTGCCTTAGAAAATACAGAGTGTCACTTAGTCTAGATTTGGACCATGGAAGAGGTTTTGGACTCTATTGTAGGATACATTTTATGGTGGCATAGACAGTTCATTTTCAACCTACTGAGGGCTGGAGGTTAAACGGGGTGAGGCTGTCCTGTATTTGTGCCTCTCACATCAGTTACCCTCCCCCTCCAGGACAGTGTACAGCCTGGCCAACTCCCTTCTTTCCTTTCCTCCTATTCTTCCTCTCCCAGTCCCCATCCCCCCCCCCCCATCAACCAGTATAGTACAGGGGCTGAAAACGGCTAGTCCCCAGGCCAATACCAGCCACCACACACACACACCGATCAGAGCAGATAATGGTGGTGGGGCCTCCCTATGTCTCCCCTCCCCCATTGCTACAACCCAACAGCAACATCCTTGAAATCCATTTTCCTAGTATCCACAGCCACGGACCAATGGGATTGGTCAGGGAGGAAGGGGCCCAGCCAATAAGCCTGGTGCAGGCTGACAGGTCAGCTGACAGGAAAAAGCTGAAGTGGAATTAATGGGTGGCTGGTTTGCAGAGCGAAAGCAGTGGTTTTTGCTCTCCAACTGGAGACCTTGGCTGAGAGATCATTAGAACCAGAGAGTAATGCAGTCCAATAAATGACTAGAATGGCTGTTGGTAGTCAAGGAATTGATTTTCTGAGACCCTTTGATTTGTTAGTATGGTACACAGAAAATAATGACATTAAATTGTTTTGAACTCATACACTCGTTAGAGATTAAAGAAGCCTTTCATGTGACAGGCTATTTCCTTCACCTAGAATCAATCATGGAAAGGGGTTTGCATGGTCTTGTCACAAGAAACACTTCTGGATCTAATCATAGATAGCCTACTTAGAATGGCGCTGAAGGGATTGGAAAATGTGTGACGACAGTTGTTGTTTTTTATGGTTGTTGTTAACTTCATGCACATGGCAAGCTGCTTGATCTGCCATATGATGCAGTACCCTCAACCTGACACCACACACACACACTCCCCCAAATACATGTGAGCTTGCTTGCTTAACCTGGAGGCCTGATTTTGTGTTACTTGGCTCCTGTCCAGCGTCTTCTTAGCTCCTCCATCACCATGTTGACAAGGTGTCCCCTATATCTGTCACATTGCCCAGTTCCCTTGAACCCAATAGCCCCGAACACACACACACCCCAACAATCTCAGCTTGACCCTGCTGTGTAATGAACTCCGTTCCTTTCCCTTCAAGAATGTAGACGATAGCACGACACAGCTTTGAGGTGAGGGGTTCACTAAGGACGGCACGTTTTCTTTGAGGTGTGCCAATTTGATCTTAAACCCCATGTCAGTCGCACAGTGTGAGATGAAGGATGAGGGTGTCAATGTGTCTGTAGATTGGAGCCAGCTACTCTACTGTACGGATCTAATCCAGATCAGTTATGTGCTATGGGCTTCAGTTCATGCTTTGTGGAAGGGAATCATATTCTCTGTACTGTACACATATGATCCATCTGTACTGTATGTAGACTATATCTGTCTGTATCTGTACATACATGTCAGTCTGTTTGACGAAGCTGGTCCTCTACAGTAGTGGATGTGACAGGTGTTGTGAGAGATCACTCTAACACATGTTGTTTCTCTCCTCTCATTCAGGAAACTCCCAACTCTGTGTTCCTGGTCATGGAGGTAGGTGGTGTCACACTGGCAGAATGCAACCTCTTCTGCTGAGCTGCCTGTAAGCTGCCAGGGTCTCTATCTTTGTGTTGATACCTCTCCCCTCTCCTCTCTCCTTCCCCTTCTTTCTCTCTCTCCCCCTCCCTCTCATTGCTCAAGACCACAAAATTCCACAAAGCGCCTGAAGGAAAAAACTATGCCACCTTAAGTAGCCCTCAAAAAACATACCTGTACACCCACACCCGCTTTCCAGGAATACTGTTATCCAAGAGCAAACTGTGTTTGTTTGCCTTATATTTAGCCCTGAAATACTTATTCTGCCCTTCTCATATTCAAGCTGTTAAGGTAACTGGCTGTGCAAGGTGTCTTGGAACCCTGGTACCTGTTACCGTGGCCTGCCTGGGGTGTTCTAGATTGTTGACATTAAGGAGGCGGGGTCTCCTGGCACAAGAGAAGAAACAGACATAAATCTGGCTTTGTAGTCTCTGAGCACCATTCAACCTTGGTATTATAGATAGAAGGCTGCTTAATCAATGCTATAGCACTTCAAGAGAGATGGGCATAGATGGTATCAACACTAGGCTAGCATGAATGCTAATCTGGCTGGTGTTTGCTAGACTGCCTGTTTTGCTTAGTAAGAAAGGCTTGTTTTACGCAATGGTTAGAGGAGGGAGCAGACTACTTATTAAGCAGTCACTTATTAAGCAATCAGCGCGCAGGGCTCACACTCCAGTCTTTTGGCAGCGGTTGGAACACATTAAAAATAATACTGTTTTAAGGGAAACGATGCCCTTTTAGCTGCAACATTGACTCTCAGTATGAAGCAAAGCAGTCTTCTTATTTGAACAAACATTATTTGTATGCAGTGTACCTCATAAATGATTGTCCTCACACAGAACTTAATCGGATAGATTCACTAGAATAGAATTATGGGCCCTTAACCATTCATGGCATCCCAAACTTTACAGCAATCAATGTGGGCACCCCCATAATAGTGAAATATATTGTTACCCTAGAATTCTGTGGTTATGGCGGACCCCTAAGAATGTGTTATTGAAACCCTGCTCAATGCCTCTGCTGCTTGCAGTAAAAGGATGGACATACACACAGAGCATAAGGATAATAATTAATATAATAATTAATATAATAAGGATCTGAGCTGTAATTGATTTTCCTGTACAAAGGGTAAACAACATGGTGTGGTAATAAACTGAACTGGAGTCAGATCCTACCGGTCACTGTGATAAGGCAGAGGCTTTTTAAGGCCAGATCAAACCAATGCTTTGATCAGAGGAAGTTTTGGTAACCAACAGGATTTAATTGGTGTTCTCATTTACAACTGCGACCTGGCCAAGATAGCGCAAAGCAGTGCGATACAAAGAACACAGAGTTACACATGGTATAAACAAACGTACAGTCAATAACAAAATAGAAATGTCTATATACAGTGTGTGCAAATGTAGTAAGATTAGGTAGGTAAGGCAATAAATAGGCCATAGTGGCAAAATAATTACAATTTAGCAATTAAACACTGGAGTGATAGATGTGCAGAAGATGAATATGCAAGTACGGATACTGGGGTGCAAAGGAGCAGAAGAAAAAAAAATATGGGGATGAGGTAGTTGGGTGGGATGGGCTATGTACAGGTGCAATGATCGGTAAGCTGCTCTGACAGCTGATGCTTAAAGTTAGTGAGGGAGATATGTCTCCAGCTTCAGTGATTTTTGCAATTCGTTCCAGTCATTGGCAGCAGAGAACTGGAAGGAAAGGTGGCCAAATGAGGAGTTGGCTTTGGCGGTGACCAGTGAAATATACCTGCTGGAGCGTGTGCTACGGGTGGGTGCTGCTATGGTGACCAGTGAGCTGAGATAAGGCGGGGCTTTACCTAGCAAAGACTTATAGATGACCTGGAGCCAGTGGGTTTGGCGATGAATTTGAAGCGAGGGCCAGCCAACGAGAGCATACAGGTCGCAGTGGTGGGTAGTATATATGGGGCTTTGGTGACAAAACGAATGGCACTGTGATAGACTACACCCAATTTGCTGAATAGAGTGTTGGAGGCTATTTTGTAAATGACATCCGCGAAGTCGAGGGTCGGTAGGATAGTCCGTTTTACTAGGGTATGTTTGGCAGCATGAGTGAAGGATGCTTTGTTGCGAAATTGGAAGCCAATTCTAGATTTAATTTTGGATTGGAGATGCTTAATGTGAGTCTGGAAGGAGAGTTTACAGTCTAACCAAAACCTAGGTATTTGTAGTTGTCCACATATTCTAAGTCAGAACCGTCCAGAGTAGTGATGCTAGACGAGGGTGCGGGCAGCGATCGGTTGAAGAGCATGCATTTAGTTTTACTTGCATTTAAGAGCAGTTGGAGGCCACGGAAGGAGAGTTGTATGGCATTGAAGCTCGTCTGAAGGTTTGTTAACACCGTGTCCAAAGAAGGGCCAGAAGTATACAGAATGGTGTCGTCTGCGTAGAGGTGGATCAGAGAATCACCAGCAGCAAGAGCGACATCATTGATGTATACAGAGAAAAGAGTCGGCCTGAGAATTGAACCGTGTGGCACCCCCATAGAGACTGCCAGAGGTCCGGACAACAGGCCCTCCGATTTGACACACTGAACTCTATCTGAGAAGTAGTTGGTGAACCAGGCGAGGCAGTCATTTGAGAAACCCAGGCTGTTGAGTCTGCCAATAAGAATGTGGTGATTGACAGAGTCGAAAGTCTTGGTCAGGTCGATGAAGACGGCTGCACAGTATTGTCTTTTATCGATGGCGGTTATGATATCGTTTAGGACCTTGAGCGTGGCTGAGGTGCACCCATGATCAGCTCGGAAACCAGAATGCATAGCGGAGAAGGTACGGTGGGATTCGAAATGGTCGGTGATCTGTTTGTTAACTTGGCTTTCAAAGACTTTAGAAAGGTAGGATAGAGAGAGGTCTGTAACAGTTTGGGTCTAGAGTGTCACCCCCCTTTGAAGAGGGGGATGACCGCGGCAGCTTTCCAGTCTTTAGGGATCTCAGATGATACGAAAGAGGTTGTAACAGGCTTGTAATAAGGGTTGCAACAATTGCGGCGGATAATTTTAGAAAGAGAGGGTCCAGATTGTCTAGCCCAGCTGATTTGTAGGGGTCCAGATTTTGAAGCTCTTTCAGAAGAACATCAGCTATCTGGATTTGGGTGAAGGATAAATGGGGGAGGTTTGGGCAAGTTGCCGTGGGGGGGTGCAGAGCTGTTGACCGGGGTAGGGGTAGCCAGATGGAAAGCATGGCCAGCCGTAGAAAAATACTTGAAATTCTCGATTATCGGAGATTTATCGGTGGTGACAGTGTTTCCTAGCCTCAGTGCAGTGGGCAGCTGGGAGGAGGTGCTCTTATTCTCCATGGACTTTAGTGTCCCAGAACTTTTTGTAGTTTGTGCTATTTCTGTTTGTGTATATTGGTTCCTAACTTCCCTGAAAAGTTGCATATCGCGGGGGCTGTTCGATGCTAATGCAGTACGCCACAGGATGTTTTTGTGCTGTTCAAGGGCAGTCAGGTCTGGAGTGAACCAAGGGCTATAGTTGTTCTTAGTTCTACATTTTTTGAATAGGGCATGCTTGTTTAAGATGGTGAGGAAAGCACTTTTAAAGAATGACCAGGCATCCTCTACTGACAGAATGAGGTCAATTTCCTTCCAGGATGCCCGGGCCAGATCGATTAGAAAGGCCTGCTCACTGAAGTGTTTTAGGGAGCGTTTGACAGTGATGAGGGGTGGTCGTTTGACTGCAGACCCATTATGGATGCAGGCAATGAGGCAGTGATCGCTGAGATCCTGGTTGAAGACAGCAGAGGTGTATTTAGGGGGCAGGTTGGTCAGGATGATATCTATGAGGGTGCCCGTGTTTACGGATTTAGGGTTGTTCCTGGTAGGTTCATTGATAATTTGTGTGAGATTGAGGGCATCTAGCTTAGATTGTAGGATGGCCGGGGTGTTAAGCATATCCCAGTTTAGGTCACCTAACAGTACAAACTCTGAAGATAAATGGGGGGCAATTCATTCACATATGGTGTCCAGGGCACAGCTGGGGGCTGAGGGGGGTCTATATAAAAAGCGGCAACAGTGAGAGACTTATTTCTGGAAAGGTGGATTTTTAAAAGTAGAAGCTCAAACTGTTTGGGCACAGACCTGGATATAATGACAGAACTCTGCAGGCTGTCTCTGCAGTAGATTGCAACTCCACCCCCTTTGGCAGTTCTATCTTGGTGGAAAATGTTATAGTTGGGGATGGAAATTTCAGAATTTTTGGTGGCCTTCCTAAGCCAGGATTCAGACATGGCTAGGACATCAGGGTTGGCGGAGTGTGTTAAAGCAGTGAATAAAACAAACTTAGGGAGGAGGCTTCTGATGTTAACATGCATGAAACGAAGGCTTTTACTGTTACGGTTAAACTAACGGAACTGGAAAATGGTGGACAGACGGGGTAGATGCTAGCATAATTTAGCCTACCCTTAGCTCCCCTCTGTTTCTCTACTTTTCTCTCCCCTGCTCCCTTGCACATTTTCTCTAACTCTCTCACTCTCTTTCTTGGACTATTCTCCATCACACTCTGTCCTTACTGCTCTCTGTGTTGACTAATGCCAGGATTAACAGAGACTGTCAGTACTGATAACAGCACAGCCATTCATCAGATTTTAATTGATGAGACCCTTCGTTATCTGGGCTTTGTGGTCGCACACAAACACACGTACACACACACACACACAGCTTGATACTGCTAATCTGTGTTGTTCTTACACAGCCTGCTAATAGAATGGTTTTGTTTGTCTTGTTCCTCCCCACAGTACTGCAACGGTGGCGATCTGGCTGACTATCTGCAAGGTAAGCATCGCACTAATCTCAACACACACTGGGTATTATTCATCAAAACAAAGTAACTAGCGGTGGAGAGGAGTGTGGGTACTTTTGTGTACGTCTCTATCTGCCGTCTGTCTGTGTGTGTGTTATGTGTTCGCAATGCAAGGGAATGTTGTGTGTAGGAGCCAACACAGTGATATGACACAATGGGTTCCTTCTTCAGCACCAAGGTCAGCATAGCTGAGTCTCAAAGGTCACTCCTCTCTCATAATGCTTCCCAAGAAAGCACCAAGCACTGAACGTCTTAATAGGATGCTGCTTGTGGAGGTCTACATGGTATATCGTTGATTTTATTGGTATAGCAGTGAATTGCATAACACACACCTGTCTCCCTGTTGCTATGGGTCATATTTGCATATATATTATATATATATGTGTCAAGGTCAACAGCAGGTAGTTATGCGTTAATCCCAGCAGAGCTACAGTTTAGTAACAGAGAAAGAAAGAGCTCATCATGAAATGGGCACCATAACAAGAGGTCAACGGGGAGTCTAAAAAGGTACTGAGGAACAGAACGTCCCAGTGCACCAGGTTCAGTGTAGATACTGGTGAACAGAGGAAAGCAGTGTTGTGGACTCTGGTCCTCATGTTGTGTTCTGATTCACTTGTTATCAGGGGAACTGTTTTTTTATGTTGTACAGGTGCACGCTCTCACATCACCTCAGGGCACGGTACAGTGTCTGTACCTCTCTCTTCTAGCGCGCACGCACAGTCGCACTCTCCCCCTTTCTGTTGCACTCTCCCCCTTTCTGTTGCACTCTCCCCCTTTCTGTTGTACTCTCCCCCTTTCTGTTGCACTCTCCCCCTTTCTGTTGCACTCTCCCCCTTTCTGTTGCGCTCTCCCTCTGTTTCTGTTTCTCTCTCTCCCTTATAAACCCTCATTGTATAATATTGTCACACAACCATGTTGTTATTTCATTAATTACACAACTTTGCTGCGTTTAGAAGAAGTTGTCACTGTTGTACTTTAGAGAGTGTTGTTAAATCCCTGATTTAATATGTGTAAGCATGGTTAGATTGACACAAGATCCATTGTGACCATAATGGTTTGGTTTACTCTTTAGAGACCCAGGAATCCTCTAAGCTAGCAGCTCACGTGATTAGCTAATGTTATTGTTTCACTGCAACCAGTACATGCAGGACCAGACACACTCCACTGCCCGACCTCTTATGCTAACTACAGTAATCTTCACTGTTAATACTCTTATTACTTAGGCTGCTAATGTTCAAACAATTACTACTCTAATTGGTTGTGCTTGCATAGAAGATGTACACTACTTGCAGAATAAGCATTTTGTGCAGGTTGCTTTCCCTTGGATTCTGTGTGCAGTTGTGGTGACAGAGCTCTCCCAATGCATCCTGATGTAGAAGTTTTAATGCATTTCTCTCATTGATATAGGTGCATCTAAATCACTTAAATGTAAGCTGAGGCAATCAGTAATTAATGCAATACATTAGGGAGATGGAGGTATTGAGTGTGTATAACTGCTGGCAAATGTTTGGTATGGGTCCCATGTGGCTCAGTTGGTTGAGCATGGTGCTTGCAATGCCAGAGTTGTGGGTTTCGTTTCCCACAGGGGGAAAGTATGAAAATGGATGTTCTCACTACTGTAAGTTGCTCTGGATAAGAGTGTCTGCTAAAGGACTAAAATCTCAATCTGAAAATGTAAAAACATGTTAATGATTGGTGTGAGTGAAACATTAGTGTGTGAAATAGTTGTAAAAAGTTGTCTATGGCCTCTAGACTAGTGCATAGTGGGTGGATAATGTCCTTTATAGAGTTTCTGTGCAGTATTGGTAATGTAGTTTTGTATGAATAAAATATGCTAATAGCCAGTGTGGGTGTAGTAGTCTTTTACCACTACATCCCTGGTCATCATACATTATGTGCCAATACATTTGTACTGTGTAATGAAGGATTGTGGGTAAGTAGTTTCCCCTCTTGGCTCTCCCTAGCCAAGGGGACACTGAGAGAAGACACTCTGAGGGTGTTCCTCCAGCAGATATCAGCAGCAATGAGGATCCTCAACAGTAAAGGCATCATCCACCGAGACCTGAAACCACAGAACATCCTGCTGTCATACACCAGCCGCAAGAGATCCAGTATCAACGGCATCCGCATCAAAATAGGTGACTGACCAACCCAGCCCCTCAAACACAACACACACTCAGCTAAAACTAAGCTAAACCTTCAAAAAGACAACTATCCCTTTAATTCTTCACAACTTCATAATGTTTCTATGATATAAATACTGTTTATACTGTGTATATATAGAGATGGCCTATCCATGAACTGTTAGCCATCATATGATTTGTCTTATTGTCTCACACAAGTGTCATATATCATGTATCAAGATGCACCACAATGACAGCTAGCTAAGGTCATGACTAGTTGTTTTGAACCTCACAGCTATATTTAGTTTGCACAGTGCTATTCCTGCAAGGTGTGGTGACTCATGTTGTGTGTTGCGTTCCCAATTGTCTAGTGTCTGAGAGGCTTGGTAATAGGAGTCGTAACACTCCGACAATAGTAGCTATTAATAACACAGACCAACAGACTGACGGCCTTCTCTCTTTCAGCTGACTTTGGCTTCGCACGATACCTCCAGAGCAACATGATGGCTGCCACGCTGTGTGGCTCCCCCATGTACATGGTGGGTGGGTGCAGGTGTGCGTGTGTGTTTAGTGTTTGTGTGTGTAAGGGTGTCATGTCTGCAGTCTCTTGTTCTCCAGCAACCTGCAGCTGGAATGGTCCTTTCAGAGCGTGACCTCTAACCTCTGTCCTCTAACCAGGCCCCAGAAGTGATCATGTCTCAGAACTATGATGCCAAGGCAGACCTGTGGAGCATTGGAACTGTCGTCTACCAGTGTCTCGTAGGGAAGCCCCCTTTCCAGGTAGGATGGAGAGTGAGAGAGCAGCATTAAACTGTGTGAAATGTCAAATAAAATAAAATTGTATTTGTCACATGTGCGGAATACAACAGGTATAGACTTTACAGAGAAATCCTTACTTACAAGCCTTTAACCAACAATGCGGTTTTAAGAATAAGAATAACAAATAATTAAAGAGCAGCAGTAAATAACAGTAGCGGTGTTATATACAGGGGGTACAGTACAATGTGCGGGGGCACCGCTATTGAGGTAATATGTACATGTAGGTAGAGTTATTAAAGTGACTATGCACAGATAATAACATAGTAGCAGCAGTGTAGAAGGGATGGGGCAATGCAAATAGTCTGGGTAGCCATTTGATTAGCTGTTCAGGCGTCTTATGGCTTGGGGGTAGAAGCTGTTTAGAAGCTTCTTGGACCTAGACTTGGTGCTCCCGTACCGCTTGCCATGCAGTAGCAGAGAGAACAGTCTATGACTAGGGTTGCTGGAGTTTGACAATTTTTAGGGCCTTCCTCTGACACCGCCTGGTATAGAGATCGTGGATAGCAGGAAGCTTGGCCCTGGTGATGTACTGGGCCGTATGCACTACCCTCTGCAGTGCCTTGAGGCCGAGCAGTTGCCATACCAGGCGATGATGCAACCCTTCAGGATGCTCTCGATGGTGCAGCTGTAAAACCTTTTGAGGATCTGATAACCCATGCCAAATATTTTCAGTCTGCTGAGGGGGAATAGGTTTTGTCGTGCTCTCTTCACGACTGTCTTGGTGTACTTGGACCATGTTAATTTGTTGGTGATGTGGACACCAAAGAACTTAACTCTCAACCCGCTCCGCTACAGCCCCGTTGATGTTAATGGGGGCCTGTTCGGCCCGCCTTTTCCTGTAGTCCACAATCAGCTCCTTTGTCTTGCTCACTTTGAGGGAGAGGTTGTTGTCCTTGCACCACACAGTCAGGTCTCTGACCTTCTCCCCATAGGCTGTCTCATCATTGTTGGTGATCAGGCCTACCACTGGGGTTGGACTCGTGCCTGGCCATGTAGTCATGAGTGAAGGTGTGAAAGGGCAGTGTGGAGTGCAATAGATTGCATCATCTGTGGATCTGTGTGCACAGATTAAATATGAAATATGTCACCCATGATGTGTGTTTATAGAAGTAGTATACAAACCCCCTGTCACTCTGTTCTCTCTCTGTCTGTCTGTCTTTAGGCCAACAGTCCACAGGACCTGAGGATGTTCTATGAGAAGAACAAGTCACTGCTACCCATGTAGGTCAACAGATGATAGGATTTAGGAATGATTTAACTATCTGATCGAGGCCTTTTGGGCTGAAAATCATGTTTTTACCTAGAATGTATGTCTGTTCCTCTATTACTCAGCATCCCGAGGGAGACGTCTCCTTCCCTTGGCAACCTGTTGCTAGGCCTGCTGCAGAGGAACCAGAAGGACAGGATGGACTTCGGTCAGTTCTGACATCACTTCCCTTCTAGAAAGAAAATGATTTAATACTTCATGTTTGTTATCTATAAATTGTACATTACTTCTCTAACATTCACACTTCTGTCTTGTTGTTTCAGATGCATTTTTCAGTCATCCTTTCTTAGATCCAGTGTCTGCCATCAAAAAATGTGAGTAGACAGATGAGAACTTCCTTCATCAATAACAGGGGGAAATACCTGTTGTGGTGTCATAGCTGTATTGTGAGGTGGCATTGATGTTGAGAGTACTTAGGTCTTGTGTGAAAATGTGTATTTGTATGTTTTTTTCTCCAGCATGTCCTGTTCCAGTACCCAACTGCCCTAGCGCTGTGACCGACATCACATGTGGCAGCTCACCCTCTGTTCGCTACAACTCCCCTGCCGTAAGTTCATCCTGATTGTCTATACACCTCATAGTTGCATTCCACACCCAGTGGGTTTATCCGTACCTCAAGGCATAACAGCGCTTAACAATCTAGACTTTGTACAGTAGCTCAGTGGGAAAATGGACAAACTGAGTTTCCCAGGGAAGTACTCTTTCTCTCTGTCCACTGTGATTGCATTATACTGGCAGTCTACATAGCCCAGTCTGGCACTAATTGAATAGTACAGCCCAAGCCCTCTCTCTCACTGAGATTTTAATCCTCTCACTTTCTTTCTCTTGCCCTACCCTCCTAACACACACACCACCTACCCCCACCAACATAAACACACATTTTGCTCACTACAACACACACATACCCTTTCCCTTCTCCAGTCTCTCCCTGACATGCAGACCTTACCTGAGGACTGTCTGTCGTCGCCACCCCTGGGCCCTCCAAACTACCTGCAGCTGTCTAAGGAGTCTGGAGGAAGCACCAGCAGCAAGAACTCCTCAAGCGACACGGACGACTTTGTCCTGGTGCCACACCTCTCCACAGAGTCTTGTGAGTCTGCAGGAACACACACATGCAGACATGCGCACACACACACTGGACACTTGCTACTCCTTATTACACTAATTAGGCCTACTGACAACACTACATGTACATTGTGCACCTACACACACTCTTCTTAGACTAAGGCACCTGCTATAAAACGCACACTGAGCACCTACTCACACTTGACACACACAGTTGACCAAATAGAAAAAAAAAACATTTTGAGTGGCAGTATGGGTAGTCGGTTAATTCACTTATGTGCCATGGTTTATACTCTTGTCTGGTTGGCTCACTTCCCTCTTCCTCAGATGACCAGCCAATGGGAGCAGTGGGGCATCGGCCGTCTGGAGAGTGGTGTGGAGGGTGAGTGTAACGTCATCAACTTCAGCTCTTAGCATAGATTCAGCCAGTGTGTGTGCGTATTTATGTACAGTACCAGTCAAAGGTTTTGACACACCTACTCATTCAAGGTCTTTTCTTTATTTTTACTATTTTCTACATTGTAGAATTATAGTGAAGACATCAAAACTATGATATAACACATGGAATCATGTAGTAACCAAAAAAGTATTAAACTAATCAAAATATATTTGAGATTCTTCAATGTAACCACCCTTTGCCTTGATGACAGCTTTGCACACTCTTGGCATTCTCTTAACCAGCTTTGCCTGGAATGCTTTTCCAACAGTCTTGAAGGAGTTCCCACCAGATGGGATGGCGTATCGCTGCAGAATGCTGTGGTAGCCATGCTGGTTAAGTGTGCCATCACACCACCTCCATGCTTCACGGTGGGAACCACACATGTGGGAATCATCCGTTCACCTACAGTACTCTGCGTCTCACAAAGACACAGCGGTTGGAACCAAAAATCTCAAATTTGGACTCATCAGACCAAAGGACAGATGTCCACCAGTTTAATGTCCTTTGCTCGTGTTTGTTGGGACAAGCAAGTCTCTTCTTCTTATTGGTGTCCTTTAGTAGTGATTTCTTCGCAGCAATTTGACCTTGAAGTCCTGTTTCGCACAGTCTCCTCTGAACAGTTGTTGAGATGTGTCTGTTAGTGAACTCTGTGAAGCATTTATTTGGGCTGCAGTTTCTGAGGCCGGTAACTCTAATGAACGTATCCCCTGCAACAGAGGTAACTCTGTGTCTTCCTTTCCTGTGGCGGTCCTCATGAGAGCCAGTTTCATCATTGCGTCTGCACTTGAAGAAACTTTCAAAGTTCTTGACTTTTTCTGTATTGACTGACCTTCATGTCTTAAAGTAATGATGGACTGTTTTTCCTTGCTTATTTGAGCTGTTCTTGCCATAATATGGACTCGGTCTTTTACCAAATAGGGCTCTCTTCTGTATACCACCCCTACCTTGTCACAACACAATTGATTGGCCCAAATGCATTAAGAAGGAAAGAAATTCCACAAATGTCTTAACAAGGCACACCTGTTAATTCAAATGCATTCCAGGTGACTACCTCATTAAGCTGGTTGAGAGAATGCCAAGTGTATGCAAAGGTGTAATCAAGGCAAAATGTGTCTACTTTGAAAAATATCAAATATATTTAGATTCGTTGAGCACTTGTTTGGTTACTACATGATGCCATATGTGTTATTTCATAGTTTTGATGTCTTCACTATTATTCTACAATGTAGAAAATAGTAAAAATGAAGATCAACCCTTGAATGAGTAGGTGTGTCCAACCTTTTGACTGGTACTGTATGTATGTATGTATGTATGTATGTATGTATGTATGTATGTATGTATGTATGTATGTATGTATGTATGTATGTATGTATGTATGTATGTATGTATGTATGTATGTATGTATGTATGTATGTATGTATGTATGTATGTATGTATGTATGTATGTATGTATGTATGTATGTATGTATGTATGTATGTATGTATGTATGTATGTATGTATGTATGTATGTATGTATGTATGTATGTATGTATGTATGTATGTATGTATGTATGTATGTATGTATGTATGTATGTATGTATGTATGTATGTATGTATGTATGTATGTATGTATGTATGTATGTATGTATGTATGTATGTATGTATGTATGTATGTATGTATGTATGTATGTATGTATGTATGTATGTATGTATGTATGTATGTATGTATGTATGTATGTATGTATGTATGTATGTATGTATGTATGTATGTGAAAGAAGTGTTTTAAAGCTGTCCAACTCTTTGTTGTCTGATTTGGGCCGGCCACCATTTCAGAAAGGAACATACAGCCTCCTCTGGTTATCCTTGGAGCACAAAATCTAGATGACCTGACCTAGTTTCTCTGTTGACTCCCCTGGGCTTGACTGTGTTGCACCATGCTCATTGGAAATCTATCATGTTTTCACTGTTGACTTGTTGCGTCATGGAAATGTAACTTAAGCTCAGAAAGGATTAATAAACAGTGTTTGACCTGTGTCCCTAAACTGGGATATTTCAGGAAATGGGCAAGTTTTTTTTTTTTTTATGTATTTGAGCAATTAGATTTATAGCACATTAGACAGATCTAACAATGATTGTCACAAAACATAACATAATAAATGTGTGGTAGATGTTGACAAGGACCAAGATTAGAAATAGACTGAGTAGCTGATGGAGATATGAGCCAGTCTGACGTGCATGCTGCTATTTCAGCCCCAGATATCAGGTTTGTGTGTGTGCAGTGACGTGTGTCCGTCAGCTGTGAACGGGCTCTGCATGAGTAAGTGCATTCTGTCTACTCCACATGGACATTTCAATGTATAACTCTACTGGTGTCATCACTGTCAGTCTGCACAGCAGCTGTGTTGTGTTAATTTTATACCCCTTAGTCATAAACTACATGATATTGGTGTCTGAAAGCAATATATTAGTCTTCCTTTTACATTAAACTATGTCAAAGGCTAAATAATATATTTTGTTCATGTCAAAATCGATTAGATTTGTGCTTATATTGTGTAGATGTCTCAGATAAACGGCTACTGTGTATCCTAAACAACCCAGACTAGGCAGGTCTGTGGTATAAGAATAGATCTCTTACACACAGGAAATCGCTGTGGGCAAATGTCATGGCACCTCAAATGCCTGTCTCATACACACAGAGCAGAGACACAAACACCACTTCTCCCCAAAGTCACTTCCTCCTCTCCTTTGACCCCACACTCTCTCTCTCTCTGTTTGTAAATAACCTGCAGCATGACAAGGCTCTCCACCCTCATCTATCACTCTCTTTTTCTTTTCGCTCCCCCTGTTTCTCTCCCTGTTTCTCTCTTTGTAAATGGCCTCCAGTAATACTGTTTTCTAATGCTCTGTTTCTCTCTTTGTAAATAGCCTCCAGTAATACTGTTTTCTAATGCTCTGTTTCTCTCTTTGTAAATGGCCTCCAGTAATACTGTTTTCTAATGCTCTGTTTCTCTCTTTGTAAATAGCCTCCAGTAATACTGTTTTCAAATGCTCTGTTTCTCTCTTTGTAAATAGCCTCCAGTAATACTGTTTTCTAATGCTCTGTTTCTCTCTTTGTAAATAGCCTCCAGTAATACTGTTTTCAAATGCTCTTTTTCTCTTTGTAAATAGCCTCCAGTAATACTGTTTTCTAATGCTCTTTTTCTCTCTTTGTAAATGGCCTCCAGTAATACTGTTTTCAAATGCTCTTTTTCTCTTTGTAAATAGCCTCCAGTAATACTGTTTTCTAATGCTCTTTTTCTCTCTTTGTAAATGGCCTCCAGTAATACTGTTTTCTAATGCTCTGTTTCTCTTTGTAAATAGCCTCCAGTAATACTGTTTTCAAATGCTCTTTTTCTCTCTTTGTAAATGGCCTCCAGTAATACTGTTTTCAAATGCTCTTTTTCTCTCTTTGTAAATGGCCTCCAGTAATACTGTTTTCAAATGCTCTTTTTCTCTCTTTGTAAATGGCCTCCAGTAATACTGTTTTCTAATGCTCTGTTTCTCTCTTTGTAAATAGCCTCCAGTAATACTGTTTTCTAACTCTCTGTTTCTCTCTCCCTGTCTTGTATTCACACTCATTTGGTCTATTCCTTGCTTGTTTCCCCCTGTCACTCTCTCCTCAATCATATAGCTGCTTTCCTCCTTTCTCACCATCTCTCTATATTCATCTTTGGGGTGATAGTTTCTCTCTTCCCCCTCTTTTCCCTATCACCCTGATGCTTAAAGAGATCCTCAAGTTATGAATAGAAATTTGTACAATATGTTACGAATTTGTAAGTACTTAAGATCCTGGACTGCATCTTTAATTCTCTCTCAACCTGTTCCCTTTCCCCCATCCCTCCCCTCTCTTCATTCTCTTTCCCTTGGTTCCCTGGTTGTGCTGCCAGGTGGTTAACACTCAGCCTGTCCTTCTGTGACCTGTCTTTCTGCTGTGAGGTGAGGAGCTAGTCTGTATGAGTGCCAATAGAGTCATTCTCTATTCCTGGAGGATCCCACCCCTCAGTCGGCTCACATCACCTCAGCTCCCCTCACCGCCCACAGTCACTTGTTTTTTCCCTGTGCTCTGTCTGTCCTTAATCGATCCCTGAGCCAGGGAATGCGAGGGGGGAGGGAGAGTGCAGAGAGACAGAGCCACTACTAAGGATGAATATGGAGAAAGGAAGGGAGATAAGGAGAAAGAAAGAGAGCAGCTGCCCAAAATGAATGAGGAGAGGGCAACGAGCAGAGACAAAGCAAATAGAAAAAGTGGAGAGTATTTAGAGAGAGACAGAGGGAGTGCACACAGAGGAGAGGGAAAAGACAGTTCTGTGTTTCCATTCCCCTCTGGGTAGATGCAGTAAAGACAAACAGATTCCCTCTCTCCTCTCAAAGAAGATGGTCATGACTGACCTAAAAACTGCCTATTGTTAGGGAGAGCATCCTGTGTAGCTCCAGTGTCCCCATTAGCTTCTGTTGTTAGAACACATCAGCTTTTAACAACCTGTTCTGGGGAGAAATGAATGTGTTAAACTGAATGACTGCATGGGGTAATACAGTGCACTGAGGTTATAGAATAAACCACGGATATGCCACTTTCTTAAATGCCACTTTGATGAACCTTTATGGCCCTTTTTACTTTTGGTTGGAACTAGAAGTGTCTTACCAAAAGCTATGTCAATGTGTGTTGTGTTAAAATGTGTTTCTTTGCTTCTCGGAGTGGAAAGCAGACAAAGAAAACCCTCTGTGTCTTTGTCTGTGTGTTGCTGCTGTACAGGACAGACGGGTGGTCGTGTGCCTCACGTGTATCCCTCGGTCTATTCCCTTTCTCTGGTCTACACCCTCCCCCGCTAACCATCTTATTACATAATGCTGCTACTGTTAAATCTGCCCTGTTCTATAACATTTATATTCCTCCTCCCCTTCCTCTCTCTTTCCCTTTTTCTTTCTAAACCCAAGTGAACCCCCTATGGTTGACCCGTGTATGACTTTAGCTCAGGGAACATTTTGGACCAATGGAATAACAAAGGCATGTAAATGAGGCCAGCTTTCTTTCCTCCTGTCCCTCTGTCTGATAGAAAGGAGGTGGGCTTAGCACGTGCTATTGGCTGAGCCCTCAAACCACAGTCTCTTCCATAACTCCTCTTAGCACTGACTGCTCCCCACTGATTGGGCAGACACGTGTGTGCATGTGTGCAATGTCCCTGCCCCCTCTGGGTTGGGCCAGCCTCCTTGCAGGACTGAAGTTTAGTTCCATTGAAAATGCCATATGTGTAAAAAATTAAATTAAAATAACTCTGAGACATAGCCTAGCTAGAAACCTCTAGTCAGTCTTCATGTTCTATTTATACAAATGCTGTGTCAGAAGGAATTCATTATTTTTTAAAACATTGAGTTCTATGGGTGTCATCATTCCTGAACAGATGGTGCAGTTTTGGAAGAACTAGCAGACTGGCTAATGTTCCTCCTCTTCCCCCTTCACCACTCCAGGCAGCCGCAGACCACCGGACAGACCCCCATGGTGTCCCCCCGGGCAGAGACTACCCCCATCCCTGTGCCCACCCAGGTGCGGAACTACCAGCGCATCAAACAGAACCTCTCCAACAGCCCCACCACCACGCTCTACGGCTCACACAGGTAAGAGACTGGGGAGGGTTTGGGAGGTGCCACTATCCTGGGAGGTTCCCTGAAGTACAGCTGTCATGGTTAAGAAGTTGTTTGTTTTGTGGCTGCATACAGTCCTCACACCTGGCAGTTCAGAGACTAGTCTATCTTGTTGTTTGATCTCTGATGACTAACCTTTGGGTTTGGAAAATTCATCTTCAACTCTGTCAGTTATTGCATCAGGCAATTAAGTTTCATCAGTTCAGTCAGTGGATATTGCTTGTGGTGTGGTGGGGGGAAGTGCTTCAAGACATGTATAGAAAGGGAGGGAATAGGAAAAGGTTTCGAATCTCCTTTCGAGGCAAATTAGTTTTATTGTTGTACTTCTATTGGCTGTTGTGAGAGGAGATAAGAACATTGCCACAGCGATTAGTATAAAGTTCCTGTGGTGTTTTTCCATTGAGACTTACCCCCACACCAGTGGGCAGCCAGGGTTTTATGTTAATGTGAGCTCTAGTGTTATTGTGTTTCCATCAGGAGTGTGACACTAGAGACTTGTGCTGAGAAGAATCAACAACCTCTGCATCATCAAGACTGTTGCTTTGCAAGAATGTGTTAATGTTCAAAGTTAGCCAGTGTTATGTAAATGCAAGCTGAAAAGTACCCAGGGTCTTACCTTGGCTCCAAGTTAGAGCAGGCCTGCCGGAGCCATGGCCCAGTGAGACATGGGTACTGGCCCACATAGATGGAAACCGAAAAGTCTGAGCCTTTTGGGTAAGCTACTGGGGTAAATCCTCAATGGAAATGTGGCACTGGAGTAGCCTAGCTCCACAGTGAACCATCAACTTTACACCCACTACTTACCCTCACCACAGGGCCCCAAAGCCTGGGCAGCGGGTACTGAGTAGCCAGCCTCCCCAACTGCTGCCCCATTTCCCTTGGCCCTGGGTCTGACTCTGAGTCCTCCAAGGAGGATTAAGCTCTCTGTCACAGACCGACTACCCTGTCCCTTGACCGTGTCTGGGCTAGTTAACAAGTTAGCGCTAACAAGAAGAAATGAATGCAGAGAGCTAGCACAGCAGACTAGCAGAAAGACAGTGTGCAGACATCTCAGGGGAAGACTGGCTTCTATATGTGCCCGGCTGCTGCTTACGCTTTCTCTGTTCGCCATCTTCTTTTTGAAACTCCATACATCTCAAGAGAGGAAGTGCAGGAGAAAGAGTGGAAGAGTACTCGCTATCAGCACAACAGTTTTCGTGAGGATAGGCTAACAGCTGTGTTTTGAAGTCCTGTGCTTGCAGCGTGACAGGGTTGTCTTGGCAGCAAACTGACGGTCGCTGAATAACTCAGGAAGTTTAAATTAGAACCAAGTGAAAAAGGCAACAGTTAGACACTGAGCTGAGGGAATGGAATCTAGCTAAGCTCATTGCCAAAAGGTTTATTAAATGTTAATGTTTTCAGGTGTTTCAGAAAGGTTATTTAAGTGTTATTTCATGATAAACATGAAGGATAGTGGTTGGAAACTAGAGCTTTGCTGTAAGCTGAAAATAAGGGTGTTCATGAACTGTTAGACAAGTAATGAAGCTTGGTGGTGTTGGTTCTGGTGGACTAACAATGAATGTGTGTAACATTTTTGGTATGCATGTTCTGTATATTTGTGATATCTAAACCTCCATTGTGTGTGCTTGTTGTCTATGCAGGTCTGGTACAGTGAGGCGATCCAATACCAGTCCCATGGGTTTCCCTAAGGTTTGCTCTGGGTCCCCCAGCTCTGCAGACTGCAGCCCTCAGATGACAGGCAGACGTCTCTCTATAGGCAGCTCCCGCCCATACTCCCCCTCACCTCTGGGTAAGAACATGCCCCAACATGTCCCCGTTTCATATCATTCAACACTCCTGGCATCATAATTATTTCACATTGAAACTTTCTCATTGAAACTGCATTAATATGTCTGTGTTTCTCTTTAAGTGGGCACCATCCCAGAGCAGCTGGGTCACTGTTGCTGTGGACACCCTCAGGGCCATGAGTCCAGCAGCCGCAGCTCCTCAGGAGGTGAGTTCAGTAGACCGACAGACATACAGACAGATAGAACAAGGCTGGGTTTCCCAAAAGCATTATGGCACTAAGATCATCTTAATTCCATTGAAACTAAATATGATCTTAGTGATATTATGCTCTGGGGAAACTCAGCCCAGGATGACTTTTTAAGGAGACAAAGCCAGCTACAGAAGTGTTTACATGTTCTTCCCTCTCCCGTCCTCCCCCGAGGCGGATGTTTATGCCATGAGTCAGGTTATTTTTTAAGTAACAGGTGTTCCATTAACGCTCTGGGAAGGAGGTTGTGTGTATGGGAGTTGTTTCACCCACCCATCCACGCAGTTTTCACAAGTGTGTCACTATTTGAGTCAAGAGGCCAGTATCCATGGCAACCCCAGTGATATAGGTGGGACTTACCCTGAGCAAACCAGTGCAGATACATACAGTTAGTACTTAGTCTCCTTTAGAAAACTTGATGACCTACTAAAGAAAAAAACTGAAGTTTCCGGGGTCTTTTTGAACTTCTCAGCAGCAATCCTGTGAATGAACAAGACGCTCATCAAAACAGAAACCTAGTGGCCCTTTATGCTGCTATTTTTGACTTGGTTTACAGTAGAAAAATACACATTTCAAGACTGTAGAGCCATCTAGTGGTGAATTTTGAATCTTCTCTAGATCAGTATGTGCTAACGCCACTGACACTATACTAACACTAATGTAACTAATACTAACACTAATGATCGCCACTAAAACAATTATTAATGTGAAACTTAAACTTTTACATTAAGTGATAAAAAAATGACTTGTATGAATGACTCTCTGTGTGTCTCTTTTAGGTTCTCCAGTGCCATCGTCCCAGTTACTGGGTCGCCTGCAGAGTGCCCCCACCCTGACTGAGGTCTACCACACCAGACAGAAACTCCACAAGCAGCTGTCAGACCCCATCCAGCCCTCCAACTACCCCCCCAGCCACTCCCCCCACCTGGGTCGCCCTGGCAACCTGGGCACCTCCCCCCGCTCCTCTGATTGGCTGACGAAGTCACCTCTGCCCACAATCATTGGCTCCCCCACCAAGGTCGGTTGAGTTGATAACCATTTTGGCATATTTTAATCATTAGCCTAATTCTGTTTTGCTACGGTGTGTCCTACTTACCACAACCGGTAACTGTTGACCTCTATGTCCCGGTTCAGCCCATCTCGGCCCCATTTAAGATCCCTAAGACGCAGGCGTCCTGTAACCTGATGGCCCTGGCAGACAGTCCCACACCCACTAAGACCCTGGCGGACGCACGGGACATCTGTGCCCACCACTGTACCACCTACCCCAGTGGGCGCCAGTCTGCCCCTGAGGCCAGCAGGACCATGTTTGGCAGGTAAAAGGTGCACTGTTGTCTTTTTCTCTGTCTCCTCATTCTCTCTGTGTGGGTAATATCTCTTCTCAATGTGTTTCTCTCCCCAGGTCTGTCAGTACTGGCCGTCTGTCTGAACAGCCAGTCAGAATCACTCTAGGGGGACAGCCCTACCAGGGAAGCACAGACAGCCTCAACGCAGAGCGGCCCATGGATACAGGTAAATATACACACACACTGTCCTAGTTTCATCCTCCCAGGTATAAATAATGGAACAGATATTTTTACCATTAATTAGAAAAGAGCTGGAGACTGAAAATGAGTTGTGAAATAACCTAGCTGAAACTGACCTGGACATCAATGGTTTAGTAGATAATACTTACCCATTGTCCCAAAGAACAACACAAATACAAACACGCACCAGTCTCTCTGCTTTATGGATTCTCGCCCTGCATGAACTGCTTGGATTGGCTGCTCTGACAGGACCTTCCTGTGTAACAGAGAGCTTGATTGGCTTAGTGTGAATGACCGCCCCTCCCTCCCTCCCTAGCACCAGCAGGACCGTTTGGGCTGGCTCAGCCTCGGGGCGGGGCGGCGAGTCCCCGGACCGTTCTCTTCACCGTGGGCTCGCCCCCCAACAGCAGCACCCCCCCTACCTGCAGCCACTTGGGCACCCGGCCGCGCACCACATCAGGTGAGACCGCTCACTGCATCAGCGGCTAACTGCTAGGCTAACCGCTTGCTAAACCCCACTTCCCAAAGCTACACCCTCCTAGCTAACCTGCTAATGTAAATTACTACGACTCCACTCAATGTTTCCTACCTGGAGTGAAGTGACTCCGTGGTGGTGGTTCCAATGCCCTGAGATACATAACTGCTATTTAGTGGGCAGTCTCTCTCCCTCTCCTTGTGCTGTTCATCTTAGTGGGTACTATCAATAATAACTCTGTGTCTCAGTGGACTGAACTTTGTTCTGGAAAATGTTGTAATTATGTTATCTTAATCTGAAATTCTCTATAAGTAAAATTCAGCCAATGAAAGGAGCAATCAAATTATGCCAAAGTGATAGGCCTACATCTGTCTCGTGCTCTCTTTCCCTCTCTCTCAGTGGGCTCCAACAGTTCGGCAGGCTCCCTGTGCTCCACCAGTGGGCGGGTGTACGTGGGCTCTCCTCCGGGCATGGCCATCGGGACCTCTCCCCCAGGGGGTGCAGAGGCAGGTCCCAGCAGCCTACGCTATGTCCCCTACGGTACCTCTCCCCCCAGCCTGGATGGATTCATCACCTTTGAGGCCCCAGAGCTGCCTGAGGAGACACTCATGGAGGTGGGAGAGGGGGCCCTTTGTGTGTGTGGCATTTCTATTTGCACATGTCTTTATGTAATATCTGACCTGTATCATGTGTTTGTGACTACAGCGAGAGCACACAGACACTCTGATGCACCTACGGATGATGCTGTCCTTCATTGACTGTGTGCTGGAGATCGCAGCGGTGCGAGCAGGAGGGGCAGACCTGGGTGTATCGGCTGCCTCCCTCTACCCCCCTCAGGAGAGTGTGGTAGTGGACCAGATCAGCCAGCTCAGCAAGGAGTGGGGGTAAGGGAGAGACCAAAAATGGGGGGTTCACAGTTTAACTGAAAGTATTCTGGTTTTAGTTTGGACCCAAACCTGTAGCATTTCATCATAGTGAGGCACAAAAACATCAGTTTCATCACAATTTAAATTATTGTTGTAAAAGACAATTATGACGTTTTTAAGAAAGAAAAGCCATGGAAGCCGTATAGGTTAGTAATGTGTGCTGTACTGCCCTCTACAGGCAGGTGGAGCAGCTGGTGCTGTACATGAAGGCTGCCCAACTCCTGGCCTCCTCCCTCCACCTGGCCAAGGCCCAGATCAAATCAGCCAAGCTCAACCCTTCCAGCGCCGTCAAGCAGGGTAAGACAAAAGTCCCCAGACCGGTACAGTGGCATTGCACTATAGTATTTATAAACTGCATACAAACTTAAAACACTTAAAATATACATGTATAATACTTAGATATAATTAATTTTTATTTGAGCATAGCTAACTTTCTCTCCCCCTCCCTCCTCACCCCCTTCCTCAGTGGTGAAGAGTCTGAACGAGCGTTACAAGAGCTGCATCTCCCTGTGTCGGCGGCTCACAGACAAGCTGAACCACTTCTTCTCAGACAAGCAGCGCTTCGTAGACGAGATCAACAGCGTGACCGCAGAGAAACTCATCTATAACCACGCTGTGGAAACGGTGCAGTCTGCAGCTCTGGATGAGATGTTTCAGCAGACGGAGGACATAGCCTACCGTTACAACAAGGCTGCAATGCTGCTAGATGGCCTGTCCAAGATCCTGCAGGACCCTGCAGACATCCAAAATGTGGCCAAGTGTAAGTATCCACGTGCCGTCTTTAACTGTAGACTGAAGACCAGTCTGTTTCTGCTACGCCATTGTTATGTCATGTATGGCCAAAGCACAAATCCATCTGACAACCAGGCTCCCCCAACAGGCTCTGTCAGAGACCAGACAAGCTCATCACATTGTACTGTAACAGAGACTCTGGTGTAGTGGACATGGATATGATTATGGACAGTCAAGTGTGTTAACTAGAGTCTCTTGTGAAAAATCCCTTTGACCTCTTATCTTTAATCAGCACTCACAGGCTTACTTGAACCACTTGGTCCAGCTCTGAGCTTCTTTCAGATGAGGCTTCAATCAGATGAGGTTTAGAGTGCACTGTGCTTCTCTGAAAGTGTGTGTGGCATGGTAGCCAGGTCATTGTGACATAGAACAGCAGCTACAGTCACTGTGATCTGACTGTGTGTTTGTGTCTCCTCAACAGACAAGGCCAGTGTGGACCGGAGAATCTCTGCCCTCTGCTACTGCACCGTCACACTGTACGAGTAGCAGACCACACACACATATCAGGGGCAGTTGTGAACTCTCTGTCCCCCTTCTCTGCCCAGAGGGACCACTCTCTACCCTGACAGTAGAACATTGAGGACAAGTACGGAACCCCAATGCTCCCTCACGTAGCAGTCCAAGCACCTTTCCGTTTTGATATTTTTCTGAGTTTAAGGAAACAACACGGCAGATAGTATAACACCTTCTTTGGCATCGCAGACAGAACGATGAAGTGCGCGAGAGATGATGCACACATTCACTACCAAAGATGATCAAATGGAACTGAGACATTCATAGGACATGAACAAGACGCAGGCATCTTCTTGCGTGCTGTCTGTTAACCGACTCCTTGAAGAGAGTGGGACGAGGACACAAACTCTACCCAGCTTTTTGTATCCGACTTGCAGGATTTTTTAATTTTGTACCAAAAGAAAGAGATTGATATAAGGACAATGACAATCTATCATGGGCCCAGAGACTTATACACCCATGAAAAATACACATTTTTAATGCAAATCACAGAGGTTATTATAATGTAAAGGTTTTTACTCTGTATTAGTATTGCTGTTGTGATTATTTATTGTTTTGGAATAGGAGGAGGCTGTTGTGATGCCTGTCTGACATGGTCTTTAGTATTGAAGTGGAAGGAAGGAGTATATGAGATTAGTCAATTTAAAGGAGTATATGAGATTAGGCAATTTAAAGGAGTATATGAGATTAGTCAATTTAAGGGCAGTCAGTCTAGCCAACCCTGTAACAAATACACACACACACTCAAACGCCAAAACACACACTTTACAACACATGTACATATAAGAACACACAGTTTTACACACATGGAAGGAAGCCTGAAGAGCAAACAACCATGTAGATTTGTAATTAGATCTTTTTTTTTGTTCATTTGTTAGCTGAAGCACTTTATTGTGAAAAGTGGGGGGGACACTTTGTCCTGACAGGTTAGGAAAGAGAAATGTGAAGGCTGTTAGTGGTAGCTCAGGTTGGTTAAAGGGATGGGGGTGGGGAGGGGGGTTCTCTCTCACCCTCTTCAGCCCACAACACCACTTGCCCTGCCACAGCTCTCCCTCTCATTGCTGCGCAACCTGCTCACACACTCTGACTGTTAAGTGTTGCCGTGGAAATGGGGTGAGGGGTCGTAAGAAACGTCCAGTCTCTACACATCCCACACCACTGGTGGGCTTTTAGAATAGTATGGCAAGAAGAAGCCTGTGGGTGACAGAGAATCGGACTAAAACGTATGTTTTCTTTGCCCCTGGAACTTTTAGCGTTGACCAGCACATGCCCCTAGGCATTTGGGGAGGAGGGGTTCCTGATCAGTAAACCAAGGGGGAACGCCCCTCTCCAGGGTGAATCAAGACACAACAGTCAAATTACTTGAGTAGTTTTCACTAAATAATACAGAAACAAGCTTTTTTTATGTTCATACATGAATAACTGTAACTCATTTCCAAGTAAGTTGATGTTTGCAAAAGTGTAAATATTTGTATGTTGTGCATGTGATTTTGTTTTCCTGAGTGAATGTGTGTGTGAGAGCACAGTGAGAGAGTGAGGGGGTCAGTGAGCGAGACGACGCCATTGGATGCCCTGCCTCTCGATCAAAGAGCACAAACATTTTTATGTACTTTTAACCACGCCTGCCACGGGTTCAAGTCAATCTATCCCCACTAGAGGACCCTGGCACAGAGGAATGTGCCAATCACAAGGCAGCTGCTCCAAACATCGCCACACAACCTCTTCTTTATACTAGGACTGTTTGTATACTATACCGGATGGGGATTCTGTGTGGAGAGATCAAATCTACTGTGTTGGAAGTAAAGAAAGGCACTGCCTAGCATCCATTCAAGTCTGCTCTGCTCTCTCCCCAAGCAGCTGCTGTGCTTGCAATGCAGTAATTTCAGTGAGTCTGCACACGTCAGGTATACAAAAGGCCAGTGATCATAGAAAGTCCATTACAGAAGAAGAGCTGCCTCGTAAGCCTATTTGAAAAGTGGGCAGACTCCTTTGATTTCCTATTGTACACGTGTGAATAGTGTGTTAATGCGTAAACTTGCAACTGGTGGCCACTAGCTCTTTCTATGATGTACTGTTCCTTTTTTAGACATATCCAAGTTTCTGTGGTTTATTTAGTTTTTGCTCTTGTGCCCTCTCCCTTTGCTCGTGAGCACTCCGCACTACAAAAAGCCTTTTCTGCACACTGAGTGGAGGGAGAAGTACATTAAAACAATAGTCAAACTGTCTGAACTTACCAAATCCATGCATCTATTTATAGCGCTGTAGATTTAGGCCACACTCCCTCACTAGCAGTAGTTTATTAAGAATGGAGTACTAACGATGGACTGTTTCAGAGACGAACCATTGGTACTAAGCACATGTTACATCCCGTAGAGTGAATGTATTCACCCTCCCAGTCATTTACACCTCAGAGTCCAGCTGAATGCATACCAACCCTTGTGATGGTTAAGCCCCCTCTCCTGAACCGACCATGACAATGCAACTGAATTTCCACACCTATTTTTCAATGAGAAATGTTGATGTGTTACTTGATGTGAGTTAAAGGGCATCTTTCTTTATGGAACTCTACAAATGCAGCCTTTGTTAATTAAAAAGACAAGTTGGAACTACATGCATGGTCTGTATTATTTCATGGAAAATACTAATATAACATTTGTGGGTCCCTTATTAACACTAGAAAAGCCGGGCCCCATTTGAGCCAGTGAGCAGTCATTTTCACTCACATTCACTAGATGGAGCCAAATCCCTGCTTCAAAATACTGTGTGTTTCAAACCATGTCAATCTCATGGACCATCAGTCCATAGTTATGGAGGTTATATACAGTTTAAGTGTGGTTACATTTCTCCAGCCCCATACCTTAGCTGGAGTAACTTTTTTATCTGTCTAACAATCAAGCATCCCCATCCCTACAGATTCTGATAGCAAAACTTTCACCACAGATAGCATAATTAGCTACACAAGGGTCTCATTCACTGAACATCGCCTAATAAATTAACAGGATTCCAAAATCACACGGTTCTCTATGGAACTATTCTAACTCTTCCAGCCACTTCACTATTCACTGCCAAATAGAAAGTGACAGATGGGGAGGGAGGGATATTTTGGGGGACTGTTACTACCAATGTTTTCTGACGACACAGTCAGCAAATTATTTATCCTTGAAACAAATTCGGCATACAAATGGATCTAGTACACAAACTGTTTATGGCAACCTTCTAATCTCACCTTCAGCTGTTTATTTTTTACAGACCTGAACAAGTCCAGTTAGAGGATAGATGCGGCCAGGTTCCCAAATACTGCTGACAAGACCACTTCTGCGAAAAAAGAAGGTAAGCCCACAGTTGAATAAACATATTGTTTTCTCTCTCAACTTCAATATTTTTCATACCTGCCTCTTCATCTGTAGGTATGTGTGTGTGTTGGGGCCCACTCTCTGTCATCATACTGTGAAAACAATGAATGTAGCCCAGAACCCACAGGTGGACAGCGGGGAGCCCAGTATTGTGCTGCAGCAGATGTTGATCATAATTTCTCCCACTTGGCCTTCCCATCCCTCTCGCTTCCTCTTAAAGCTTTGTTACCACCCAGAGCAGAGCCCCTGTTGTTTATGTCTACATCAACCATTTGTCAGTTGCTATGGATGGCCTTCATCACCACATTGAGGCTGCAGTAAATATAAAAAACTAAAAGCATGGCATCCATTAGTCTGCATTATTGGGGATGTTTGCCATTGCCCAAACTAAATATTTAGCCTTTTATTACTTAGATTTCCTAAAAGCTATCTTAAGATTTAGGCTAAAGGCTACATAACATTGTGAAATTCTGTTAAGCATTCCCTTAATAATAGAGGGTTTCTAGATAGCCTACTGTCTGTAGCTTACAGTATCTATAATCTATTTGGGGTTTCCTATTTTCCATTTTCATCATCAGCCACATTTTCCCTAAGGTGCGCAAGTACCAAAAAATATTCTCAATTTATTTTAGCCAAAAGGGCTATATTTCCTAAAGTAGAACCCCATCATTGCCCGAGTAAAAACAGACATCCTATAGAGTACCACAGTATGAGTCATAATACCCATAAAACCTAGCGGTCAATCGGGGAAATGGTTCCAATCGTTTTCCCACAATTTTTTACTATGGGATTTTAAAGCACTTCAAATAAGGGCTGTGTTTCGTGTAGGCTTACCCTGCATGATGTTTTGATAACCGTGTAAATCTCTCTCTAGGACAAGGTGACATTTATCAATATATTTGACTGAATTTACCCCCCCACACACACATTAATTAGCTGCTAATGTGGCTATTATAAAGAACTACATTTGCCAAGATGATCTGGACGAGACTGTCGATTCGAGGCATAGATGATCATCTCTAGATTAACTCTCTAATGTTAGCTAAATGGAGTAATCAATAAATTGGCTACATTTCTTTAAATGGACAATTCTGTGAACTGTCTTGTGAAAGTTTTTAATTTACATAATACCTGTTAGCAAAGGTGTCGGCTAGAGATGATGTGCAGGAGCTTGCAGGGATTTGTAGTTTTGCATGATGTCTACTTTTCGAATCTGAGAGTAAATGGAGCCAAAAATATTGAGAAAAGTCACCTTGCCTGAGAGAGATTTGCATGGTCATCCAAACGTCACACCGGTGTAAGCATACACGAAACGCAGCCGTTATTTTAAGCGTTTCTAAAATCCCCTTTGGGAAAAATAAATGGTGGAAATACATTTGGAACAATTTCCCTGTATGACCCCTATGTATTATGGGTATTACGACACCTCCACTGTGGGGCTCTATTGCACAACATTCTTCATAGAGTATCTGTAACAATAGAATCATTTCATGTCGGTCGCGGAAGCAACAGTCTCGCCACTGGAGTGCGCCTCTTTCGTGTCCGACTTCAAAGCGATGCTGGCGGAAACCTATCTGGACTTCAGTGCTCTACGAAGAAGTCTGGGGAGTCTCGTCTCGACCTCAAGTCAGGATAGATAGTTGCAGCACTGCCAGTTAATATAAAACCGCAAGAAATCTCTAATTTGCCTGAACCGCACAATGATATGGGATTTACAAAAATGGGAGCGGAGGTTGAGTCTCTTGCAAGATTCCTTGGCGTGGTGAAGTAAACTGGATTGTCCAGGAGAGCTAACGGTCTAAATTCCTATTTCATGGTAAAGGTATGTCAGAAATGTGTGAACAAGTTAGAATAGTTCTTATTATCAACGGTATTTTAAACTTTTCTTTGGATTTCAAGGTTTTCAAGCCTTGGAACGACGGAGGTCAGATCATATTTCTGATTTCTCAGAAAAACTGCGCTCCTCCTCTGATAGGCTATTATGTGCAAATTGTACCTATTAGTTAATTACACTTATAATCATGTACTTAAAACATTGAAGAATACTTATTCACGGGCCAAATGCGTAAAACTTGGTTGAGTGATGTGCTTCATGGAAATGTGACAAGTCGAGTGATAATTGACAGAAGAAGGTGGCGGGACTTGGGAGTAGTCTGGTACATATGAGATTTGATTCATTTCTCAGGTACCACACGGATGAGTTTGACAGTCTCAGAAAAGTCGGCAGGCTGCAAGGTAAGGCGAGGTTTGCCACGGCTACAGGAAATTTGATCTCCAGCGGCAAACGAAGTCAATTTGCTAGCCTTGTTTTACTCACCGAGGGCAGTTCATATTGCGCTTAAATACCGCTTTTTTTATTGAAAGGGGCGTTTAGTCACCCTATGTGGAAATGCATGCACAGGGCTTTGAATCAGACTTTATTTAAAGAATGCAAGCAAGACATTGCCATGGCTTAACGATTATTACTTTTTGAAGAATTCACTCTAAATCTAAGTTTTCATGACTCAAAATAGGTTTAATATTGAGATAATTGCATGCCATATCTATATAATATGTTTTAAACTAAATCATAGTCCACTGACGCTAGGACGCGATATTCCGGCGTCCCATTGTGACATAGCTAGAGGGCTCAGAGACCACCATCCACGGGGGACTCACCCAATGCCACCCATGCACCATACTGTGTATTCCTCAATACCAAATGAATGGAAAAGATAGGCCCATCTGAAATTATGAAATTAGTGTCTGAAATTATCAAATTTGTGCCCATCGTTTCCATATAATTGGGATTGAGTCATTTAGCTGGATCTTCACAACAGATGGTGTGGAACTCATCTTGAGATAAGATCACTTTTGAAGTCTTGAAATGCTTTGTAAACTTTAACCCTACGGTGGCAACACTGACATATAGCCTGTGCAATAGTTCAATCCTATTAATCATGGAAACTGAGGACTTGTTGTCCTGATGAGACTAGCCTATACTGTTTTCTGCACTACTTCAAGCTCACATTAAACCTGGCTCTTCTTAATGTCATGCATTAATTTGGCTTAAATGGATTAGCGTGCCCACACAATCTCTCCTAATTAAATTGTTTGTAGGCTTTGACTTTGGGATTTAGCTGGTAAAATGCACTCTTAGGGAAATAAAGGAGCTATCTGAACCAAAAAGGGTTCTCCTATGGGGACAGCCAAATAACCCTTTTGGAACCCTTTTTTCTGGTAGTGTACTCTCCATCACATGGAGAATGCTTCTGAACTGTGATAGACCTGCTGTCTGAGCTGCAGAGATCAGGTATGAGCAACATTGCAAAGGCCTACTTAGACCTATTCTAATGAGGCTCAAACCATCCTCCGATGCCAGGACATCAAATTACACTGGAAAATGCAATAAAACATAATTCCCAGTTCCCACATACAGTGGGGCAAAAAAGTATATAACCATAATTTGCAAATAAATTCATAAAAAATCCTACAATGTGATTTTCTGGATTTTTTTTCTCATTTTGTCTGTCATAGTTGAAGTGTACCTATGATGAAAATTACAGGCCTCTCTCATCTTTTTAAGTGGGAGAACTTGCACAATTGGTGGCTGACTAAATACTTTTTTGCCCCACTGTAGCTTAGCATTACTCACATGTTGAGCGTTAAAGAATACGGAAAGTCAGATGAAATGTATATGGTGTCTTTTGAGGATATAAGCATGTTGAAAGACAAGATCCTAAAAGTGAGATGTGTTTGTGGCCTACAATTTCCCCTGAGGAGAGTTGAGGCGCGGACAGCCGTAGTTGTCAAGTAATTATAGTGGGCTGATTGTAAGTCTGGGCTAACAGCCATTTACTGTTTGCTGTAATTTATTGGTGAAAGGATGAGAGGAACACCTGGTGTGGATAAGTTCAATATCCCCAGTAAAAGAGCAGCAGATGTATTCATGGACAACATACATGGACAATGAAGAGAGTGGGAAAATACACTAGCTAGCACCAATGTAGTAGAATAGACTTCTGAACTAAATGAGCACTTCGTTTTAGCCACAGATTCCCACTGCATGGCTTTAGACTGCCCCCTCATCTGTGTTCTAATAAAGTTAGTCACTCAAATAACATTTTATTGGTCACATACACATGGTTAGCAGATGTTATTGCGGGTGTAGCGAAATGCTTGTGCTTCTAGCTCCGACAGTGCAGTAATATCTAACAATTTCACAACATATACCCAATACACACACATCTAAGTAAGGAATGGCATTAAGAATATATACATATATGGACAAGCGATGTCATAGCGGCAGGGTGTAGTCCGTGTCTGGGGAGTATGCAGGCTTGTAAACGTGGGATGGGAGGATGGCGGAGGATGATTCCCTGTTGAAGTAATTGTTTTTATTAAAATGGAAACAAATGAGTAGTAAAAGTTCATCTAGTATTGTGAAAACAAAACCTCATGAAAGATACATACCTTATCTTGGATTTGTGGCAACCAGAAGCATAATAAATCTATTGATCTTGTTTAAGGGGAAATACACCGTCATTTGATATCTTCTACTTATTTTGGCTATCTGCCCTATCTTGTATGGTAGGGGGGATTCCGGCTTTGAGTCAACAAATCCAAAGAAAACCCATTCTCTCTCTTTCACACACCGAGGACAGAGTGGCACAACTCAAGACGGGGAAGCTGAGCTATTTATACTGAACATAAATGTAAGCGCAACATGTAAAGTGTTGGTCTCATGTTTCATGAGCTGAAACAAAATATCCAAGAAATGTTCCATATGCAAAAAAAGCTTGTTTCTCTCAAATGTTGTGCACACATTTGTTTACATCCCTGTTAGTGAGGATTTCTCCTTTGCCAAAATAATCCATCCACCTGACATGTGTGGCATATCAAGAAGCTGCTTAGTGGTTAGAGCGTTGGGCCAGTAACCGAAAGGTTGCTGGGTCGAATCCCCAAACTGACATGGTAAAAATCTGTCGTTCTGCCCCTGAACAAGGCAGTTAACCCACTGTTCCCCGGTAGACTCATTGTAAAGAAGAATTTGTTCTTAACTGACTTGCATCGTTAAATAAAGGTTCAATTAAACAGCATGATCATTACACAGATTCACCTTGTGCTGGGGACAACAAAAGACAACTCTAAAATGTGCTGTTTTGTCACACAACACAATGCCACAGATGTCTCAAGTTTTGAGGGACCGTGCAATTGGCATGCTGAGTGCAGGAATGTCCACCAGAGCTGTTGACAGAGATTTGAATGTTAATTTCCTTACCATAAGCCGCCTCCAACGTCATTTTAGAGAATTTGGCAGTACGTCCAACCGGCCTCGCAACCGCAGACCACGTGTAACCACGCCAGCCCAGGACTTCCACATCCGGCTTCTTCATCTGCGGGATGGTCTGAGACCATCCACCCAGACAGCTGATGAAACAGGAGTATTTCTGTCTGTAATAAAGCCCTTTTGTGGGGAAGAACTCATTCTGACTGGCTGCGCCCCTGCCCAGTCATGTGAAATCCATAGATTAGGGCCTAATACATTTATTTCAATTGACTGATTTCCTTATAAGAACTGTAACTTAGTAAAATCGTTGAAATTATTGAATGTTGTGTTAATATTTTGGTTTAGTATATATGGAAATCCAAGATGGATCTTTGCGGGATGATATTTTGCTACATTACTGAAATTCTGTACAAACTTGCATGATTATTATTTTTTATTTTTTTACATTAATAGAATAAACTGACTCAACTGCCACACAACATGAACAGCTCCAGTTGAGTATATCAGAGTTTCTGGGCAGCTTACCACATCAGTCTTCATGTTGAATCTAAAGTATTCCAGATTTCCTTTTTGATTATCCAACATCCCCTGTTACATAATAACCTTCTGTATCCTTTGTAGGCAATCTAGGATTAACATACCTGATAACTCTTACAACATTTTACTGCTGTGGGCTAAATCAGGGTCACCCAGTGTTTCTTGGTAGTCTTAAACACATCTAATTTGAAACAAAAGTATACACCTCTCACACATGGTTAGACTTTAAAAAAAGAAGACACTTGTACCATGTCAAATATAGTATGTATTCAATTTTGAGTTTGCATCCCAATATTACACTATATATATTGAACAAAAATATAAATGCAACATGCAACAATTTCAAAGATTTGACTTAGTTACAGTTCATGTGGCCTGCTGGAGGTCATTTTGCAGGGCTCTGGCAGTGCTCCTCCTTGCACAAAGGCGGAGGTAGAGGTCCTGCTGCTGGGTTGTTGCCCTCCTACGGCCTCCTCCACGTCTCCTGATGTACTGGCCTGTCTCCTGGTAGCGCCTCCATGCTCTGGACACTACGCTGACAGACACAGCAAACCTTCTTGCCACAGCTCGCATTGATGTGCCATCCTGGATGAGCTGCACTACCTGAGCCACTTGTGTGGGTTGTAGACTCCGTCTCATGCTACCACTAGAGTGAGAGCACCGCCAGCATTCAAAAGTGACCAAAACATCAGCCAGGAAGCATAGGAACTGAGAAGTGGTCTGTGGTCACCACCTGCAGAATCACTCCTTTATTGGGGGTGTCTTGCTAATTGCCTATAATTTCCACCTTTTGTCTATTCCATTTGCACAACAGCATGTGAAATTTATTGTCAATCAGTGTTGCTTCCTAAGTGGACAGTTTGATTTCACAGAAGTGTGATTGACTTGGAGTTACATTGTGTTGTTTAAGTGTTCCCTTTATTTTTTTGAGCAGTGTATATTCATTAGGCCCTAATCTATGGATTTCACATGACTGGGAATACAGATATGCATCTGTTGGTCACAGATACCTTGTTAAAAAAAGGTAGGAGCATGGATCAGAAAACCAGTCAGTATCTGGTGTGACCACCATTTGCCTCATGCAGCACGACACAACTCCTTCACATAGTTGATCATGCTGTTGATTGTGGCCTGTGGAATGTTGTCCCACTAATCTTCAATGGCTGTATTGGAAATTGGCATGAACTGGAACACGCTGTCGTACACGACGATCCAGAGCATCCCAAACCTGCAGGCCATGGAATAACTGGGAAATGTTGTGAGGCTGGTTAGACGTATTTCCAAATTATCTAAAACCACATTGGAGGAGGCTTATGGTAGAGAAATTAACATTAAATTATCTGGCAACAGTTCTGGTGGACATTCCTGTGGTCAGCATGCCAATTGCACACTCCCTCAACTTGAGATATCTGTGGCATTGTTGTATGACAAAACTGCACATTTTAGTGGCCTTTTGTCCCCAGAACAAGGTGCACCTATGTAATGATCATGCTGTTTAATCAGATTCTTGATATGCCACACCTGTCAGGTGGATGCATTATCTTGGCAAAGTAATAACCTTCCACCCATGAGGCCACTAGAGGGTAATTTGTCTGCACGAAAGCTTGATGTGACAACCTTCCACAGACTATACAGTACCTAACCTTGGCCCACTGCACAAATTAATGATCAACCCTTCAATGGCTTTTCTGCTGGGTCATGCTTGGGTATACACGTCCTGACCAGTGAACGCTTATTCAGTTGTTATACAACTACAATTGTTAAAGCAGCAATGAGCTGTTTAAACAATATCAAACCGGTCTCCCCACCACTGTTTCGGTAAAAAGCGGTTGGGATGGGGCTAAAAAAATGTTACCACTCTCAAATTCAAAGACTAAGTTATAGGACAGACCATCCATGACATCAAAATTATAGTTTTATCCATGTTTTTAGGCAATGCAGTGTTTGTTTACATTTACTTTGTTTACAAACATTGGAGTAAAACAAGCTTATATTTTGGGTTCTGATGGGGTACAACAATTGAACTAAGCTCATGAGGCATTTCTAAGTTATGTTCTTTTAAAGTACTCAATGGGTACATATCATTAATTTCTAAGTAAAACTGCTGATTGCCCCTTTAACCTTTGCACAATTTCCATGTGTTGCGTGTGGGTACTCTGTGCTTTGCTCATTATGGCAGTGTTGCTGCCAAGTGAACTAATAGGTTTAGGAGCAGATCATTTACCTCCACAAAGGACGCGGGTTAGGTGGGTTCGGAAACAAAAGTCCTGTGAACCACCAGCCTTCTTCTCAGTCTGATATCTAGCGCTGTGGAGTGAACAGGAGACTAGTGACAACAACAGAAAATAGAGGTATGAAGTGCATGTTCTGTTTTAGTTATTGCTTGGTTATTAAACATATTTACATGTTTTCAGGGTTAGCTGTTTTGCCTGGCATTCCATTGTTATTTTGGATACGGTAGTCATCAATGCGTGCCATTTGACACACAGTACTTAAGATGTAAATGTGAACTTTCTAATGAGTAGCTACTGGTGTCTCAGACATCTTAATACAGAACTGTCTGCTTGGAGCAGACTGATGATGACTCTCCTAAAGTCACATTTCTTTCTTCCCAGTGTAAGCACTTTTAGAGATGAGACACAGATATTATAAGGACCTTGAGTGATGATGTCTCCTTTTGCATCCTCACAACCATGAATAGTTTGTGTTGTAAACTAAGAAAAAGAAGTGGAAATGAGCTCTTTGATCAAGAAAATGAGGTCAAATCCATTGGGAGCCCAAGGAAAAGAGAAATTAGGGCTGTTGGTGTGTGTTGCAAGGAAAGCTTGACGTGTTTCCGGTAACAGGTGGCATTTTGAAAGGGAAAAACTCTACATTAGAGTTTTCTAACACTACATTTACTGTCTGTTCCGGGAGTAATCTTTGTTACGTTGTTCAGAGAAGCGGCTTGAGGGAAGGAATACTGCTAACGTGTCTGCTAAATAAAAAATAAATTAGTCACTTATGGCCATTACCACATTTGTCATATTTATTTTGTATTTAATGTGTATGTAGAGATTATATTTATGCATGATGTGTTTAACGCTAGCTGTATGTATTTATATCCTTAATGTATCCCTGTAATGGAGTGCATATCATTGTGATTCACAGAGATTTTTTTACTCCCTGTAGTGTCTATGGAGCCCCAATCTCCTCTAGTTTATCAGGATGTTGCTCTGTTCACTGGATGATGCAGAGTGCTGTTAATGACCCATATACTGTGTTTGTTTATTTTGGGTCACAGAATAATATCCAATTAGCTGTTCCTTTTCATTTGAAAGAATGGAAGACATTAGATTACTAGTCACGTATTCCATGTATCTCTCCATTGACCTTTTCTCAGATATCTGCTAGTCACTACAATATATCATTTGTTTATAGCCCAAACATACATTAGAAGTAACATCTTTGTTTTGTATTTGTGTCCCCTTCAGAGCATGATGGCGTTCCCCCTGTGTGTTAGTCTGTGGCTGCTCCTGGCTGTCCATGGCCAGGCTGGAGCTGTGAAGAACTGCCACCCAAGCTGCCACTGTGAGGTGGAGAGCTTCGGCCTGTTCGACAGCTTCAGCCTGACCAGGGTGGACTGCAGGGGAGTGGGCACCAGCCCCATCCCCATCCCCCTGGACACGGCCCACCTGGACCTGTCCTCCAACTCCATGTCCCTGCTGACCGACAACATGCTCTCTGGACCTGGCTATACCACCTTGGTCAGCCTGGACCTCAGCAACAACCGCATTTCCATGGTCAGCCCCAAGGCCCTGTCCAGGCTGCGCTACCTGGAGTCTCTGGACCTCAGCCACAACTTCCTGGAGGGCCTGGATGAGGGCTGCTTCTCTGGCCTCCCTCTGGCCGAGGTGGACCTCAGCCACAACCACTTCCGGGAGTTTGACCTCGATATGTTCATCACTAAAGGTCACGGAGAGCCAATCAACGTGGATCTGTCCCACAACCAGCTGACGGTGGTCTCCAGGAGTTCCTCTAGGAGCCCTTTGCTACATGTCCAGAGCCTGACTCTAGCAGCCAATCAGCTGAGGGCCGTGCCCAAGCTAAAAGGCATCCCGTTGAGGGACCTAAGCCTGGATGGGAACATTATCTTGCGCATTGAGGAGGGGGCCTTTGAGGACCTCAAGGACCTGGTTCACCTATCCCTCAGTGCGCTTCCTGAGCTCTCTGACATCCAGCCTAACAGTTTCAGAGGCCTTCAGAACCTTCAGGTCTTGGACCTGTCCAACAATGCCAAGCTAAAGACACTGAGCCCAGCTGTGTTCAGTGGACTTGTGTCTCTACAGGAGCTCAATCTGTCCAACTCTGGTGTAACGTCATTGCCAAATAACATGCTAAGTCACTTGCCAAGCATCAAGAGTATTACCCTGGGCCAGAATATCCATTGTTGGAGGGCTCAAAAGCAGGGCCAGTTTCACAGGCAGCTCGGACAGGAACAGAAACATGACGAGGTGCTAACCTGTGACGTTAAAGGCATTGTGTCGTGATTGTGTTGGGATTGTTGCCTTCAGTATGGACATCTAGCTAACACATTAGTGCTAAAACTGTGCCTTATACCACTATATGCAAAGAACACTTTTTGTTATTGCCGTCAAACATGATAATTACTATTTGAACAGTTTTGTTTAAATTTTAATTAAATTTGTGTTTTGCTTTTATTCCGAAGGCCTGAGGTATTTATTTCAATCCACTGTTGATACACTATCATGTCATGCTTGCTATGCATAAATCATGTATTTCAATTACAGTAACAAGCCAGCAATAGCATTGATGGATATTATCTTCAAACCATTTAGCTTTTCCTCTTCCAATTTTTAAGGAGATTTTAGGATCTGGAACTAAAAAAGATTCCTCAGCCACTAGGAAACATATTATGTTCCATAACAATCATCAGTATGCACATTACTGTGCAAGGACCACTCTTATGTCAGACCAAAAGGTAAACATCTTATGTAGAGTATGTAGTTATGTATGTCTAGCATAGGAGAATGGTGGGAGGGGCTATAGGAGGACAGGCTCATTGTAATGTCTGGAGTTGAAAATCTGGAATGTTATCAAACACATCAAACATATGGAAACCACATGTTTGACCATGTTCCATTTATTCCATTCCAGCCATTACAATGAGCCTGTACTCCTATAGCTCCTCCCACCACCCTCCTCGGATGTCTAGTTATCATTTCAATCAGATATTATTGTGGACAAATTCTCCTGCTATCTTCCTCAGTCATGTTTACATGGCCTAAGACCTGGAAGTCAACATTGCCTGTTCTGTTTCAAAGAGCTGTTACACAACGGGTTGAAATGTGATCTGAACAAATCAATGCAGAAACAAATTCTTGAACGTCACCTAGGATTTTTGCTGCTCTGTTATTGACTCTGTTTCCCATGACCGTGACCATTTATTTCGAAACATAAAATTGTCTCCAGGCAGTTTATTAGACACAGACATGTTTCGTCCTGTATTTTCTTATCTCTTCTGACAGAGAAGTGTGTTTTAACTGAAACACTATACGTGATGTATTTGATGCATTGTATTATTCACCCTACTTTGAAATGTTATAAATGTCGCAGCTATTCTACAGCATCGACTTTGGATCTACATTGGCCAAAATCCTTCAGATATTCCGTGGAACAACAACTGCATGTTTGAACACCTGCCTTGGTTGCGATCCCTGTGGTATAATATGGACTGAAAGAGACATAACTGCACTTGAACTGTTTTGAATGTTAAACATCTGCGTTGTTTTATATTTCTTTATCAATAGTGTATACACTTAGTGTACAAAACATTAAGAACACCTTCCTAATATTGAGTTTCACCCCTGAGAACAGCCTCAATTTGTCGGGTCATGGACTCTACAAGGTGTCCAAAGCGTTCCACAGGGATGCTGGCCCATGTTGACTCCAATGCTTCCCACAGTTGTCAAGTTGGCTCGATATCCTTTGGGTGGTGAACCATTCTGATACACATGGGAAACTGTTGAGTGTGAAAAACCCAGAAGCATTGCAGCTCTTGACACAAGCTGGTGCGCCTGGCACCTACTACCATACCCTGTTCAAAGGCACTTAAATATTTTGTTCTGCCATTCACCCTCTAAATGACACATGTACACAATCCATGTCTCAAGGCTTAAAAATCCTTATTTAACCTGTCTCCTCCCCTTCACCTACACTGATTTTAAGTGGATTTAACAAGTGACATCAATAAGGGATCATAGCTTTCACCTGGATTCACCTGGTCAGTCTGTCATGGAAAGAGCAGGTGTTCTTAATGTTTTGTACATTCGGTGTATAACTTTGTATAGATGTAAAATAGATGGATTATTCTACACATCTGTGTACTTTACATAAATGTATTAACTTTTAATAATTTTAAACTTTGTTTACTACCCTGTCCCCAACAGCCTGTGGCATTCCACAATTGCTAGGTGTGTCTGTATATGAAAATATATAAATTGTCAGGGTTTCAACTCACACCACACTGTTGTCACTCCAAAAGGGTTTCACAATTTCACAGAATTCCCTGTATTTCATAGAGCTGGATTCATGTGATTTCATTTTGTGTGCTTTACTGACTCACAGGGTGTGTCCTGTAACAATAGCACTTATGTCTTCCTCAGTGCCTAGCGCAACACTATATTTACTTTCACATGCTGCCTAACATCCTTCCTTTATTTACTTGAAACTCCTCCTGTAAACCCACACACACTAGTGGTCTTGAGAGGTCCTTAAACAGAAGCAGTCAGAGACACTAGTTCCAGGCAGGGAACCATGATACTGTGGACTGATGTATGAAGTCTGTGAGAGGGAAAGAGAAGGGGAGAGGGAAAGGAGGAGAACGGCCTGACTTTGTGTAATGGCGGCTGGCTGTAACTCCACAGATCTCTGTGCTCTGAGAGTGTTCCATTGTGTGCTCCTCCTTAAAGACACAGAGAGCATTCAGATATCCCCTCAGCTCCTTGCAGTGGTTGCCAAAGCACAGTCCTTTGAAATTCTAAGAGACCCGTGTGCCAAAGACAGAGCCAAAAGAAGTTTGACTCCACAAAAGGTTTACTCCAGATTACATCTCCTATATTACAACATCCTGCTCTGGAAAAGTACGGCTTTGTAGGAAAAGCTTGCTATGATTTTGCTTCAGTTTATACTCTTAGATATATTTTTGCCAACCAAGGAGGGAGAGAGAGAGAGAGAAGAAGAAGAGCAAATGTGATTTTCTGAGAGTTTGGCCCTCTGCGGATTGCCCCATTTAGTAAACCAGTTCCAGATGTCTGGGCCATTTGTCCATCTCCTGGAGAGCAGGAATTTGGAGGCGGGGTGGTTGGAGGGCTGTCAATCACAGCTACCTCCCTCAGGTCAGCCTGCCAGGATCAACCTGAACGGTGTTAAATTACAAAAAACATTTGCAATCCAAATACAACTAATCAGCTTAGCATAAATTAGTCATAAGAGAGTCACAAAGGAGTCTTGAACTTTTCTTTACCATTTATTTACATGTATGTAATCCAGTGACTCAATTTGCTGAGTACCTTGGTTGTTACTTTATCTTTGGTTTTGAAATAGAATGATACCCACATGTCTCTCCAGGGCAATATAAAAGGTTCAGGTATATGAGGGGTCATGACACTAAGAACTACTGTATCAGGGTAGCCCAATAGAGCACAGATCAGTGAGCCAAAGGCTCAACTCTCCTGGGATGTTTTAATGCAGCAGTGATTTGCTTACTGAACCCTCTGGAGACATGTTCAACATCCCCAGGGCACTTCATAATGGATTCTAAAATATAAGATACACACAAACACACACACAGCTGGCCATTTGCTCCATGCATTATGGAGATTTTCATTACACTTTCTATGACAATGTGTCTTCATCTGACAAATAGAGTAACATAATGTGGAATTCACAGAAAATGATCATACTGTAACCTGGATGTCTAGGAGTGGTTGCTAAGTAGCTATCTGCTACAGTAGCTATCTGCATACATACAATATATCGTATTGGCATTTGTATTGCACTGAACTAATGTCATGTTTTGGCAAAATATATTTTAAAGACCACAGCAGCACCCTTACCAATCGCCCAGTTATCTACATAATCTCTTTGCCTCTGGATATGGCTTGACTATAACAACAACAACAAATATTTAACCTTTATTTAGCTGGGCAAGTCAGTTAAAAACAAATTCTTATTTACCATGACGGCCTACCCCGGCCAAACCCGGACGACGCTGGGCCAATTGTCCGCCGCCCTATGGGACTCCCAATCACGGCCGGATGTGATACAGCCTGGATGAGGATTTTGATTGGCCGGTCACCTGACAGTAGGAAGTTATACATCTATTGCCAACAAGAGAGGGGACTCCTTAAAAACATGCCACTTCGATACAGCTACAACTGGAAGTGTCTTTTCCTAGCAGATTAGTAGAGCATTTTCACTAACCCTTTCATAACCTGAACCTAATTCTCCTAACCTGCTGCAAAAAAAGTGACTTCTGGTGGTAGCTGAATCGAAGTGGTGTGTTTTTAGGGAATCTCAGCAAGAGAGACAGAGAAGCATTCCACAAAGATGGTGGATAACTCAGGCCGTTTACGATTGAAAGAAAAATGTCACAATTCCGGTCTGCTTAAAGGATGGCTTTCCCATAGGCACCAATGCATTAGCAGCTGGGTCTGGTCTGCTTAAAGGATGGCTTTCCCATAGGCACCAATGCATTAGCAGCTGGGTCTGGTCTGCTTAGTTCATTGACTGTATACGAACCAGAAAAAAAGGAGTGATTGAGATCTCGCTTCCTCTTCCGTCTCTAATGTCATGTGAATAGGAAATGTGATGATGTTAAACCCACGGGTAGATCAGATCCAAGGAGCTGGCCTATTAATAATCACACATGAAGTGCCTTCTTTGTTCCGCTTTAGCCCATGTGTTGATGGATGACCCACTTTTTGAATCTCTTAGCCCTACTACAATGACACATACAGTACAGTAGAAGAAGAAACTACATGAATACATTTGCCCTTTTACGGTTACCTCTGCTGGAGTTGAAATTGGGACATGTAAGCCACGAAGGGTTGTTTTCTGTTTCCTGTGAGAGAGCTAAAGCGATACGATCAGAAACACAATCAGCCAGCTCAAGGCTTTAGACATGACTCTAAACAGTCAGTAAATGACCCACTGTAGCAGGTCCTGTGGAGAAATTGGTTACACTGCCCTATTTCATGTAGGATAGTTTATCACCTTTTGCACAATAATACAGCTGTAACAAGGGAGGGTAAAATAGATTGGCAAACAAGCTGCAAAAACCTTATTCTCACGGACTGTGGGAATGATACAGCACCCGAGCAGGTGTGTGCACATCATCTACCTCTGACCTGCTCATAAGACTTTTATAGGGTAAGGGTTCTTATTATCCTTATTGGTTATTTGGGTTGATTGAAATAGGCCAGAGAGGTAATAATTGTGTCCTCCACAGGCTCCTGTGCCACAGTGGTTTGGCTCTGAGATGTAATTACTACAAAGGGAGGGAGCTTTTGGGGTGTGTAATTAGTTCAGGCATGCAAGACCAGGGTGTCTTTATTAACTTCTCCACGCTCGCTTGAACCGCTATCAGACAGATGCAATCTGACCTTAAAACGGACAGATCCTCTAGAGCAGAGAGTTATTGAAGCAGCTAATTCATTTAGCTCACATAGCTTATTGCTCCATGGTTCTCTGTAAACTGCAGGATTTGTATGGCCTTAGAGGATTGCCGCAGTTCAAGGGAAAAGGATATTTCTTTCCTCATAAAGCTGGGGTTTGTTTAGACAGCACAGGCCAACCTGATATTGTTTGCTGCCTGGCAGGAAACAGTGGGTGAATGAACACAATGTTTAGGGCTTCTATGCAGGGCAACAATGGGAGCTGACACACTATGTTACGGGTTGTGAGGACGTGCCATTGTCGTGTCAGACAACTACAACAGACTTACTGGACTTGTGTGGTTTGCTTTCTGGTGTTAATTTCTGTGACATTAGATACAATGTAGGCTATGGTATCCAGTCATCAGTTTAGCAGACACACTTATCCAGAGCAACTTACAGGAACAATCATTATTAAGTGCCTTGCTCAAGGGCACATCAACAGATTTTTCACCTAGTCGGCTTGGGGATTCGAACCAGCGACCTTTCGGTTACTGGCCCATCGCTCCTAACCGCTGGGCTACCTGCCACTACATGAACATTATGTTGATCATATTTCATTCCAAAATCAAATTGGCTGGAGACCAGTGCTGCATTTTGGAATGCAGCTCACATTGTTAGATACCTCAAATCCAATCTTTGTTATTTGTTTTGTATGGCCTTTATACATAGTTTTGAATAATAGTACGCGGATGAGAATTAGCCTTCCAAATTCTTAGCCGAAGGCCAAAGAGCAGTTTACAGGGATTTCAACCACAAATCCCCATGCCAGACACTTCCTTTGTATATTTAAAACTTGATTTGCCATTATAATAAAAGTACTACAATAACTATTGTACACTAGCCTATGAAGATCCCTCTGATTTGAGTAACTGAGGCAATGAGACTCACCACTTTGTTAACATTCTGTTCAGGATAATCTCTGATTGATGTGTCTGTGGCGAACATGCAAAGAACATCAAAGAATGTGTCTTTGAGAGTTTTTAGCCAGAGATTCTCCCTTCACTGAAGGTTTTCTTTATCAACATGAAAGCAGAGTCACTATCAGCAGCCTAAACCAAGCTCTAGCCTTCAAACTGGGACGAACAAACGGGCTGGTATGTAGACTGTTTGGGTATGGTAACCAACCTGTTCTGACCTACTGTTCACTAAACAAAACTTTAAAAAAGTGAATTTCTGAAGAAACAAATTCATGCAGGATGTTACCATTTGCAAGACGATGGCAGTAGTGTTACGACTTTGAACATGGGCAAAGTGGCAAATTAGAATGTTCCTCATGACCCTATGAGTTTGTTACACAGGTGACTCATTATTGCCTGTGATCAAATAATAATGTATTTATGCATGATAAAGCAGAACTGATAACGCTAATGTATTAAAATAATCCACGTTGCCTCTGTGAATGAGATGTCTGTAATACTCTCTTAAATTCAAGTCAAAAGTCAAAGCCCTATTTTGGGGAAAATAATGTCATGTACAACTCACAATGTCTCTTTTCTGGCTCTTCTCTATGGGTCTTATTCAGGGACAGCGTTTAAAATTGCTGTTAGAATTTCCTTCCAACTGCCTCCAGAGAGCATGACCTGTCCAGCTGGCTGGGCTGGGCCTGATGGGAAAGAGAGCTATTGGCTCTGTCAGCATCATATTAGAATTAACTATTCATTGACTACAGCTCAGCGTTCAACACCATAGTGCCCACAAAGTTCATCACTAAGCTAAGGACCCTGGAACTAAATACCTCCCTCTGCAACTGGATCCTGGACACTGGGGCCCCTCAGGGATGCGTGCTTAGTCCCCTCCTGTACTCCCTGTTCACCCACGACTGTGTGGCCAAGCACGACTCCAACACCATCATTAAGTTTGCTGACAACACAGCAGTGGTAGGACTGATCTCTGACAATGATGAGACAGCCTATAGGGAGGAGGTCAAAGACCTGGCAGTGTGGTGCCAGGACAACAACCTCTCTCTCAACGTGATCAAGACAAAGGAGCCGACAGTGGACTACAGAAAAAGGAGGGCCAATGGGACTGAAGTGGAGCGGATCGAGAGTTTCAAGTTCCTTGGTGTCCACATCACCAACAAACTATCATGGTCCAAACACATCAAGACAGTTGTGAAGAGGGCACGACAGCACCTTTTCTCCCTCAGGAGACTGGAGAGATTTGACATGGGTCTCCAGATCCTCAAAAAGTTCTACAGCTGCACCATCGAGAGCATCCTGGCCGGTTGAATCACAGCTTGGTATGGCAACTGCTCAGCATCTGACCGTAAGGCACTACAGAGGGTAGTGCATATGGCCCAGTACATCACTGGGGCCAAGCTTCCTGCCATCCAGGACCTATATACTAGGCGGTGTCAGAGGAAGGCCCCAAAAAATTGTCAAAGACTCCAGTCCCCAAGTCATAGACTGTTCTCTCTGCTAGCGCATGGCAAGCGGTCCCGGAGCACCAAGTCTAGGACCAAAAGGTTCCTTAACAGCTTCTACCCCCAAGCCAAAAGACTTCTGAACAACTAATCCAATGGCCAACCGACTATCAACATTGACATTACTTTACAAATAATCTCGACTATCCTGTACCCCCGCACACTAACTCCGTACCATTTTTTTTAAATAAAACATTTGTCACGATGGAGCCGGAGGGAAGGGCTGCCGTCTTATCGGCTTTCACCCAAGCATGCTATTTTGTTTGTTTTTTCGCATTGTTCATCTCTTATGATCGAAAAGAGCTTCTGGACATCAGAACTGTAATTGCTCACCTCAAACTGGACGAAGAGTTCTTCTTCAATGAGTCAGACGGGAGGGATATACTACTACAGACACCCGACCAGGCCCAGATCCCCATGATTTGCTGGAGAAGGAAACTGAGATTTTGTGGAAAAAGATCTGGGTGCCTTGTGAGGACGAGCGACGAGTAGCTAATCTGCCCTTGCCTTCCGTCCTGCTAGCTAATATTCAATCGCTGGAAAATAAATGGGACGAGCTGAAAGCACATATATCCCACATTAAAAACTGTAATATTGTATGGTTCACCGAGTCGTGGCAGAATGACGACATTAAGAACATACAGCTTGTGGGTTATACACTCCATCGGCAGAACAGAACAGCAGCCGCTGGTAAGACACGGGTCGGGGGCCTATGCATATATGTGAACAACAGCTGGTGCACGATATCTAAGGAAGTCTCTGGGTTTTGCTCGCCTGAGGTAGAGTATCTCACGATAAGCTGTAGACCACACTATCTACCTAGAGTTTTCATCTGTATTTTTCATAGCTGTCTACATACCACCACAGACCGATGCTGGCACTAAAACCGCACTCAATGAGCTGTATACCACCATAAGCAAACAGGGAAACGCTCATCCAGAGGTGGCACTCCTAGTGGCTGGGGACTTTAACGCAGGGAAACTTAAATCAGTTTTACCTAATTTCTATCAGCATGTTAAATGTGCAACTAGAGGAAAACAATTCTAGACCACCTTTACTCCACACACAGAGACACGTACAAAGCTCTCCCTTGCCCTCCATTTGGCAAAACTGATCATAATTCTATCCTCCTGATTCTTGCTTACAAGCAAAACCTAAAGCAGGAAGCACCAGTGACTCGGTCTATTAAAAAAAGTGGTCCGATGAAGCAGATGCTAAACTACAGGACTGTTTTGCTAGCACAGACTGGAATATGTTCCGGGATTCTTCCGATGGCATTGAGGAGTACCCCACATCAGTCACTGGCTTTATCGATAAGTGCATCGAGGAAGTCTTCCCTACAATGACTGTACGTACATACCCCAACATGAAGCCATGGGTTACAGGCAACATTCGCACTGAGCTAAAGGGTAGAGCTACCGCTTTCAAGGAGCGGGACTCTAACACGGAAGATTATAAGAAATCCCGCTATGCCCTCCGACGAACCATAATACAGGCAAAGCGTCAATATAGTATGAAGATCGAATCGTACTACACTGACTCCGACGCTTGTCGAATGTGGCAGGGCTTGTAAACTATTACAGACTACAAAGGGAAAACTGCCGAGAGCTGCCCAGTGACACAAGCCTACCAGATAAGCTAAATAACTTCTATGCTCGCTTCGAGGCAAGTAACACTGAAACATGCATGAGAGCATCAACTGTTCCGGACAACTGTGTGATCACGCTCTCCGCAGTCAATGTGAGTAAGACTTTCAAACAGGTCAACATTCACAAGGCCGCAGGGCCAGGCGGATTACCAGGGCGTGTGCTCCGAGCATGCGCTGACCAACTGGCAAGTGTCTTCACTGACATTTTCAACCTCTCTCGTCTGAGTCTGTAATACCAACATGTTTCAAACAGACCACCATTGTCCCTGTGGCCAAGAACTCGAAGGTATCCTGCAAAAATGACTACCGACCCATAGCACTCACGTCTGTAGCCATGAAACGCTTTGAAAGGCTGGTCATGGCTCACAACAACACTATTATCCCAGAAACCCTAAACCCACTCCAATTTGCATAACGCACCAACAGATCAGCAGCACTCCACACTGCCCTTTCACACCTGGACAAAAGGAATACCAAAACTCAGCAAAAGAAGGAAACTTAGGACATTAAAGAGGCCTTTCTACTGACTCAGAAAAACACCAAAAGAAAGATGTCCAGGGTCCCTGCTCATCTGCGTGAACGTGCCTTAGGCATGCTGTAAGGAGGCATGAGGATTGCAGATGAGGCCAGGGCAATAAATTGCAATGTCCATACTGTGAGACGTTTAAGACAGCGTTACAGGGAGACAGGATGGACAGCTGATCATCCTCGCAGTGGCAGAACATGTGTAGCAACACCTGCACAGGATGGGTACATCCGAACATCACACCAAGCGGGACAGGTACAGGATGGCAACAACAACTGCCCGAGTTACACCAGAAACACACAATCCCTCCATCAATGCTCAGACTGTCTGCAATATGCCGAGAGAGGCTGGACTGAGGGCTTGTAGGCCTGTTGTAAGGCAGGTCCTCACAAGACATCACCGCAAAACAACGTCACCTATGGGCACAAACCCACTGTCGCTGGACCAGACAGGACTGGCAAAAAGTGCTCTTCACTGACGAGTCGCGGTTTTGTCTCACCAGGGGTGATGGTGGGATTTGCGTTTATCGTCGAAGGAATGAGCATTACACCGAGGCCTGTACTCTGGAGCGGGATCGATTTGGAGGTAGAGGGTTCGTCATGGTCTGGGGCGGTGTGTCACAGCATCATCTGACTGAGCTTGTTGTCATTGCAGGCAATCTCAACGCTGTGCGTATTAAGGAAGACATCCTCCTCCCTCATGTGGTACCCTTCCTGCAGATTCATCCTGACATGACCCTCCAGCATGACAATGCCACCAGCTATACTGCTCGTTTTGTGCCTTATTTCCTGCAAGACAGGAATTTCAGTGTTCTGCCATGGCCAGTGAAGAGCCCAGATCTCAATCCCATTGAGCACGTCTGGGACCTGTTGGATTTTAGGGTGAGGGCTAGGGCCATTCCCCACTGAAATGTCGGGGAACTTGCACGTGCCTTGGTGGAAGAGTAGGGTAACATCTCACAGCAAGAACTGGCAAATCTGGTGCAGTCCATGAGGAGGAGATGCACTGCAGTACTTAATGCAGCTGGTGGCCACACCAGATACTGACTGTTACTTTTGATTTTGACCCTCCCCCTTTGTTCAGGGACACATTATTCAATTTCTGCTAGTCACATGTCTGTGGAACTTGTTCAGTTTATGTCTCAGTTGTTGAATCTTGTTATGTTCATACAAATATTTACACATGTTAAGTTTGCTGAAAATAAATGCAGTTGACACTGAGAGGACGTTTCTTGTTTTGCTGAGTTTATGTGAGAATGCTGTTCATTGACTACAGCTCAGTGTTCAACACCATAGTGCCCTCAAAGCTCATCACTAAGCTAAGGACCCTGGGACTAAACACCTCCCTCTGCAACTGGATCCTTGACTTCCTGACGGGCTGCCTCCAGGTGGTAAGGGTAGTCAGGGATGCGTGCTCAGCCCAATCCTGTACTCCCTGTTCACTCATGACTGCACTGCCAGGCACAACTCCAACACCATCATTAAGTTTGCTGACAACACAGCAGTGGTAGGACTGATCACTGACAGCAATGAGACAGCCTATAGGGAGGAGGTCAGAGACCTGACCGTGTGGTGCAAGGACAACAACTTCTCCCTCAACGTGATCAAGACAAAGGAGATGATTGTAGACTACAGGAAAAGGAGGACCGAGCTTGCCCCCATTCTCATCGACGGGGCTGTAGTGGAGCAGGTTGAGAGCTTCAAGTTCCTTGGCGTTTACATCACCAACAAACTAAAATGATCCAAGCACACCAAGACAGTCGTGAAGAGGGCACGACAAAACCTATTCACCCTCAGGAGACTGAAATGATTTGGCATGGGTCCTCAGATCATCAAAAGGTTTTACAGCTGCACCATCGAGCATCCTGACGGGTTGCATCACTGCCTGGTATAGCAGCTGCTCGGCCTCTGACCGCAAGGCCACCCTAGTCATAGATTGTTCTCTCTGCTACAGCACCGCAAGCGGTACCGGAGCGCCAAGACTAGGTCCAAGAGGCTCCTAAATAGCTTCTACCCTCAAGCCATAAGACTCCTGAACAGCTAATCAAATGGCTACCCAGACTATTTGCATTGCCTCCCCCCCCGGAACGCTGCTGCTACTCTCTGTTATTATCTATTTATAGTCACTTTAATAACTCCACCTTCCAGTTCTTAGGAAACTATGCAGTATTTTGTTTTTTTATGTATTATTTCTTACATTGTTACCCCAGGAAATCTTAAGTCTATTACATACAGCTGGGAATAACTATTCGATATAAGAGCAACGTAAACTTACCAACATCAAGACCAGGAATACGACTTTCCCGAAGCAGATCCACTGTTCGGACCACCACCCAGGACAATGGATCTAATTCCAGTAGTTGACCCAAAACAACGGCGCTGCAGATGGGGCAGATGAAGCGGCCACCTGGTCAGGCTCCATTGGCGTGCACATCACCCACTGCTCCCGATTATACTACTAGCCAATGTTCAGTCTCTTGACAACAAGGTAGATGAAATTAGAGCAAGGGTTGCCTGGATGGATGGCGGCATTCGCTCAAAACTGAAAGCGCAATCCACCGCATTTAACCATGGAAAGAGGTCTGGGAATATGATTGAAAATAAACAGTGTAGTTATTTCATCCGCAAGGCAATCAAACAAGCAAAATGCCAGTACAGGGACAAGGTGGAGTCACAATTCAATGGCTCAGACACGAGACGTATGTGGCAGGGTCCACTGGAAATCACGGTCTACAAAAAGAAAACCAGCCACCGACGTCCCGCTTCCAGACAAACTAAACACCTTCTTGGCCCGCTTTGAGGATAATATAGTGCCACCATCACTGCCCCGTCCGTGGCTGACGTGAGTAAAACATTTAAACGTGTTTACTCTCGCAAGACTGATGGCCCAGACTCCATCCCAAGCCGCATCCTCAGAGCATGCGCAGAACAGCTGGCTTGTGTGTTTACGGACATATTCAGTTGCTCCCTATCCCAGTCTGTTGTCCCCACATGCTTCAAGATGTCTACCATTGTTTCTGTACCCAAGAAGGCAAAGATAACTGAACTAAATGACTACCGCCCCGTAGCACTCACTTCTGTCATCATGAAGTGCTTTGAGAGACTAGTCAAGGATCATATCACCTCCAGCTTACCGGCCACCCTAGACCCACTTCAGTTTGCATACCTCCCCAACAGGTCCACAGACAACGCAATCGCCATCACACTGCACACTGCCCTATCCCATCTGGACAAGAGGAATACCTATGTAAGAATGCTGTTCATTGACTTCAGCTCAGCATTCAACACCATAGTACCCTCCAAGCTCATCATCAAGCTGGAGGCCCTGGGTCTCAACCCCACGCTGTGCAATTGGTCCTGACTTTCTGATGGGCCCCCCCAGGTGGTGAAGGTAGGAAACAACATCTCCACTTCGCTGACCCTCAACACTGGGGCCCCACAAGGGTGCGTGCTCAGCCCCCTCCTGTACTCCCTGTTCACCCACGACTGTGTGGCCATGCATGCCTCCAACTCAATCATCAAGTTTGCAGATGACACAACAGTAGTGGGCTTGATTACCAACAATGACGAGGTGAGGGCCCTCAGAGTGTGGTGTCAGGAAAACAACCTCTCACTCAATGTCAACAAAACGAAGGAGATGATCGTGGACTTCAGGGAACAGCAGAGGGAGCACCCTCTTATCCCCATCGAAGGGACAGCAGTGGAGAAGGTGGAAAGTTTTAAGTTCCTTGGTGTACACATCACAGACTGAAATGGTCCACCCGCACACACAGTGATGTGAAGGTGCAACAGCGCCTCTACAACCTCAGGAGGCTGAAGAAAGTTGGCTTGTCACCCAAAACCCTGACAAACTTTTACAGATGCATAATCGAGAGCATCCTGTCAGGCTCTCCAGAGGGTGGTGCGGTCTGCACAACGCATCACCGGGGGCAAACTACCTGCTCTCCATGACACCTACAGCACCCGATGTCAGAGGAAGGCCAAATATATCATCAAGGACATCAACCACCCAAGCCACTGCCTGTTCACACCGCTACCATCCAGAAGGCGAGGTCAATACAGGTGCATCAAAGCTGGGACCGAGAGACTGAAAAACAGCTTCTATCTCAAGGCCCAGACAGCAATCACTAATTCAGAGAGGCTGCTGCCTACATTGAGACCCCATCACTGGCCACTTTAATAAATGGATCACAAGTCACTTTATACAATGCCACTCTAAATAAGGCCACTTTAATAATGTTTACATATCTTACATTACTCATATCACATGTATATACTGTATTTATACCATCTGTTGCACCTTGCCTATGCCGCTCGGGCAATCGCTCATCCATGTACTTACATGTACATATTCTCATTCAACCCCTTTAGATTTGTGTGTATTAGGTAGTTGTTGGGGAATTGTTAGATTACTTGTTAGATATTGCTGCACTGTCGGAACTAGAACACAAGCATTTCTCTACACTAGCATTAACATCTGCTAAACATGTGTATGTGACAAATAAATTTGGTTTGACTTACATGTACATATTACCTCAATTACCTCGACACCGGTACCCCCACACATTGACATTGATTCTGAACTCGTACCCTCTGTATATAGCCCCGATATTGTTATTTACTTATGCTCTATAATTAATTGTTAAACTTATCTCTTAATTTCCTTGTGGGTATTTTCTTAAAACTGCATTGTTGGTTAAGGGCTTGTAAGTAAGCATTTCACTGTAAGGTCTACACCTGTATTCGGCGCATGTGACAAATAGAATTTGATTTGATATATAACCTCGTTATTGTTATGTAAATGCATATGTTACTTTTTTATGGATTCAATTTTTTAAAACTAAATAAACAAAAGTAATATTTTATCAACTCTATTTATTTTATTGCATTGTTGGATAATGGATTGTAATTATGCATTTCACAGTAAGGTCTGCACTTGTTGCATTCGGTGCATGTGACAAATAACATTTGATTTGAGGATACATTTTTTGAAGGGCATTGTATACAGTACACGTCAGGTATGTGTATTGCAGAATACAGCAGATTATAATCTCATTCAATTTACATTTACATTTTAGTCATCTAGCAGACGCTCTTATCCAGAGCGACTTAGAGTAGTGAGTGCATAAATGTTTGTACTTGTAATCCGGCAGGCTTTATTCAAATCAATTAGATTTTTTATTTTTTTATTTAACTAGGCAAGTCAGTTAAGAACAAATTCTTATTTACAATGATGGCCTAGGAACAGTGGGTTAACTGCCTTGTTCAGGGGCAGAACGACAGATTTTTACCTTGTCAGCTCAGGGATTCAATCTAGGAACCTTTCGGTTGCTGGCCCAACACTCTAACCACTAGGCTACCTGTCACCCCAGGTATTTAATTCCTGATAGGGAACTTGATGTGTGGTGAAAGATTGTTCCATACAAAACACTAAACTACATAGATGACAGAAACATGAATAAAACATGTACTGTATGTTAAGAGGGGGTGATTTAATAGTTCAGACAAATTGAATACACAAGCGAGTTATGTTATTATGTGGTTGTTATGTTGGTTTGTTGTCTAGGAATTCCTCACACTCTCTTCTCTTTCCAAACCCTATCTAATCTAGCAGGCCTGATGCGTACTCACTGTCAAAATAATCAGTTCCACCAACTGTGTTGCTTGCGGGGAACAGGGGGGGGGGGGGGTGAAGTTTAAAGAGCTTGCATCACTCTCAGTAGTGGTGGTCTGAGATGGGATTTTTCCTAAGGAAAAGGGACACATCCTGAGATTGTATGGCCTCTCTCTCTCTTTCTTTTCCTCCCATCTGGTTTCCATCAGAGGTGCCAAGACTGGAGTTACTTCCAGCAGGACACAATAGAACACATCCATGCAGTTAACTATTTGTGGGTCTTTACTCTGCCTGAGGTGTTTTCTTAACACAACTCATTCCTTCATTTGAAAGTTATTTTCTTTAGGTGTTTCATTGTGTTATCACGCTACATGTTACATTTCCACATTGATGACAGACAGTAAATGGTCAATATCAGTAAGAATCAGGATGGTAACAATATGAAACATGACCGGTTTTGTATCATTTTGAGACCTTATGGATATTTTCCTATATCTTCTTAGCTATGGTCGGGGGAGAGGGAAGTACCACCGGCCAACAACAGAGCTCGTCTGAGAGTAATCAGTGACGCAGCTAACGAGGAAACGAGAAGACTAGGGGCCTGCTCTGTAATTGCATCCACATGGTCCGGCCCAAAGATTAAGTTTCTTAAACTCACAAGCTTCATTGCTATTTTTGTTGGGAGTCTTGGATCGCAACTGTTCCACCTTGGAGAGTCTCGGAGCCTGTCTGGACCTCAGAAGCCTCATGCTGACTCACTGATGCATCATATATACCATTCTGATCAGTTCAGCTCAAGAACATGTACTAAGGATATAACTACTAGATTTAATCTCTATTTGCTCACTCTAACATATATGTTTTTGTCAATGGACTTGATTTATACTTTTTACTACAGGTGTAGGCTATGGAAGGCTTGACAGAACGAACTAAAACATTTGAGCAACATAAGCTGCTACAGTTTGGCACTGATAGGGTTGTCAATTTTCCCATAGTTGAGCTAAGATGCATAGTATGTGGGTCTGTGGCTGCATCTTAACACGCAGAGCTTTTCTTGGAAGAATCACAGCATTTAATAAGTGACACATGTTACTCAGAGTATGCCATTTTTGTTTGGGTGGCTGAGCTCAAAGTAAACCACCATTCATACTGAGCTCACGGTAAACAACCATTCACACCAGAGGAGGCTGGTGGAAGGAGTTATAGGAAGACTAGCTCATTGTAATGGCTGGAATGGAATGCGGTTTCCATGTGTTTGATGTGTTGGATTAATTCCATTCCAGCCATTACAATGAGCCCGTGCTCCTATAACTCCTTCCACCAGCCTCCTCTGATTCAGACTGAGCTTGCAGGAAACGTTGTGGACGTAGCACCCTCTTGTGGTGTAAACTTAGAACTGCTGTCTGGCCAATGGCAATACAAGGATGTATCCATGTAAAAACAAGCAGGGAGGGCCAGGAAAGTCAATACATACAACAGAATGGCAGAGCTATGCCAACTCAGCTGCCAAGTCATCCCTGTTACAGTATTGATGACAAAGAGGGAGTATTTTGGCAGTTGTGGCTGGTTACTCAATACCGTGGCATGGTGCTGTGTAGGTGGTTTGTGTGCACTTGTGATTCATAAGCAGTCTTTTATGCAGTCTGCTCTATCTATTTTGTATACTTCCTGACCACAATGATCCAAGATCAAACTCTGTGGTAGTATGACAACGCCTGCCAAAACAAGCACCCAGTGTAGAACGTGGTCCCATAAATTCCCATCTCTTCCCATCCCTATATCTATTTTCCTACATCTCTTACCAAACGTATCATGTCTCTTACCATATTTTTTTCCAAACAGATGCATTTTGTCTTGTTACAGAAAAATCTTATTTTGAGTATGATGTGGGCCTACACGTCTCACTCTAAATGTTGCTATAGAGTATTTAAATCACAAACACTCAAACAATACCATTTGCACGTATTATTTTATTCATGAAAATGTGTCATTAAAATTAGTAGTAAAAACATTCACAGTCCATAAAAAGCATTATTAGCTCGTACTCTAGATTTGGTGTCCTTGAATGCCACCTATTGGTGGATCTGCAACTCATTACTGTAACTTCCCCAAGTAACATTTACATACAGAGAGAAATGCAATTACAGTATTCTAAAGTATATCAGAGTGGTTTCTATCCCACCCTTCAATACTATAACAAGTAATGTGAATATGATGCACATTTTCTGATACCCTAAAGCAAGACCCTGCATAGTGGTTTCTGCATTTGTTCGATGCATAAGCCAACCATTTTCCCATTCCCAATAAATATTACACCTACTTCAGTCTTCAGACATGCATTTTACATGCAGTTTTCCAGCGTACTTTGAGATGAGTTACAGATAACAAAAACAAACAGGTGTCCAGCACAAATGACCTATTGGTACGTTTCCCATCAAATAACAGTAGTTCTCCACCAGTGGATCAGCAGTTGAGAAAAGAGTTTGTCCTAACAATCTGAATGACCTTCCTTGCACTGTAACTGTATTCAAACTGTGTATGTTCATGGAAGAAATGCAAATATCCTGCAAGGAGAAAGAAAGGATGAATTTGTTAGAGAGAGCTATTTATTATATATTCAAAGCAAATGCAACGGAAACTACATACGAATATTATTGAAATGAGTGATTGTGATATACCATATTTATATAAGGCAGCATCCACCTCCTCTGCCATTCCAGGGAAATCCATCTCAATGGATCTTGGGAAGCCACTGTCCATTGTGTTAGTCTTCTCATCATAACTGTCAATAAGACACAACCAAGACTATAACCTATAATGAACAGTTATGTTTGCAGATAACATCTCTCAACAAGACTAGACCAAACCAAGCCAGACCAGTCCAGACCAAGCCAGACCAGACCAGTCCAGACCATACCGTCCTACCTCCAGAACTGCTCTTCAGAGAACAGAAGGGTCTTGCCGGTGTCTGGGATGTACACAGCAGCATCCACCCTCCGCACGGCCTTGGGGAGTCCCAGTTGATGGATGTATTTTGGGTAGCCCTCCACTAGGCTGTAGCCGTTCAGGGCCCACATTCTAATACCTGGAAAAATATTAAAATTTGTCAACAAAATTAACCTATGTCTCTTGCACCGATATCAATTTTATTAGATATCTACTGTATATGTGACGAAAATGAGCAAAGTAGAACTGTAATTGCATATTCAGAATGACAGAGGACTATGTGAACAGTGTTGCCAGCATGTAACTCACCACTGAATATGAAGACCATGTCTTTCTCAGGGTACTCATAGGCAGCATCCACTTTGTTGGGGAGGGAGGGCCAGGTGGATTTGATCAGGGTTTGCTCAGGCTCTGCAAACTGAGGATGGAGACGCCAGTAGAACCTGTCATCAAATAGAAAACATCAACGCACATACATTTTGTCAATTTTAAGCTTATAGTTTGTGCAGAAAAGTTTTTTCATGAATGGACACACTCCCTACCTGTCTTTGAAGATGATTGTTTCTCCTCTGAGCTCAGTAACAGCATCAAAACTCAACATGGGGTCACATTTGTTTGGGGCATCTGGTTTGGGCTTCACTTTCCTGTGATTGGGGTTCGGGCCTAAAGGATTGAACCGCATAATGAACGTTTCAAAATAGGACTCTAGTGGGTGGAATTACAGTACCAGTCAAAAGTTTGGACACACCTACTCATTCTACATTGTAGAATAATAGTGAAGACATCAAAACTATGAAACGACATATATGGAATCATGTAGTAACCAAAAAAGTGTTAAACAAACCCAAATATATTTTATATTTGAGATTCTTCAAAGTAGTCACCCTTTGCCTTGATGACAACTTTGCACACTCTTGGCATTCTCTCAACCAGCTTCACCTGGAATATTTTTCCAACAGTTTTGAAGGAGTTCCCACATGCTGAGCACTTGTTGGCTGCTTTTCCTTCGCTCTGCGGTCCAACTCATCCCAAACCATCTCAATTGGGTTGAGGTCGGGTGATTGTGGAGGCCAGGTCATCTGATGCAGAACTCCATCATGCTCCTTCTTGGTCAAATAGCCCTTACACAGCCTGGAGGTGTGTTGGGTCATTGTCCTGTTGAAAAACAAATGATAGTCCCACTAAGCACAAACCAGATGGGATGGCGTACTGCTGCAGAATGCTGTGGTAGCCATGCTGGTTAAGTGTGCCTTGAATTGTAAATAAATCACCGACAGTGTCACCAGCAAAGCACCACCACACCATCACACCTCCTCCATGCTTCACAGTGGGAACCACACATGCGGAAATCATCCGTTCACCTACTCTGCGTCTCACGAAGACAAGGCGATTGGAACCAAAAATCAAAAATTTGCCAAGAGTGTGCAAAGCTGTCATCAAGGCAACGGGTGGCTACTTCGAAGAATCTCATTGTTCGTGTTTCTGGGCCAAAGCAAGTCTCTTCTTCATATTGGTATCCATTAGTAGTGGTTTCTTTGCAACAATTCGACCATGAAGGCCTGATTCACGCAGTCTCCTCTGAACAGTTGATGTTGAGATGTGTCTGTTATTAAACTCTGTGAAGCATTTATTTGGGCTGCAATTTCTGAGGCTGGTAACTCTAATGAACTTATCCTCTACAGCAGAGGTAACTCTGGGTCTTCCTTTCCTGTGGCAGTCCTCAAGAGAGACAGTTTCATCATAGAGCTTTCATGTCTTAAAGTAATGATGGACTGTCGTTTCTCTTTGCTTATTTGAGATGTTCTTGCCATAATATGGACTCGGTCTTTTACCAAATAGGGCTATCTTCTGTATACCACCCCTACCTTGTCACAACACAACTGATTGGCTCAAACGCATTAAGAAGGAAAGAAATTCCACAAGGCACATCTGTTAATTGAAATGCATTCCAGGTGACTACCTCATGAAGTTGGATGAGAGAATGCCAAGAGTGTGCAAAGCTGTCATCAAGGCAAAGGTAGGCTACTTTGAAGAATCTCAAATATAACATATGTTTTTATTTGTTTAACACTTTTTCGGTTACTACATGATTCCATATGTGTTATTTCATAGTTTTGATGTCTTCACTATTATTCTACAATGTACAAAATAGTACAAATAAAGAAAAACCCTGGAATGAGTAGGTGTGTCCAAACTTTTGACTTTTCTTTTGACTTAATTATCTGTAACTATTTTCTGTTTGGGTTAATAAGTGGAACACTGACCATAAAGAGCTTGAATGCCGGTGACATCATCCTCAGACAATGGATAGCCCTCGCTGTAGGAGTAGACTGGGTACATCAGAGCTCCAGGATCAGAAGAATGGGACAAGCCAAGAGCATGGCCAAACTCATGAGTGGCAACCAGGAAAAGGTTGTAGGCTACAGGGGAGGAAATATGTCAGTAAGTAATCATTGATTAAATGTCATACATTTTCCTTGATCCCCCACATAAATGTACCAAATATTTACCATCTGAGTCTTTTGACCAATGTTCATCTTCATCAAAGTGTGTGTCTCCTCCAATGTCTCTGCCAGGGGGATAGGCATGGGCTAAGAGACCGTCAGGGCCGTCAAAAGGGTTGAAGTCTCCATGTTCTAAAGAAAAAAAAAGGCCAGGGAAAAAAATATGTTTGAGGATGGTTTCAGTAAGTGTTGCCAGCAAGCCAGCATTCAATCAATTTATTCTATGAGAGGGTCTTGCACAACTCGAAACAATGTTCACTGAATGTTGAACAAAACTACAGTAAGATTATCAAACTAATCAAGATATTCTCCATATATTCTGTATAGTTTATCAACTGCAGGCCAGAATAAAGAAATTGTTCTACCTTTTGTCCCAAATGCTATCATGATGTCAGCCTTCCCCTCGTGCAGTTTCTTGAAGGTCAGAGGAGTGACGTCAGCCCAGATGTTGAAGGCATTACGGATAGCTCTGTCCACATCTGCCTTCTTCAGATCAGGAGTATAATTCACTATTCTGAAGGACCGTTCAAGAGAGAGGAAACATGTCTTCATTCAAGAGAAACTTGACAAGTTTTATCCAAAGTAATGAAAGCTGATAATATCCATTGATTCCAAGGTCATGTGGTGTATGTGGAGTAAATTAACATTATTACACCTATACCATAAAAAAAAACACAAATTAGGGTTATGACACAATCTATGACCCAGAGTGTTTGAGAAGCCTCACCTGAAGGTCACATTGGTGTTCTGCCATTTGAGGTGTCGGGGGAAGTGGTTGTATTCCCCCACGTCAGGGACACCACACCTGGCCATGCTCATCAGTTCCAGGGTGTTAGCGTCCAGGCTCCCTGTCACTTGGAGGTTGAAGAAGGACTGCATCTCCCTGATCTTAGCCTGCATGGCATCTGACGACCTGTGGGTCGGGGTTCCCTGAAGTCCAGCTCGAAGGTGGTAGAACTTGCGGAGGTATTTCTGAAGAGGAAACAATAACATAAGTTAACACCTTCATGATATGTAGCTGTTAAATATGGTCATTTAAGGAGCAAAATCACAAGAGAAACACAGGGTTCAATTTGAGGGGTTATATTATTTCAACAACGTCTGGCATATTGTATGCAATTAACAATTTTGTTTAAATAAAACAATGCTCATTTTGTTGATACTATACATTATCGCATTTATCCTTATTGCGAGTATGAGGATAAGTGTAAAATCAATATTAAAACGTAAATATTCAGTGCACCAAACAGACATTGATAAACAAAAGGACATCAGAACCACAGCTTTAATTGGCTTACCTCGGCTAATAGCCACTTGTCAGTCTCCTCCAGCGATGACAGAGGCATAGCAAATGACTGAGCAACCACCACAAGGAGCAGTAAAGCTGTGATTTCCATCTTGTCTTGGTGGCGTCCAGCTCAGTGACTGACTGGGGTCCAGGAGCCAAGTCTGTATTTATACTGTGTGTTTGAGTGTTTTCTTTCCTAAGTGTCTGTGATTCATGTAAATGTACCTATCCACTTCCTCCTCAGACTGCCTAAAACTGCTGGTAGTTCAGAAAACGGAGTGCTTGTGGTTTAGTAAACTGCTTTGAACACACCTGAATAAGCAGTGATGTCACATTTTTTGACCAAATGTTCATGGCAATTTTTTTTAAAGATTCAATCAATACATATGGCAAGTGACCAGATCTCTGAACTTTTGTGACACTATTTTATGTTCTTCAAAAGATAAATATATCTCTTAATTCCTCTATAATGAAAAAAAGTATATTGGGCTTTACGTAAGAAAGTTAATTAAATACTGTATCTTTAAATGGTAATGTACATACATGTCGATGAATACACATGCTATTTATAAAACTTTCAGACACCCATGACTGTGATACACTTCCATGTTATTTTGAGCAAGACAGAGGATGACAGTTGGTGGCCATAGAGAAATCAGTTAAAGGGATAATCCACTCGAAATACAACCTAACATGATTTACCACATACCTTGGCAGAACAGGATGTGCGTACCTAGAACAGGATATGTCTTTCACATTTGGTCACTGATATAAATGTATATATTTGATTATATTGGATAAGGCTAGCCTGTGTCCCAATTTATAGCAGCAGAGTTTAAGTACTGGGGGCAGGGCAGGTCAAGGCATGCCCTGTCACTTGTATGTCTGCTGCTTCTGTGTGTCTGCGTGTGTCTGTGTTGCCACATGTGGTTATCAGTCTGCTATAACAATGGAATTCCTGATCCCAGACTCCGAGCCAAGAGGGGTATTTTATGGCAATTCACAAATAACATGACAAGCAGCCTTACAACAGGCATGTAAATAACACTCTTAACTGCAATTAACTTGATGTTTCTGACAGAGTTAATGGGGATTAAAAGCTCGCCAAACATACAAAGTGCACCTCATGCAGATGCTGTTAAGATCTAATATAGGTATTTATGAACATTGGCTGACGCTATTATACCTACGGTATATCACTGTTTATCAGAGACATATGACTATGTTGAGATAGAGCATTAGCTAAACTGTTTTAGACTGTGGAAACAGAGCCACTGAGCTGAGTCATATTGAGGGGAAGTTGGCTGGGGGATTTTTGCAACTGACTAAGATGGTCACCCACATTCACAAACACAACTAACTAGAACATAAATAATACATCCAATTAAAACTGTAACATATCAAATAATACGTTTGTCACTGATGGTAGAATGATACAAAAGAGAGTAATTTTGCCTTTAAAAATGCTTCTTTATTGTTTAGAGGGGAACATTGGAGGCTTTAGCCCCAGAACTGCTCCCATCAGTAAGCATCATTACCTCACAAGGGCCCGATTCCGACCCGAGTTAAGCACATGTAAATGGAATGTAATTCCATTTTTATGCACTTTTCTCTCTACGCATATTATGACCTTGAACTTAAGCATGAGAATAGTGTGCTATTCACCTGCTATACGTTTTGGGTGGAGATCTAAGAAATGTAGGTGTGCTGGTGTAACCGATGTGAAATGGCTAGCTAGTTAGCGGTGGTGCGCGCTAATAGTGTTTCAATCGGTGGCGTCACTCGCTCTGAGACCTTGAAGTAGTTGTTCCCCTTGCTCCGCAAAGGCCGTGGATTTTGTGGCGCGATGGGTAACGATGCTTTGAGGGTGGCTGTTGTTGATGTGTCAGAGGGTCCCTGGTTCTCCCAGCCCAGGTAGGGGCGAGGAGAGGGACGGAAGCAATACCGTTACACCGGTGGAGGTGTCTTCTGACCTTGACTTAATTGTAAGCATTTCACTGTATCGCTCAGAAAGATGGCAGGAATATGAGCATTTGTGATTTCAGACTTTTTTGTTATGATACCTGTTGTATTCGGTGCACGTGACCGAATACATTTCAACATATCAACTTTCTCACAGTAAAGATTATGAAATGCTGTGCCATTATGCAGAATTTAAATTGTCCAGCCTTTTACGGATGGGCACTCTCAAATATCTTAACTTTAGGTTACCCCGACTTTCACTGTTTCTTATTTCTATCATGTTAAATACTCTATTACCCTGTTATTTCCCTTCAGTTGGTATAGCCTACATTATCATTACATTAAATTACATTTTTTAGTTTACCTTCATTTGCTTCTTCCTTACACACCGTCATGGCCATGTGGTTGTTGCTGAGGATTGTTAGTAACAGTTGGTAATATAAAAAAAGACATGTAGGCTAATTAAATCGTAATGGAGCAGAGAACAAACCAAGCCATAACAGTTTGAACCCGACGCATGGTGCAATAATTGGCTGTGTCATCACACAGTTCCATGGTTAGTGCAGGCGATAGACGAGGGTATAGCCTACTATTGTACACCGTTCTCCCTATTATAATTCTATGTACACTAATCTTTCAACATTACTATGGGTTAAAGAACTGAATGTGCCAATTTTCAGAATAAATCAAACCACCATTTTCTTTCTTTTGTGAGTAAAGGCTCTCCTGTCACGGATGTCGTTGTGGAACTGACCGGACCAAGGTGCAGCGTAGTAAGCGTACATTTTCCTTTATTTATGTAAATGTCGCCAACAAAACAAGAAACAAAGAAACGACCGTGAAGCTTACTAGGGCTATAGTGCCACTAACAAAGATAACTACCCACAAAATACAAAGGAAAAAAGGCTGCCTAAGTATGATTCCCAATCAGAGACAACGATAGACAGCTGTCCCTGATTGAGAACCATACCCGGCCAAAACATAGAAACAAACATAGAATGCCCACCCCAAGTCACACCCTGGCCTAACCAAATAGAGAAATAAAACGGCTCTCTAAGGTCAGGGCGTGACATCTCCAAACAATTTTCTTCATAAATACTTTCCTAACCCTAAATAATCTACAATATGAGAGTATTTTTAAATCTACCAATTGGTGCTGAAACATAGACTAATATGCCTATATTTAGATGGCTTTCTTTAATTGATTCCTAATATTCCGTTCTCGAACTAAAAGGTACACCATATTTAAAGGGATGGCATAAGATAAATGTACTGAAAACCCTATTGAATGGAAATTCCACAAGAATCTCTTGGCCAGCAAGTGGGAGGTATTTTTCAGCAGTTGAATTACATTTATTCAGCAATAGCAAGGGAACCACGCCTGCAAAGCGAGGTACGCACCTTCATAAAGTAAGTCTGAATATCAACTACTGAGAAGTGTGTAGGAAAGGCATTGGTAAGAAAGGTGTAATTTCCTAAGTCTGAATCAGGCCCACAGGGAAGAGCAGGAAGCTACTGTGTTGATTAGAGTGGTCAGTACCTGTAGTTGGGTTGTAGGCTATGCTGATGTTGGTGAAGACTGTCTTGTACGTAGACCAGTTGAGTATCAGCATGGGAAATTCCTATAAAACCGTTTCCTACCATAAAAAAAAATTACTTGTCTTTTCCCACTAGCACTTACTTTGCTGATACATATTTTGTTGCGGGAAAATGTACTTTATACGATTATGATGTGTTGTTTCAACTAGCTATCTTAAGATGAATGCACTAAGTCGCTCTGGATAATAATATATTTTAAATGACAAAAATGTCAAATACATTTCTTTTGGTTAGGTCATGATTCAATATGTGTTATTTCATAGTTTGGACGTCTTCACTTTTATTCTATAATGTAGAAAATAGTACAAATAAGGAAAAACCCTTGAATGAATAGGTGTGTCCAAACTTTTGACTGGTACAGTAGTTCAAGAGAAATGCAAGATTTCCGTTCCTAATACAACCCCCCAACCCTTGACTATTGTTGTTACTTATTATCCCATTTGTGACAATTTTGATAATTTGTTTATGATGTTATAGAATTCCATTTCCAAAGTACACTTTGTCAATATGTACATTGTTACATCATGTATGGCGTTGAATGAGCTTCAACGCCATACAACACTCCTTACGTGGCCTCCAGCTGTTTTTAAATGCTATAAAACTAAGTGCATGCTCTTCAACCGATTGCTGCCCGCACCCTCCCGCCCGACTAGCATCACTACTCTGGACGGTTCTGACCTAGAATATGTGGACAACTACAAATACCTAGGTGTCTGGTCAGACTGTAAACTCTCCTTCCAGACTCACATTAAGAATCTCCAATCCAAAATTAAATCTAGAATTGGCTTCCAATTTCGCAACAAAGCCTCCTTCACTCATGTCGCCAAACATACTCTCGGAAAACTGACTATCCTACCGATCCTCGACTTCGGCGATGTCATTTACAAAATAGCCCCCAACACTCTACTCAGCAAACTGGATGTAGTCTATCACAGTGCCATCCATTTTATCACCAAATCCCCATATACTACCCACCACTGCGACCAGTATGCTCTCGTTGGCTGGCCCTCACTACATATCCGTCGACAAACACACTGGCTCCAGGTCATCTATAAGTCTTTGCTAGGTAAAGCCCTGCCTTATCTCAGCTCACTGGTCACCATAGCAACACCCACCCGTAGCACGCGCTCCAGCAGGTATATTGCACTGGTCATCCCCAAAGCCAACAATTACTTTGGCCGCCTTTCCTTCCAGTTCTCTGCTGCCAATAACTGGAACGAATTGCAAAAATCTCTGAAGCTGGAGTCTTATATCTCCCTCCCTAACTTTAAGCATCAGCTGTCTGAGCAGTTTACTGATCACCATACCTTTTTTTTGTGTTATTCACTGTACATTTGTTTATGTGTAACTCTGTGTTGTTGTTTTTGTCGCACTGCTTTGCTTTATCTTGGCCAACTTGTTCTCAACTGGCCTATCTGGTTAAACAAAGGTGAAATAATTGTTTTTAATGAAAATGTCGGTGAATTGAAATTGAAAGAGAGGGAGCACAAGACAAAGAGAGGCAGAAGACAAGAGAAGTGAAGCGAAAGAATAAGACAAGAAGTGGAGAGATAAAGAGAAAGAAAGAGACCAAAAGAGACAATTGGATTACAAGTCACTAGCTATGTCATATTACATCTTCTCTTTCCATCATAAAGAGACTCATCTATACAGAGATCAGATGACATGACCCACCACTGGTTTGTAGGAAGTGGCTCCATGGTTCTCCTAGCCTTCTGATAGGCTTATGAGCTTTCACCATACTGTTTCCACCAAGCCCCACATTTCAGATCTGCAGACTATAGCAAACTAAGTCCTGCACCAGGGGAAGATTAAGAGATTGCGATTAAGAGGGTGCTTTGGGGTTGTTTTGGGGTCTAGGGGAAGGAGTAGAGGGCTAGGTGGAGGGGGTAGAGGTTGTTTTGAGGTTTAGGGAAAGGGGGTAGGAGTAGAGCACTGGGTGGAGGGGGTCTTACCTCCCAGTTGTAGGGGTAGAGGGTGTCTAGCATCCGGTAACCGTTGACCAGACTGAAGTGGAGGGGCGCTCCACTTATCACGATGTCACACAATGAGGCGGGGTCTGGTGGGCAGATGTCTGCCTCGCCAGCGAATGGCGACACAGTGAGGGTGTGGACAGAGCGATAGAAGCGGGTCGGCTGGATACTGGACAAACCACCGTCCATGTAAGACTATGGTTACACACACACACACACACACACACACACACACACACACACACAATTCCAGAGCTAGCACACCTGATTGAACTTGTCAACAAATTAATTAAGCCCCTGACTACTTGAATCAGGTGTGCTAGTTCAGGGCTGAAACAAAATCATAAAACGTTTGCTGATAGCCTGACTGGAGTGTATCTTGGATACAGGTGTGAAGATGTTTGAGGGTGTGTATTAAGTGAAAGTATATTACAATTATTATTATCCTACAGAGCAGCGCAGCAGACGTTCTATCCACACAGACACGTTCCCCGCCGGATGCAGGAGCCCCAGGACACGCTCCCTGATCAGCCGCTCCAACCTCAGCATCTCATCACGCACCATGTCTGCATGATACAGTCAGCATGGCACACACAGAGAGACACAGGCACAGACAGAGTTAGCATGGCACACAGTCGGTATGGCACAGATGTAGGCTACACTTGCAATATGATTCAAACTCTCATTACATGTACCTTCATCCAACATTAAAACATCATCACCAGTGTAATGTACCAAATAAACCTTCTCACCCAGACTGGATCTACAGACCAGGGCAGCAGCTGCTATGGACCCGACGATGCCCCCATGACATTTGGGGCCACTTGTAGCACCCACAGGACCCGGTCCAACATGCTCTGGGCTACACCCAACTGGTATTTGACCTGGAACCCAGAGCCAGAGAATGAGATGGACAGAAGAGCAGGCTCAAACTGACCAGCAATAGGCGGACTGGACAGAAAAGGAACAGGCATATATTGTTGCCCAGTGGAGAGAGACTGACCATCCACAGACTGAACAGCCACAGACTGCCCCCTGGGAAGAGGTTCCATAGACTGACTAGCAATGAACTGCACATTGGAGAAGGACTGAACAGCAACAGACTGACCACTGGACTTTGCTGGAGACATGTTTAGGCTGCAGGAATGGCAAACTATTGGACTCAACCTTTACTGTCTTTGGTGTACATGGAGAGGCGAGGAAAGGACAGGATGTCTGGCTAGTCTTCTTCTCAAACTCTGAGGTTTCATCCTCATTCTCTCCAGGAGACTATCTGAGCTTTTAGCAGGCAGAGCGGTAGAGTGGTTCCTTTGCAAACAAGTCCTACATTTCACATCAACATCTATCTTGTTTGAGGTTCTGTAAATCGTAGTGAGTAGAACCAAAGTACTCAAGTTGAGTTGCTCTTTAAATAGTCCAGTAGATAGTAAGTGTATCAGTCCGCACTAGTTCAGTCTGATGACAGTGATTAGCAGCGCCTGGTTCTCTAAATGGAAGGTGTGCCGTCCTCAATGTTGCACAAATCAAATTAGATTAAAAGCAATCAGTTGGAGGCCTCTTCTCTCCCAGATCTATTCTATTCCAGGGTTAGAGTGTGCCTGGTCTCTCTCTCTGCGGTGTTGTGAATGAATAGTCTGCTCTGCTGTCTCTCTGTGCTGTATGAACAGGAAGCTGGTCTATGTAGCCATGGTAATCAGAGCTCAGGGCCCTATTCACAAAGCGTCGCTGAGAATGACTGCTGATCTAGAATCAGCTCCCCTCTATTATTCATTATAATCTAAAAGCCTAAACTGGTCCTAGATTAGCACTCCTGCTCTGAGATACTTTGTGAATACAGCTCCATGTGACATTCTAAAGCATCAATCTGCCGTTGTTTCAGCACAGAGAATGATCTGATTTCCCCACTGCATAACAACTTGAACCATGGTGCCCTGCTGCCGACACCACATGACAGGGGTGTATTCACTAGAAACTAAACAGAAGTAAACAGAAGCAAACGGAACAAAACAGGGCAGAATCTACCTTAACTTGTCCAATAGAAACTTTTCATTTCAAACGGTTTCTGTTTCTAAAAGTTTTGCTACGGTGTCCAACTAATACATACACCTCTGATCAGGGTGCCCACCCACACAGGGTCTCAAAGACTGGAGTCTGTGTATTGTGTGGTTTAAGGATCAAATCTGCATCAGCTCTGCATGTGTTGCTTGTTCAGTTCAATGATATAACGGAGTGTCATGAACTACAGTCATACACAACCACTGGTTCAGGAACATCACAGAGGTTCAGGAACATCACTCACCATCTAACATAGTAATGTTAGATGGTGAGGAGGCCAGTGTCAGAGGAGTGCAGCAGTGAACGAGTGGGAGTATAGCACAGAAGGCTGCTGAGGGGAGAACGACTCATAATAATGTCTTGAATGGAGTAAATGGTATCAAACACATTGAAACCATGTCTTTGATGAGTTCGATCCCATTCCATTTCAGCCATTACTATGAGCCCATCCTCCTCAATTAAGGTGCCACTTGTGGAGTGTAGGGGTGTGTAATCTATCTATAATGTGGAGTGTAGGGGTGTGTAATCTATCTATAATGTGGAGTGTAGGGGTGTGTAATCTATCTATAATGTGGAGTGTAGGGGGGTGTAACATATCTATAATGTGGAGTGTAATCTATCTATAATGTAGAGTGTAGGGGTGTGTAATCTATCTATAATGTAGAGTGTAGGGGTGTGTAATCTATCTATAATGTGGAGTGTAGGGGTGTGTAATCTATCTATAATGTGGAGTGTAGGGGTGTGTAATCTACCTATAATGTGGAGTGTAGGGGTGTGTAATCTACCTATAATGTAGAGTGTAGGGGTGTGTAATCTACCTATAATGTAGAGTGTAGGGGTGTGTAATCTATCTATAATGTGGAGTGTAGGGGTGTGTAATCTACCTATAATGTAGAGTGTAGGGGTGTGTAATCTATCTATAATGTGGAGTGTAGGGATGTGTAATCTATCTGTAATGTGGAGTGTAGGGGTGTGTAATCTATCTATAATGTGGAGTTTAGGGGTGTGTAATCTATCTATAATGTGGAGTTTAGGGGTGTGTAATATATCTATAATGTGGAGTGTAGGGGTGTGTAATCTATCTATAATGTGGAGTGTAGGGGTTGTAGCGGTATTAATTAGAGAAGGGTAAAGAAGATTTTGTTCGGGCGCCAGGCAGGTATTAACCATGCCGAAAGAAAAAAAATAGTAGAATAGCGAGAGTACCACTACCAGACCCACACACATCAGCAGAAGAAACTGTCTAGAGTGTAGCCTGTTGACCAGATAGCCAGCGGAGAGAAAAAAGAATACACACCCTATAGATCCCACATCACAGCACAGTCCTTCCACAATTCTTGGTAACCCCACCAAGCATACCTCATATAATAATAATGGCAGAGCAAATAAACAGCAACTTCATACAATAAAGAATGAACCCAGTCATCACACAGAGGATTTGCAATAGTTTCTCTTCCAGGGGAGGAGTGCAGAGGGTATGAATGTGTGGTGTTCATATACACACTAGTCCAGCTCCAATGAAACTTCAATGCATTTAGAAAAATAGAGTCGGTTGCAGTGTAAAGCACTGGAACATAGCGGGAAGAGAAAGAGAGAAAGGGAACAAGAGAGGGCTTAGCTGTGGTCTTGAGGGTGCAGGTGTACGATCTGACTGTCCGATGGAGTGTTGGGTTGTAGTTGAACGCTTCGCAACAATGTTGCTACTAATCCATTTGATCCATAACCGTCGCGGTCCCAAATGAGAACAACCACGTCGTCGAGCGATCACACCGAGGATTGATCCAAACACTGTACAACCACATACGCTGAAGACAAACAAAAAACCTCTGCAGCATAGCACACACAACCAAAACTGTCGCGCCACAAAAGAGCTCCTCCCCAAAGAGCTTAACGAGCTCTTTTATCTCCTCCTTCCTACTGCTCATGCGCTCTTAAAGTGGCAGCGCACGGTGAAGGCTCCGTGCAGGATTTCGCCACACTCCTCCCCCCATCAAAAAACAAAGCCTGTAGAAACAGAGGATGCAGGCTTTGACAAGTTAATGTTCCTGCTATCCAAAACCAGGGAAGTCCTCATCATCAGAGTCCTCCACGAAGAGTTCCTGCAGGTGTTGCTTTTGCCTGCGATCCAGCTCTTCTGCCGTAGGGTAGCAGGGCTTTAGGTCAACAACATGCACCGTCCTGACATCTTCCCCAGTGTCCTCCAAACAGACCAAGTAGTTCACTGGTCCCAACTGCTGCACTACACGGTATGGGCCTTTCCATCTCGAAGCTAGCTTGGCAGTGAACTTCTTAGATGCCTTCGACAGATGATGTGAACGTACCCAGACACGAGACTGGGGTGGGAAACACACGTCTCGTCTATGTTTATCATAGTTTCTCAGCTGTCGTTGTTTGGCTTTGGTTTTGCTGGCCTCCACTCTGGCTAGCAAGGTGTGGTGGTGTTGTACGGCATCAAACGCTGGGCAGTCAGGTGAAACATTAGAACTTTGCAAGACTCTGTCCATCGGACCTTTTAGTGGTCTTCCCAGGTGGAGTTTAGCGGGAGTGACCCCAGAAGTCTCCTGCACGGCAGAGTTCAGTGCAAAGCGAAATTCAGGAAGATGCTGATCCCACCTTGTGTGCTGATCCCCCACGAATGAAGCAATCATCCCTTTCAGGGTACGGTTTACCCTCTCGGTCAGGTTGGTCTGAGGATGGTAGGCTGTGGTCAGCTTGGCAATTACACCCCAGTAGGTACAAAGCTCTTTGTATATTCCTGATATGAACTGCGGACCTCGGTCAGAGAGGATTTGGTCTGGAATTCCGAATCTGGTAAAGACCTCCCGTCGCAGAATTAGAGCAATGGCTGATGCAGTGGCTTTGCGGAGTGGAAACAACTCCACCCAGTGTGTGTAGTAGTCCACTACCACAAATAAAAATTCATTCCGGGTTCCCCGGCTGGGAGGAAAAGGTCCCATGAGGTCAATTCCCAACATTTCATTTGGATGGTTTACCACGGTCTGCTGCATTTTTCCAGCAGGTCTGCCAATGTCTGGTTTGTATTTCTGCCAGACTTCACACTGCTGTACAAACTTCCGGGTATCAACCCACATGCCTGGCCAGTAAACCACCTCTTGTAGTCTTCGATACGTCTTAAAAACTCCAAGATGGCCACTCATGGGGTTAGCATGATAAACTTGGATTATCTGGTCACTCAATGTAGAGGGAATGAAGACGCGATAATGGGAGCTGTGTATTCCCTCTCCTCTTGGAGTTTTTCGATACACTTTATCCTGAATTATGCTATACTTATCATTGAAACGACTCTGAGTCTTCTTCAGACAGACTCTTGTGGATCGCCATGATGGCAGCATCCTTCTGCTGTGCTCTCCATACACTCTCATCATCCAGAGGAAAGGAATCATCCAGACACTTAGCGGTAGTGTAAGTGCTGCACAAGGGAGGACAAACATTGGCAGTCTCTGTAATCCGAGAAAGGGCATCTGGTACAACGTTCAGTTTTCCTTTGCGATACTCAATGATGAAGTCAAACTTCTGCAGTCTGATAGACCAGCGAATTAGACGGCTGTTGGTCTTGCCTGATGCCAGAACCCACTGCAGAGCAGCGTGGTCTGTGACAATGGTGAAGATCTTCGCCTCCAAGTAGTAGCTCTATTTCTCCAAAGCCCAGACCACAGCGAGGCACTCCCTTTCAGTCGTTGAATAATTCCTCTCGGCTGAATTAAGGGTGCGACTTGCATAGGCAAGAACTTCTTCTGTTCCAAGTCCTGTTTGTTGAGCCAAGACGGCTCCAAGTCCTGTTTGACTTGCATCCGTGTACACAATGAAATGAGCATTCAAGTTAGGATGTCCAAGCACTGGAGGAGTAATGAGACTGTTTTTGAGTGCTTCAAATGCACTTTGGCATGCAGAGGTCCATTGGAATATCACACCCTTCTTCTTAAGGTGGTTGAGGGGTTCGGCAACCTTTGAAAAGTCAGGCACAAACCTGTGGTACCATCCAGCCATACCGAGAAAACGCTGAACAGCTTTGAGGGATGTGGGAATTGGGAATTCCTGCACGGCTGCAACTTTGGCTGGATCTGCATGGATACCTTCAGCATTAACCACATGACCAAGGAACTTGAGTTCTAGCAAACAGAAACGACACTTCTTCAAGTTCAAGGTCAAACCTGCAGACTTTAGTCTGTCGAAGACGGACTGTATGTCTTTCAGATGATCCGCGATAGAGGAAGAGTAGATTATGATGTCATCCAGATACACAAGACAATTTCTACCCCTCAGATCTCCCAGGACAGTCTCCATCAACCTTTGGAAGGTTGCTGGAGCATTCTTCAAACCAAAAGACATGACTTTAAAGGAGTACAAACCAGCAGGGGTGACAAAGGCAGTCTTGTCCTGACTAGCGGGATCCATTGCCACCTGCCAATAGCCACTGTTCAGATCCAGATGACTAAAGATAGATGCTCCTGCCAGAGATTCCAGTATGTCATTTATGTTTGGTAGAGGGTAGGCATCGCTTTCGGTTATGGCATTCGGCTTCCTGTAGTCCACACAGAATCGATATCCACCATCTTTCTTAGGAATCAGGACAACCGGAGAAGCCCATCCGGAAAAATACGGTTCCACAATTCCATTCTCCAACATGCTTTTGAGCAGTTCATTGAGGATTGCCAGTTTGGCGGGGGACAACCTGTAGGGACGCTGCTTAATAGGGACATCATGCCGGGTATAGATTTTGTGTTTGAAGATGGTTGTACGGCCGAGTGTAAGAGTGCAGACCTCACTGTTCATCTCCAACATCTGGAAGAGCTTCCACCTTTCATCATCCGACAGACATGCCTGTTCCACTGCTTGTTTGATGTAGAAATCAGCATCAGGTTTGCTTTTGCTCTCGGATAGAAGGGGGGGTACGGCGGTAATCAGGGTGATAGTTGGGTTCTCCGACTTCACTGATGGAACATGTTTTTGTCTCTTTAGATTTTCTCGGTCTCTGACTTGACCTTGTCCGGACTCTGCATAATGTAGCAGGCTCCAGCCTGAAATCAGTGCATTACCAGGTTGAAAGGGATGAGGCTGGGAATAGTCAGAGTGCAGCCGATAGGAGGGTTCGGACATCGAGATGGTCAGTCCACTGAAGAACAGGAAGTCTAGGCCAAGGACTACAGCAAATGCAAGGCTTGAATCTGCAAGAATAGCCACAGGAAGTTTAATAGTCTCATCATGCAGTTGTATTATTATACTAATCCAGCCCAAAGGGGTGGTAGGTTCTCCATTGGCCAAGTACAATGGTCCCTCCTCCCATGTTTGTAGCTCCTCATGAGGTAATGCCATGTTCTGCCACAGGGCCTCTTGCATCAGGGTGTAAGTTGCTCCTGTGTCAATTATGGCCTTCCCTCTCCAGTTCCTAACAGTCAGGGGCACCAATAGTTGTTGCGGAATAGGAATAAGACCGCTAGTTGTGATGTCTAAAGGCTTCATGGGCATTAAGGCTGACCCAATGGTATGCAAGCCACCACGTCTGTCTAGACTGTCGGTCTTCTGTCCTTTCTGACCTTTTCCGGAATCCTGACGCTGGACATAGAGCGGGCAAGAACCTGGAGGATGTTGGACTTTACACCTCCAACACATCACTGGACTTTTGTCTTGGCTCTTGGGTACAAATATCTGAGATGGTTTAGCCCCCAGAGAGCTATGGGTATACTGGGATGAGGGAACAGGGTTTTTAGTTTGAAGGTGGTGCTTCCAGTCCTTTTCAAACTGAGTCCCCAGACGCACCAGATCATCCACATTCTGCACACGTTCTCGAAGTTGACTAGCAAGGCGGGGAATCATGTTCTTGAGAATGAGTTTGACCATCTCCGGCTCAATAATGTCAGCCTTCCATCTCCTACATAGAACTCGATAGGAGAAGGCAAAGTCCCGTATTGACTCTGCTTCACCCTGGACTCTGTTACGAACACGTTTCGCCAGTTCATCCCCATAGTCCTCTGAGAGGAAGGCTGAGAGGAATATTTTTTGAAACTCCTCCCAGGTTTTCACATGTTCACCGGCTATCTCCCACCAGTCTCTTGCTGTACCATGGAGAACACTGCGGAGGGTGGCAAGAACCTCCCAGTCAGTAAGGGGCCGGATAGAAAGAAAATCATTACACTTAGATAAGAAAAACAGTGGATCAACATCATCTTCTGGGCTGCCAAAAGTGGGGAAAAGTAGTTTGATAGGGAGGGAGCGCTCTAGAGGAGGCATGACAGTTTCAGCGGGAGTTCTGTTTAACAGTATCTTCATAGGGGGTTTTGTAGTGCTACCTGTTCCTATTCCATTACTGACCAAGCCAGTGGCAGAGGTAAAACCTAAGGGAGGTACAGAAGATTTGTCCAGAAGGGAAAAGCCTTTCATTTCCTCCTGGTGCAGGTCTTCCATTTGAAGGTCTGTGGCCTTCTGTGCTTTTTCCATCTCATTAACGGTGTCCTTTTTAGTTTGTTCAATCAACAATCGTAGTTGAGGTGGGCGTAGGGGCGTAGACGGCGGACGTAAAGGTAACGTAAAGGTAATGGCGGACTGAACGAAGTTATGTAGAGCACCTCAAGATAAAACATAATATTCGAAATATCTGCTAAATTAGACTAAAATATTAGCACTAAATAATCTGGTGGGTGATAACCTTCAATCTGGATAATAACACAAAACAAATCCTAAGACTAGAGACATTTATCGACAAATATTACGAAAACAAGCAACACCCAAACATGACGGAGAGTAAGACAGGGGAACCGATTCAAAAACGAAAACGTGACTCTTCAACAGACACTGATGATTTAATATTCTCACCACCGGGAATGGTAAAGGTCGAAACCGATCTGTTAAAATCAATAAATGACAAACTGGGTATACTTGAATTAGTTAGTAAGGATATAAAAGAGTTGAAGGCAAGCCTAGAGATGAGTGATGAAAAAGCTGCGACATTGGAGAAGGAAACACACAAGCTAAAAGGGACAGTCAATAAGATTGAAACCGAAATGAATGAAATTAAAAAGGAGAACACCGTTCTGAAGGAAGCCTTACTGGACATACAAACTAGATCCATGAGAGAGAATTTGGTACTTACAAATATCCAAGAGAAAGAAGGAGAAGTTCCTGAATCTGTAGTTAGAGAGTTCCTTCTTACAGCGCTTCAGATTCCACGCGACGTTATCGACAAGATCCAACTTGAACGTGTACACCGCTTCGGACAGAGAGGGCAGAGGTACGAACGCCCAATCGTTGCCAAATTTGCTTCATTTAAAGATAAAATAATGGTTAAAAGCCTGGGTAAAAGACTTGCTGGGACCAAAATTGGCATGAATGATCAGTTTCCGAAGGAAATTGCAGAACGGCGCAAAGTTCTGTATCCAATTTTCAAAGAAAATAGATTAAAAGCGAAACGAGTAGCTCTCGTCGTTGATAAACTATATATTGATAACCAGTTGTTCAGAGACACAAAGACTACTCCATGGTTATTTTAAAAATTACAAAGTTCTCATAGATGAGGAAAATAAACACAATTCAAGCCCGGTTATTGATTGTTATTGAACAATACAATAAAAAATATAGCTTTTCTATAAATCTTCACATATAACTAATTGAACACAAGCACTATTTCTACATAGTGAAGATAAAAACTAAGTAAACAGAAGGCACAGTATGTGTGGATGGTGTGGTGTGTGTTTATTTTATTTGTTATGTTTGGAAAGTTGAGTGAGTGAGTAATGAAATGGTTGCATATCCCAGAGCCAATATATTGCTGTGAGCCGGGTATGAGAGGGCTTTCAATGTTGTTCAGATGATGGATATACTTTTATAATGAATTATATGTCTTATTTATTTATTGTCCTATCATGGGGAACTACATTTTTAAAATAAATTATATCTAATTATTTATTATCCTATTTTAATGGTACGGTCCATGGCCCTATACCCTAGACACCCACATGAATGGCCCAGATACTAAGGAGAAGTCCCTAACTGTTTTATGTGCATGCTGTAAGCGGTCTGTATGCAGCCAAAATGAGGTCAGAGACCAAGAGCAGCACTGCCCCCTCAAGATTCTGAGCCTGCTTGGCAGGGTTGGTCCTGCAAAGCCAAAGCCCCCTAAAGGGAGAGCATAATAAACAAGGAAATTCTCAAAGCTGCTAATGAGAACCTTGACGACCTTGTACCTAGCCGGTGGGGATTCCGGTGGGGTGCCCCCACCCAGGCAGTGGCAGTGCTGGCAACACTAGCTGCAGTAACCCATGGGGAGGGGGTCACACTCGGACATTCAGAGAGGGGGTATATTATTGTGGCCCTGGTGGCACGAAATCAAAGTCGGACTGCATGGAGATGCTTGGGAACATGGTCATGACGGATGACCGTATTGTGGGTGTTTCAGGAAGAAGGTGTACATTTGACCTCCATCATCTAGGATGTGACAATGGTAAATAAATCTCTACATTTATGCTCATTTTTTGCGCGGTCTTGCAGGCCTTCTCATGCAGCTGCAACTGCAAGTACATTTGTAGGTCGTGACCTATCTTGGGTTGGGCTCTGGGATGGTGCAATTGTTGAGAGGGTGAGCTTATGGTTGTGTGGGGGTAAGGGCTGAATGTGTGTGGGTGTATGTGTGTATCCCACAACTGTTGCGAAGGAAGAAGTAAAGGATGTTAGGGACTATAGAGGATGATCCACAGCAATATATAATGAGAATCGAGGTGAGGGCGATGGAAATGCATTTGGCGGTGGATCTGCTTCGGTTCGGTGAATGGCACTGTGTGCTCTTTTCGAAGGATGGATCCCAGTCGGTCCGGGGCTGTGGGATACGGGGGGTCGAGGGTGGTCTGCCGGGCATTGGGATGACGGCCCAACTCGGGATGGGGGCTTTTGGCGGGTGGAATAGTGGGGACCAGTTGGAGGTTTGCTTAGTGGAAATGCAAATATCATGGTACAGCTATATAGACACTCAATCATTATGTTACTTTTTAATAGGACGTTTACAAACATATATTTTGATAAAAATAATTGAAAGGTGTGTCTCATTATGGTAAGTGGTGAAATAAGTATAGCCAGTTACAATTGTAATGGCTTAGCAGATAATAAGAAAAGACGATCAGCATTTACCTGGCTAAAAGAGAAGGATTATAATATCTATTGTTTACAGGAAACCCATTCGACAGTTTTAGATGAAGTTTTGTGGAAAAAGAACTGGGGGGGCGAAATATATTTCTCCCATGGGCAAAGAAATTCAAAAGGGGTGATGGTTTTAATTAACAATAATTTTGATCCAAATGTGCAACTTGTCCAAACAGATCCTCAAGGTAGATGGATTATTTTAAATATGTTATTGGACAATAAACATATATGGCTTATTAACCTATACGGTCCGAATAATGATGATCCAAGCTTCTTTGACAATATATATAAGAATGTATCAACTCTACAAACAACACTAGACTCTATTATTATAGTGGGAGATTTTAATACGGTCTTAAATACCTCTATGGACCGGAAAGGAAATCACACTACAAACTATCACCCTCAGGCACTTAAGGAAATCAGGAATGTCATGGATATATTGGAATTAGTGGATATATGGAGACTTAAATACCCTGACCTAGTGAGATATACATGGCGGAGCCTTAATCAAGCTAGTCGCCTTGACTACTTTCTTATATCATTCTCTCTGGCACCAAAAGTTAAAAAGTGTTTGATAGGGGACAGAATGCGGTCGGACCATCACATAATTGGCATATATATTACTCTTACAGAATTTCCACGTGGGCGAGGATATTGGAAATTTAATCAAAGCCTACTAGATGATAAATTGTTTAGAACTAGGACAGAAGAATTTATAACTGACTTTTTCCGACATAACATAGGTACAGCAGATCCCCATATTGTATGGGACACTTTTAAGTGTGCCTTTAGAGGCCATGCAATTCAGTACTCATCTATAAAACAAAAGCAATTTAGATCAAAAGAGTCCATATTAACAAAGGAAATTGAAGGACTAACAGTACAGTTAGATAACAATAAAAACGGTACCATAGAGGCACAGAATAAGTTAGAGGAAAAACAAAAAGAAATGGAGGAACTTATTCAAGAAAGATCCAGTGTAATATATTATAAAAATAAAGCGAACTGGATGGAATATGGGGAAAAATGCACCAATTTCTTTTTCAATCTTCAATATAGAAATGCTAGCAAAAAAAACGTATTAAAACTTGTTACAAATGATGGAGTCACGCATGATTCACCAAATGATATTTTGAAAGAGGAAGTAAAGTACTTTAAAACTTCTTGCGACTACAGGGGGTGCTGTTCCGAATTAGCATTTTGTCGTCTCCAAATTAAACTGCCTAGTACTCAATTCTTGCTCGTACAATATGCATATTATTAATTCTATTGGATAGAAAACACTTTCTAGTTTCATACAAAGTTGGAATGATGTCTGTGGGTGACCCAGAACTCTTTCTACAGCGAAATCCATGACAGACAGTGAAAGGTCTGAGAGCGAAGCTCTGGTTTCAGATCAGTTTTTAAGGTCTCTGTCTATCCTATGGAACGACACGAACTGCACCCGCCTTCCCCTGGATGTCAGTAACCAATGAGAAGTGGAATGGGCCTTCTCCGTAGCTCTCAGAGGTTATAAAAGACCAAGGAGTGAGAGTAGCCCCCCTTTCGACGCTCGCCCTTACGCAGGAAGGGACCTCCGGATGCCATTTTCACAGGCTCGGTTATCAACTTGAAATGTATCCGTCTGTAATTTAATTCGATATAGGACTTAGAAACATCATAAGGTAGTTAATTTAAACCGTTTTATAGCAATTTATATCCGTTTAGTGCGATTTTGATGCATTTCTATGTGAAGCACCGGGCACATTTCGGGGTCCCGGTCGAACGTTAGCGGGCATTTAGACGGACAAAGGACATCTTTCGACCAAAAGAAGATTAAACCCAAGAAAGAATACATTGCCCAAGAATCTGATGGAAGAACAGCTCAAAGTAAGCAATATTTAATATGATAAATCGTTGTTCTGTCGAAATATTTTAAACGCATATTTCGCCATTTTGTTTGGTATAGCTTCACTTGGCGAACCCTGTATTGAAAAGTAAGGATAATTTTAAAAATGTAAGTCAGCGGTTGCATTAAGAACTAATTTGTCTTTCGATTCCTGTCAACTCTGTATTTTTTAGTCAAGTATATGATTAGCTTTGGATTAAACTAGATCACTCTGAAAGCTGACGTCCCTCATTTTGATGCTTGAGTTGTGACTATTTCCATTGTATAACCACGGTTTTGTATGGCTAAATATGCACCTTTTCGAACAAACTGTATATGTATGTTGTAAAATGATGTTACAGGAGTGTCATCGGAAGAATTCTGAGAAGGTTAGTGAAAAAATTAATATATTTTGGCGATGATAACGTTATAGCTCCCTTTGCCTTGAATTCATGCTCTACTAACGTTTGCACGTGGTATGCTAACTTATCGATTTATTGTGTTTTCGCTGAAAAACGCTTAGAAAATCTGAAATATGGTCTGAAATCACAAGAACTGTGTCTTTCCATTGCTATGCTTTGTCTATTTTTATGAAATGTTTTATGATGAGTAAATTGGTCATACACGTTGCTCTATCTAGTAATTCTAGTCGATTTGTGATGGTCGGTGCAATTGTAAACTGTGATTTCTACCTGAAATATGCACTTTTTTCTAACAACACCTATCCTATACCATAAATATGTTATCAGACTGTCATCTGATGAGTTTTTTTCTTGGTTTGTTGCTATCAATATCTTAGTTTAGCCGAATTGGTGATAGCTAGTGGTGGAGAGAGAAAATGGTGGACAAAGAAAGATGGTGTATTTTGCTAACGTGGTTAGCTAATAGATTTACATATTGTGTCTTCCCTGTAAAACATTTTAAAAAACAGAAATGATGGGTTTATTCACAAGATCTGTATCTTTCATCTGGTGTCTTGGACTTGTGATTTAATGATATTTAGATGCTACTATTTACTTGTGAAGCTATGCTAGCGATGCTAATCAGTGTGGGGGGGGTGGGGGGTGATCCCGGATACGGGGTTGATACTCGTGAAAGGTTAAGAATATGTTTTCGTTTCAGGCTCCTCCATCTCCACTAACTGAAACTAATTGTATGGATTTTTTTCCTAATAATAATGTAAAATTAACATCTGTACAGAAAGACTCATGTGAAGGCCTAATTACAGAGGAGGAACTACTTGATGCAATTGGGGCCTTTAAGGATGGGAAAACTCCAGGGCTGGATGGCATACCAGTGGAAGTATACAATTTTTTTTTTGATATACTCAAAGGACCATTATTAGCTTGTTTTAACCACTCCTATATAAATGATAGATTATCAGACACGCAACAAGAAGGTGTGATATCATTATTACTGAAACAGGACCCAAGTGGTATATATAAAGATCCAGTCCATTTAAAAAATTGGAGACCTCTTACACTTCAGTGTTGTGATGCAAAAATCCTAGCAAAATGCTTGGCGCATAGAATAAAAAAAGTTTTGTCAGATATTATTCATCCTAATCAGACAGGTTTTTTACATGGACGATACATTGGAGATAATATAAGGCAAGTACTGGAAACAATAGAACACTATGAAATATCGGGGACACCAGGCCTGGTTTTCATAGCTGATTTTGAAAAGGCTTTTGATAAAGTACGACTGGAGTTTATATATAAATGCCTAGAATATTTCAATTTTGGGGAATCTCTTATAAAATGGGTTAAAATTATGTATAGTAACCCTAGGTGTAAAATAGTAAATAATGGCTACATCTCAGAAAGTTTTAAACTATCTAGAGGAGTAAAACAAGGTTGTCCACTATCGGCATATCTATTTATTATTGCCATCGAAATGTTAGCTGTTAAAATTAGATCAAACATTAATATTAAGGGATTAGAAATCCAGGGCCTAAAAACTAAGGTGTCATTGTACGCTGATGATTCATGTTTTCTTTTAAAACCACAACTAGAGTCTCTCCACGGCCTCTTAGAGGATCTAGATACATTTGCTATCCTCTGGATTAAAACCAAATTATGATAAATATACCATATTACGTATTGGATCACTAAAAAATACACATTTTACATTGCCATGTAGTTTACCAATTAAATGGTCTGACGGAGATGTGGACATACTCGGTATACAAATCCCAAAAGAAAGAAATGATCTCACTCCAATACATTTTTATAGAAAGTTAGCAAAAATAGATAAGATCTTGCTACCATGGAAAGGAAAATACCTGTCTATTTGTGGGAAAATCACCCTGATTAACTCTTTAATCATATCACAGTTTACCTATTTGCTTATGGTTTTGCCTACACCTAGTGACCTGATTTTTAAATTATATGAACAAAAAATATTCAATTTTATTTGGAACGGCAAGCCAGATAAAATTAAAAGAGCCTATTTATATAACGAATATGAATTCGGAGGGCAGAAATTATTAAATATTAAAGCATTAGACCTCTCACTAAAGGCATCAGTCATACAAAAGTTATACTTAAATCCAAACTGGTTCTCTAGTAGATTGGTACGAATGTCTCATCCTATGTTCAAGAAGGGCCTTTTTCCCTTTATTCAGATTACACCTGCTCACTTTCGGTTGTTTGAAAAGGAAATAATCTCCAAAATATCTTTATTTTTTAAACAAGCCTTAGAAAGTTGGTTGCAATTTCAGTTTAATCCACCTGAAAGGACGGAACAAATAGTACAACAAATATTGTGGTTAAATTCAAATATAGTAATTGATAAAAAAACTGTATTTATCGAAGAAATGTTTAAAAAAGGTATAATTTTTGTGAATGATATCATAAATAGGACTGGTGGAGTAATGTCACACATGCAGCTAACACAGACATATGGAAATGTCTGCTCTACCCAAAATTACAACCAATTAATTGCAGCATTACCACAAAAATGGAAGAGGCAAGTAGAAGGGGAAAAAAGTAAGGAACTTGTATGTCGGCCCTATATTAAAGAACATAAATGGTTAAAGAAAAGTGTGATAAATAAAAACATACCAATTTAATTTAAGGACCAAAAAACTGACAGCTGTGCCATATAAATTGCAAAATAGTTGGGAAGAGATTTGCGATGTACCCATTCCATGGCACATGGTTTATGAATTGATACGCAAAACAACGCCGGATTCAAAACTTCTAATTTTTTAATTTAAATTACTGTACAAAATTCTTGCAACTAATAGAATGTTATATATATGGGGGATACAATCTTCCCAGCTCTGCAGATTCTGCTGTGAGGAGGCAGAGTCATTAGATCATTTATTTTGGTATTGTCCGTATGTAGCTCGTTTTTGGTCACAGGTCCAGGAATGGCTGAAGAATTGCAACATTTGTGTAGAACTAACGCTACAGATAGCAATACTGGGTGATTTGAAAAGCCATAGTCAATCAATCAATAATATAATAATTATTTTAGCAAAAATGTTTATTTTTAATTTACAATCCGTGGAAGCTATAAGAATAGGAAGATTCAAATCTTTTGTGAAGCATCACAGCACAGTTGAAAAATATATGGCAAATAAAAATCCGAAATGGATGATGTTGGAAGATAGATGGGAAGAGTTGAGTGGAGCTGAAGGGTGGGACTAATAACAAGATAAACAATGTAGGGCATACGGGATCTGTGAAATGTGTATAGGTGCGGAGCTTTTGTGAAATAGCACAGTTACAAGTGGAAATCAAACTGGATGGACAACAGAAATAGAGGAAGGACTAAGAACAAACAAGAGAGAACTATTATAAAGTAGACTGTGTCTGTAAAATGTGTATAAGATGTATAAATTGAAGGTAAAAACAGAAATGTTTATCAGTTTACTCCAATTGGGGGATCGGTGGTAGGGTTTGCGGGGAATAATAATAAAGGTATACTCTTTAAAAAAGTATGTATGTCTATATAGGTATGTGTATGTATATATGTGTATATGTATGCATACGTGTATGGATATATATATTTACCCAAAAAAATATGGGGGATTGGAAATGATGCAGACAATTACATTGGAAGCAACATTCTTTCCGCAATATTAAGCTGATCCACCCCTAAAAAAAATAATTTTTTAAAAAAATAAATAAAAAATAAAGAAAGAAAAAGAAAAAAGGAGAAAAATAAAGAAAAAATAATAAAAAAATCGTAGTTCCCCTGTGAGAGAGTTCTTCATGTCCTCGATAACTTCCTTCAGATAAGAACACACTCCCTTCACAACAGAGGCTGACTCCTCTGCTCTCTGTTTTTGTTCCTCCTCAAGATAGATTATGACTTGCTGATGGTTAGATTCCATTTGTGTTTTGAACTGGTGCAGTTGTCCCTGAATATCCTGTTTCAGAGAATCGTGTAAATATTTCTGTCTCTGAGCAATTTGTTGTTGGTTTTCCTCCATTTGACAGGGAAGGTAATCAAACCTCAGCTGCACATCTGTCTGATGAGCCTCCACACATTCACTGAGTTTGCGAATGGCATTCTCCTGCATTGTCAAACTATGATTGGTGTGTGTCCATTGATGTTCCAGTCGTCCAGTGATCACAGAGACACCTCTCCCAGTCTCTCTGGGCAGGGTAACAGGAAGAGGTTGAGGGGAGGGTAATGGTGGAGAGGTTATAGGCTAGCCAGAAACCTGGGGATTAGGGTCAGTGCTATCCAACTCCATTAGTTCATCGAATCCTTCCACAATGAAAGAATCTTGAACACGATTACGATTAGGTGTGTCCACATTGACACAGTATGGGGTTCCAACAAAAGACATGATTCAACCTTGTGTGGATGGTGTCATGGGTGTTCCTCTTCAAGTCCCTGTTTGGGCGCCACTTCTGTAGTGGTATTAATTAGAGAAGGGTAAAGAAGATTTTGTTCGGGCGCCAGGCAGGTATTAACCATGCCGAAAGAAAAAAAATAGTAGAATAGCGAGAGTACCACTACCAGACCCAGACACATCAGCAGAAGAGACTGCCTAGAGTGTAGCCTGTTGACCAGATAGCCAGCGGAGAGAAAAAAGAATACACACCCTATAGATCCCACATCACAGCACAGTCCTTCCACAATTCTTGGTAACCCCACCAAGCATACCTCATATAATAATAATGGCAGAGCAAATAAACAGCAACTTCATACAATAAAGAATGAACCCAGTCATCACACAGAGGATTTGCAATAGTTTCTCTTCCAGGGGAGGAGTGCAGAGGGTATGAATGTGTGGTGTTCATATACACACTAGTCCAGCTCCAATGAAACTTCAATGCATTTAGAAAAATAGAGTCGGTTGCAGTGTAAAGCACTGGAACATAGCGGGAAGAGAAAGAGAGAAAGGGAACAAGAGAGGGCTTAGCTGTGGTCTTGAGGGTGCAGGTGTACGATCTGACTGTCCGATGGAGTGTTGGGTTGTAGTTGAACGCTTCGCAACAATGTTGCTACCAATCCATTTGATCCATAACCGTCGCGGTCCCAAATGAGAACAACCACGTCGTCGAGCGATCACACCGAGGATTGATCCAAACACTGTACAACCACATACGCTGAAGACAAACAAAAAACCTCTGCAGCATAGCACACACAACCAAAACTGTCGCGCCACAAAAGAGCTCCTCCCCAAAGAGCTTAACGAGCTCTTTTATCTCCTCCTTCCTACTGCTCATGCGCTCTTAAAGTGGCAGCGCACGGTGAAGGCTCCGTGCAGGATTTCGCCACAGGGTGTGTAATCTATCTATAATGTGGCGTGTAGGGGTGTGTAATCTATCTATAATGTGGCGTGTAGGGGTGTGTAATCTATCTATAATGTGGAGCGTAGGGGTGTGTAGAAGGTCAGGGAGGTATGAGGGTGCCAGTACACACGGTCTGGGGTGTGGGAGGAGCTTTTACTGTATTAAAAGTCTGTCCAGTATTTTGGCATATTTTTAAGTGTTGACTGTTTCAGAACACTCAGGTATAGTAGAGGTTTATGTAGAACAGTTATCTTATTATGTAGTTCTGTTAAGAGCAGTCTGCTAGTCTAGTCCACATGATAACCATTCATTTTATATTTCTTTCTACTAGCTGGCAGCAGTGCATAATGTAGCTGGGACAGTTGTTACTGGCTGGTATTTCCACAACACAGTGTAAAAACATGGAGCCTATTACCACAGATAGAAGAATCTTTGCTATTACACGGACATACATAACACATAACTATTAAATAACCATAATACTTCCTCAAATTAAGAAATGATGATGCTTTTTTTAATGTTATGTTATTTTAGTAAATCAAAGTTTTTCCCAGTTGTTAACACACGTTTGCTGAAACTACATCTCAGGTACTCAGAACTCTAAACACAAAACAGTTAGCCAATTTTCCCAAACCGCAGACATCTTGCAAAATGAAACACAGAAATCAAAATCATCTACTCACTGCTTAAAATGAAACTCTGCTTACAAATGAGACACACAAACACACATCAAATGAGTGACAACCGAGATCTCACTAATGTGACATATTCAAAACACTACTATCAGAACCTATTTCAGTGTAAAGACTAAGATTTTGATGTAATACTGTAAATTGTTTGTGTGTACTACTTCAAAATTACTCAATACATGTCAAACAGCATACTGTAAGCATGCATACAGTAAAATTGAAAACATACAGTAAATATAATTTGCATATGCAAAGGAAGAAAAATAGGCCTATTTGTACTACTGTACGTTAGATTAATTGTACGGAATAGATAAAGAAACTGTCAAAATACAGTAAAATCGAGAATCAAATACTCTATTGCAAAAACAAAATCTGTCAGATGTGTTGTTTTGGTCCGGCCACAGATTTTCATCAACATCACAAGCGATATTCTCCTTGGCCAGACAGGGGGGGAAATATCTTCTGGCATGATACATCCACCCCTGACAGGACTGGAATGTCACCACAGGCCTCCTCCATTGCCTGGAGAACGGCCATACGTTCATGGGGTTTGCAATCATACACCTTCCACCACCATGCAGAAAACAACTCCTCAATGTGTCAGGATTTGGCCAGGATTGTTCCGGTTTTGGCCACTAGATGCCCCCATTGTGCTTTTTTGACCCTTTTGTTTTCCCTTGTTTACAGTTATTATTTGCACCTGTGCCTCGTTTCCCTTGAATGTATTTAAACCCTTAGTTTTCCTCAGTTCTTTGCTCTGTGTTTGTATGTTAGCACCCAGCCCCAGCGATGCTGTGAACATTTGTTACTCCTGTTGGATTCTCTTGAGGTACTCTGTTTTTGTTCTTGTTTTATTTATTTTTGATTATTCTTTTGAGGTTTTTTCCCTGCGGTATCTACCACCTTGTGGATTTACCTTTTGTCTTGGAGGATTACCTTTTTTCTCTTGGAATTACTTTTGACGTTGTGGATTTATATTTTTGCCTGAAGTACTTTCCTTTTTACTTTATTAAAACACTGTTTCAAGTACTGCTGTGTCTGCCTCATCTTCTGGGTTCTGCCGACTATTAGTGGCTCGGTTCGCTAAGTGACTGTTTCTCACACCGGAGACCTGAGTTCGTAACCGGGTCCTGACACAATGGGGTTGAGAATTGGGGAATATGGTGGGAGATAGAGAATTGTAAACCTGGGATGGTCATGGAAGCAGTTGCGGACCTGACAGGCCGTTGGAAACTCACGTTGTCCCAAATTAGAACATACATTTTCTGGTCAGCATCACCTGGCCCTCTCTGCTCTGGCTGATAAAGATTATCATGTAAGGTGTTCAGGAAATGAAGGCAATGGGCAGTGTTGTATGGTCCAAGCTGCGCATATGGACTCCCGGGTGGCGCAGTGGTCTAGGGCACTGCATCGCAGTGCTAGCTGCGCCACCAGTCTCTGGGTTCGCGCCCAGGCTGGGCTGGGTTCGCGCCCAGGCTCTGTCGCAGCCGGCCGCAACCGGGAGGTCCGTGGGGCGACGCACAATTGGCATAGCGTCGTCCGAGTTAGGGAGGGTTTGGCCGGTAGGGATATCCTTGTCTCAGTATGTAAAATGTAATAAAATGTATGCACTCTACTGTAAGTCGCTCTGGATAAGAGCGTCTGCTAAATGACTAAAATGTAAAAAAAAATATGGTGACATTTCCCCCGTGCTGTCCAGGAACCTCAATGATGGCACGTTGACCAATGATGTTCCTTCCTCTCCTCCTTGTCTTTGCTAAATTGAATCCAGCCTCATCTACGAATATAAGTTCCTGAGAGATGGGACTTACATCCAACTCCATGATTCTCTGAAATGACAGTAAATACTGTAATTGCTGTATAGTAAAGTTCACTGGCAACATCAACGAGTCTTTAATGTTTCAACAGTGTAATACTACTGCATTGCTTACTTGAACATATTCGTACCGTTTATCCTTTCAAATGGTACTCTGTAGATTTGATTCATCCGGAGATGGTGTTTCTTAAAGATGCGGGCTATGGTTAATAAGCTCACTCTGATGTTAAGGAAGATGGAAGGCCTTTCAATAAACAGTTGTTGGATTTCCCGCAGTCATATGGCATTATTTTCAACTACCATTTGCACAATGGCAGCCTCCTGTTCGTCTGTAAACAGAAGCGTTCTACCACCAAGTGGTGGTCATCTTTCAGTTCTACAAAAACAAAATAGCATGCAGTACTGTACTCTGTATTACTATGAATTTGAGAGGTAAAATACTTTGTAACATGTTTACCTTGTATACTGTATACTGTATTACTGCTAATGCATTTTCTACATTTACAAACGTACTAACATATTCTCAACTCAGTTAGTAAATATACATCATTCCCTCCTCTGGTACAATGAACACCCTCATGTTCCACGAAACCTAAAAACATATTGACTTGAAAAGAAAAGAGAAACAAAGTATATGTTTAATAACTTTGCACCACTCATTGATGCGATGTAACATAAAAGCTCTGAATGCAAGGTAAAGAAAAAAAACTTTCATGGTTGTCCTATGCTGTCATCCAGTGATTCCCCCAAACAAATTACCTCCCTTCACGATGACACTTGGAGATACGTTTCTGGAAACTCTCTCGGCCACATAAATATTAGCAGCGCATCTACCCCTCATCGTGCTTTAGCAAATCTTTCTCGCTGTATCCCAATCACAACGAACACATTTTATAAATTATTTAAACCGAATTTAGAATGACTGACCTCAGGTCTTACTTTGAGTCTAGGGCTCAAATTCCAGTTTGCCAACTTAGCACAGATCATCTCTGTTAGAATACACATTTATAAACAACCTTTTATTGCCGGTCATAACTCTGGCCTGGTAAAGAAAGTATCAGTATCTCAATGCATTTTCAGTTTAAATAGTCAGCAGGGCATATACCACCCCCCCAGCCCCCCCCCCCCCCCCCCCCCCCCCCCCCCGTCCTTCACCAGGCACTTATTATTCTAGCGTGTCTTCTTCAGATATCGTTTACAGTTCATTTTCCCAACGGCACATGTAACTTTTGCTTCACATTTCATGGCCCTTGATAATGTCCCAATTTTAATATCCAAGTAGATACTTCCGTTTCCCCCACCTACACGAGTCTCTCACCTGAGCTTGTTCTCTCTCCACGCTCACTCCACACGCGCTCTCAGCACTCTGGCCCTGGTTTATGGCTCGGACTCAGATAGGAGTGGTAAAAGTCACTGTCTCTTATAGCCCACCTTCGTCGCTCTTTCTTCAGCCGGTTAGGGAGAGTTTTGAGGTTGACACACACTGTCTATGGTCAAATTATTTCTACCATGCATTGAAACACGATCTGACATCACCTTCCATGATAACCTCAAAAAAACACAGATCATAACAGTTGAGTTCATTACATTTCTGTGCCAGGAAACTAGATAAACATTGACTATATGACGAATTATGACATTAACCTTTTCTTAATAACATCTCTAAGACAAATGTCAAATAGCATAAAATATTGTTACTGCTAAAAACATTTTCTAAATTAGTCAATACTCCCTTATTCTACTGGCGACCTCTAGGAAGAGTTAGCAGATCATGAAGATAGCAATACATATATCACAGTCCATTTGAAGTTACTGTCATCCCTAATTAACATATATTTTCCTTTCTATATGCAGCCTGAACACAGTACCACTGTATAGGTACCCCAAAAACCAGGACCTTAGGGAACTGGTAATTTACCCCTTTCAAACACATGATTAATTAAAACAAAACATTTTAAATCAAAAATAAACAATTTACAATTACAACTCTTTATAACTCCCTACAGAAATAATAATCATCTCCTAAAGTAATGGTACAATTTGGATAGAGAATGGTGTTTCTCATGAATTTTATGCTGAAACCCCCCTTCTATTTAATTCCCAATGAAGTTAATCATTCTTCATTAGGAATTTTAAATATTCAGGGCTTTCGTCACCATTAAAATGTTTCCTCTCCCTTTCTTCCCCTGTCCTTCGGAAACCATTTAAATACCTCTTCAAAACATTTCATCCTCCTGCAAACCCATTTTAACTGAATTGAAAAGACCTCATCCAATAAATCCCACAACACGGCGATAGTGTCTCTCCACCGAGTCTAACGATTCACTGGTCTCCTTTTCCCCATGATTCTCCATAACCATCATACCATATCAAAAAATGTAAAGTTCATTTTAGGCTTGGTACCCCAATGCTACTTCCGCGTGATCCTTCCACCCTTTCGTCCATTCTAGAATCCCATTCCAGAATAAGACGACATCAAACGTAAATGTATTTAAAAAATAAAACCACATAAAATGTCTAATGATTTAGACAAATCCTAAGGCCTTCTGCATTTGCAATAACTGTGTTACCTTTAGAATCCATTCCCCTGGCATTTTGCATAGAATCCTCAACCCAAAATACGTTTTCCTGTGGCAAATTTAGCCAATGTCTCATCGTAAGGAATCCGCAATATATACATGTGGTTCCATAACACTTTCTTTATAACATGCTTTATGACCCTGTTCTGCCAAATTGTCTACCAATGTGGTGCGGTCTCGCATATGAGTTTCATCGTCTATTGACGCTAATAACAAATCCTCCTCCGGGTTCTGTACCAACACAGAACCTACAATTGGCACCCTTTTAACGATTGTTTCAATGCTAAATGATACCATGTGGGACTATTTGTAAATCCCATCGGTACTCTAATAAAAGTTAGGTAAAACGTGATCTAATACGTCTTCCATCACATAGAACCCGTAATCTCTATGAACCACAGAATTATACACAACTATGTGAAGGTTCCATTCTTGCTAACCTCAAAACAAGTAGTTGTTGTTCTTTTGAAAAAGATGCAAACTCTTGTATAGCTGCATCTCCTGCTAATGCACTAGGTTGCAGTATCTCTTTACACTCATTATCCAATGCCCGATAGTCCCACATCTAAAACAGGGAGCCATCTCCTTACGCTTTGATGTTTTTTTCGCTACGGTTCTTAGTTTTATCCTGGCCATAGTTAGTGATTTTCTCTATGGCCCTATTAATCCCTCGCACGTCTGCGAGGTGAGCGGAGTCATATTCCACTCTCAAAACATCGTCTCGAATTAAATCTACTACCCCGCAATTACCGTTTTGATCACAGGGTTCAACCCCGTCATCAAAGCAGAAGCGCAAATTTTATCAATACACTCCCGTTCCCAGGCCTTCTGTCGTAAAGTACTGGTGTTACACTTTATGGGTTTATCATTATGCATTTTCTGTTGATAGAATGCTTACATCAAAATGCTGGTATATTGAGCTTTTGACTCTGGTTTTATGTCCTTGTGTCAAGTCATAATTGCCTCCCTGAATTCTTTATTTGATTTGAATTCACCGTCTGCAGGAAAATGTTGTCCAATTTTATCTAATTTGCTAAATTATCTAATTTACCATATTCCAGCCGAATTGGTAGAATGCTCGTGCGCTTTTTTTAGGGCCTCCATGGCTTTATTAAATTCCGCTATCTCTATATTACAGGGAGAAACGGGTCCGTTTATCGCCTTATCAATAGTTATTATTCCCTAAACACTCCCGACGGTGTTCAGGGTATCTTATATTCCTTAACTCCCGTCAATTATTCACAGCTTCTATTAACTATTTTCTAAGATAGCACTACACACTTCCCCAGATAATAATTAATTGGACACGGCACTTAATACCTGTGTATTAAAACCGATACCATTAAAAGTCTGCAAATCTATTACTGGAGAATACGGATTTCTTAATGTCTTTGTGCCGTATCTCCTCCAATATCCCTATTATTGATAGCACATCAACAAAATTATTCACACTTGTCTTCCTATTTCCACATAATCTGCCATGGTTCACCACCCCAACAGGGCACACAACTAACCTTCCATTCACACTTTTATGGCCAATACAACTAGGCTCTCACCCTGTTATAGCTATGCAGGGAACCAACCCCGCTGGTATTTACCCCCCAGGACTCACCCTTCGCAGGTTCCAGCCTGCGTGAGCTTACCTTCCGGGACTCACCCTATATTAATAGTAATCACAGGTATTAATCCACTGGGATTTACTATTGACTTTATAGTACTAGCACGAACCAACCTACTAGGCAGTTACCCCCTAGGACTTACCCTACAGGTACGAGCCTGTATGAGTTTCCGGGCCTTACCATTTACCATAAAGCTATGACCGGTCGTTACATAATGGGCCTATAGAAATAAACTTAGGCTCTCCAGGTCCGTATCCCATAATTAGTTCAGCCAACAATTCTCATCTCCCCAAGATGTCAAAATGAGTGGAAACAGATATAGGAACTAAGCCTACCTTGTTTGTTGCCAGCTCTGCTCCACTAATCTGGACTCCATGGCTTGACTATACATCGTGGTGAACCCTGCTCGCAGCGCCATCTGTTAGGTTCTTATTTTTCAGAGTAAATAACCCACGGACACTAGAGAAGCTTTAACCAAGTTTAATTCTTCCCTAAGGTTCTGTACAGCTGTAATTCAGACATCAAAACATTTCTCACATCACAGTTATATATATCCCACTTAAGACACTCCTCCTTCTTTCCAATCCTTACATCTTATGGCTCTACAGGAAGCTAATTAAGAGGGTAACAGGATTACAAACATTTATTATTTTAAGAGAATCTGTCCTCACCTCCTGACCTCAACCCCTCTTTCATCTAATACACAGATGTCCATCTGTCTTTCCTCAGAGACATAAAACCCAGTCTCTTTCATTTCCTATCATGCATTTACTATCTCAATGATCAAAGTTTAGCCGATTCCAACAAAGGTTTGTGTCATTGTGCCTCATGGGACAGTTTTAGTGTGTAATCAATTTGGAAAAACTGTAACAATACATGAGAGGGTGTGATATTGTATATGGTGTGATATATACTGTATAGGCCAATCATATTGTATACAGTGCCTTGCAAAAGTATTCACCCCCCTTGGTATTTTTCATTTTTTTTTGCATTACAACCTGTCATTTAAATAGATTTTTTTTTGCATTTAATGTAATGGACATACACAAAATAGTCCAAATTAGTGAAGTGAAATGAAAAAAATTACTTGTTTCAAAAACTTCCAAAACATTTCAAACTGAAAAGTGAAGCGTGCATGTGTATTCACCCCCTTTGCTATGAAGCCCCTAAATAAGATCTGTTAGGTTCTTATTTTTCTGAATAAATAACCCACGGACACTAGAGAAGCTTTAACCAAGTTTAATTCGTCCCAAAGGTTCTGTACAGCTGTAATCAGGCAACCCAACATTTGTCCCATCCAGATATTTATATCCCACTTAAAACTTCTTGTCAATAGGGGGGCGCTGTTTTCACTTTGGAAAAAATCGTGCCCAATTTAAACGGCCTCGTACTCTATTCTAGATCATACAATATGCATATTATTATTACTATTGGATAGAAAACACTCTCACGTTTCTAAAACTGTTTGAATTATATCTGTGAGTAAAACAGAACTCATTTGGCAGCAAACTTCCAGACAGGAAGTGAAAATTCTGAAAATGGGGCTCTGTTTCAGGGCCTGCCTATTCAACTGGCTTATATTTATCGATATACATGCACTTCATACGCCTTCCACTAGATGTCAACAGGCAGTGGAAGGTGGAATGGGGTGTCTAGCTTGATCTGAGGTCGAATGAGAGCTTTTGGAGTGGCAGGTCAGGAATTTCCTTTGTCTACCAAGGCGCGAGGCGGAGCTCGACATTAGCTTCTGAAAAGCTTTCGGTTTACACGGCGAATATCTCCGGCTCTGATTTTATTTGATACATGTGATAATAACATCGTAAAGTAGGTTTTTTCAACCGAGTTTTATCAGTTTATTCAACGTTTATTGGGACTTTTGGAGTTTTCCATTCTTTGCGTCAAGAGAGGGTGGGAACGTTATCAACCTTGGCTAGCATTGTGGCGCGAATTCGACAGAAGAAAAGGACATTCTAAAACCAAACAACGATTTATTCTGGACCAAGGACTCCTTGTACAAGATTCTGATGGAAGCTCAGCAAAAGTAAGAACAATTTATGATGTTATTTCGTATTTCTGTGGAAAATGTTGATTCCTATTCTCCGCCGTTTTGGTGAGCGCTGTCTCGTAATAACGCAAGCTGTATGTTATGGTAAAGTTATTTTTAAAAATCTAACACGGCGGTTGCATTAAGAACCAGTGTATCTTTCATTTGCCATACAACAAGTATTTTTATGTAAAGTTTATGATGAGTTCTTTGGTCAGATTAGGTGAGTGTCCAAAATAGCTCCGGACATTCTGGGGAAATGTTGCTACATATTCACAATGTATAACCACGGTTTGCAGCTCTAAATATGCACATTTTCGAACAAAACATAATTGTATTGTATAACCTGTCTGGCCGAGGCGTTCCGCTAGCGGAACTCCTCCCACATTCCACTGAAAAGGCAGAGCGCGAAATTCAAAAAATATTTTGTAGAAATATTTAACTTTCACACATTAACAAGTCCAATACAGCAAATGAAAGATACACATCTTGTGAATCCAGTCAACATGTCCGATTTTAAAAATGTTTTACAGCGAAAACAGCACGTATATTTATGTTAGCTCACCACCAAATACAAAGAAGGACAGACATTTTTCACAGCACAGGTAGCATGCACAAAGCCAACCTAACTAACCAAGAACCAACCAAACTAACCAAGAAACAACTTCATCAGATGACAGTCTTATAACATGTTACACAATAAATCTATGTTTTGTTCGAAAAATTTGCATATTTGAGGTATAAATCAGTTTTACATTGCAGCTACCATCACAGCTACCGTCAAAAATAGCACCGAAGCAGCCAGAGTAATTATAGAGACCAACGTGGAATACCTAAATACTCATCATAAAACATTTCTGAAAAATGCATCGTGTACAGCAAATGAAAGACAAGCATCTTGTGAATCCAGCCAATATTTCAGATTTTTTAAGTGTTTTACAGCGAAAACACAATATAGCATTATATTAGCTTACTACAATAGCCTACACACAACCGCATTCATTCATCAAGGCACGTTAGCGATAGCAATAGGCACGTTAGCGTTAGCGAATAAACCAGCAAAAGATATCAATTTTCACTAACCTTCATAAACCTTCCTCAGATGACAGTCCTATAACATCAGGTTATACATACACTTATGTTTTGTTCGAAAATGTGCATATTTAGAGCTGAAATCAGTGGTTATCCATTATGCTAACGTAGCTTCCTTTTCCCAGAATGTGCGGATATTTCTATTAGACTCTCACCTATTCTGACCAAATAGCTATTCATAAACATTACAAAAAAATACATGTTGTATAGGAAATGATAGATCCATTAGTTCTTAATGCAATCGCAGTGTTAGAATTCTAAAAATATCTTCATTACGACATAAGGCTTATGTTATAGCGAGAGAGTGGCCAAAACCGGGGCGCAAAACTACTAGTATACAGTTCGACAGATATATGAAATAGCATCATAAAATGTTTCTTACTTTTGGTGATCTTCCATCAGAATGTTGGACAAGGGGTCCTTTGTCCAGAACAGTCGTTGTTTGGATTTAGAACATCGTTTTTCCCTCTTGAATTAGCAAGCACACTGGCTAAGTGGCGCGAAGCTCTCCTTTCTGAAAAAAGGCACACAACGCAACACGCCTAACGTCCCGAATAAATTTCAAAAATCTAATAAAACTATATTGAAAAAACATACTTTACGATGATATTGTGACATGTATCAAATAAAATCAAAGCCGGAGATAGTAGTCGCCTATAACGATGGCTTTTCAAAAGGCAATTCCAGGTCCATCTGCGCGCCCTCCAGAAAACAGGAAATGGATGACTCGTCGTGCCAAGAGGATATATTCCACCTCAGACCAAGATAAACACTTCATTTCTTCTCTCACATCCTCTTGACATCTAGGGGAAGGTGTATGACGTGCATGTATACTCATACGTATCATGCCCATTTATAGGCAGGCCCTTGAACAGAGCATAATTTTCAGACTTTCCACTTCCTGGTCAGAAAGTGTGCTGCCAAATGAGTTCTGTTTTACTCACAGACAAAATTCAAACGGTTTTAGAAACTAGAGAGTGTTTTCTATCCAATAGTAATAATAATATGCATATTGTGCGAGCAAGAATAGAGTACGAGGCCGTTTAAATTGGGCACGTTTTTCCCCCAAAGTGTAAATAGCGCCCTCTATCCTCATCAGGATAACCTGATGTTATAAGACTGTCATCTGATGAAGTTGTTCAAGGTTAGTGATTCATTTTATATCTTTTGCTGGTTTTTGCGATAGCTACCTTTTGCGGTGAATAAATGCATTTGTGTGTTTGGCTATTGTGGTAAGCTAATATAATTCTATATTGTGTTTTCGCTGTAAAACACTTAAAAAATCTGAAATATTGGCTGGATTCACAAGATGTTTATCTTTCATTTGCTGTACACCATGTATTTTTCATAAATGTTTTATGATGAGTATTTATGTATTTCACATTGCTCTCTGTAATTATTCTGGCTGCTTCGGTGCTATTTGTGATGGTAGCTGCAATGTAAAACTATGATTTATACCTCAAATATGCACATTTTTCGAACAAAACATAAATGTATTGTATAACATGTTATAAGACTGTCATCTGATGAAGTTGTTTCTTGGTTAGTGACTAATTCTATCTCTATTTGGTCGGTTTTGTGATAGCTACCTATGCGGTAGAAACATGGTGAAAATATGCGGTTGAGTCTTTGGCTATTGTGGTTAGCTAATATAAATACATATTGTGTTTTCGCTGTAAAACATTTTAAAAATCGGAAATGATGGCTGGATTCACAAGATGTTTATCTTTCATTTGCTGTATTGGACTTGTGATTTCATGAAAATTATATTATATGATATCCCTGTCCCGTTAGGCTAGGCTATGCTAGTCAGCTTTTTTGATGAGGATGCTCCCGGATCCGGGATGGGTATCACTGAAAGGTTAACACTCCCCCTTCTCTCCAATCCTTACATCTTATGCTGAACAGGAAGAAGGTAACCAGATACTAAACCCTGATTACTCCCTTAAGGGGAACTGACCTCACCTCCTGACCTCAACCGTTCCTTCCCCTAGTCCACAGATGTCCATCTGTCTCCCCTATCTCAACTGTTGCTCTACTCCCTTCCCCAACCCATTCCACAGCTATCTGTCTTTCTACAGAGGCCCAGTCTCTTTGTCCTTTAAATCTAGACTTCTTTCTTATCATTTATTTAATATCTCAAGGCTCAAAATGTTGAATCCAAAAGCTCAGAAGTCACATAATTAGTTAAATAAAGTCCACCTGTGTGCAATCTAAGTGTCACATGATCTGTCACATGATCCCAGTAGACATACACCTGTTCTGAAAGGCCCCAGAGTCTGCAACACCACTAAGCAAGGGGCACCACCAAGCAAGCGGCACCATGAAGACCAAGGAGGTCTCCAAACAGGTCTGGGACAAAGTTGTGGAGCTGTACAGATCAGGGTTGGGTTATAAAATATCCGAAACTTTGAACATCCCACGGAGCACCATTAAATCCATTATAAGAAAATTGAAAGAATATGGCACGACAACAAACCTGCCAAGAGAGGGCCGCCCACCAAAACTCATGGACCAGGCAGGGAGGGCATTCATCAGAGAGGCAAGAAAGAGACCAAAGATAACCCTGAAGGAGCTGCAAAGCACCACAGCGGACATTGGAGTATCTGTCCATAAGACCACTATTAGCCGTACACTCCACAGAGCTGGGCTTTACGGAAGAGTGGCCAGAAAAAAAGCCATTGCTTAAGCAAACACGTTTGGTGTTCGCCAAAAGGCATGTGGGAGACTCCCCAAACATATGGAAGAAGGTACTCTGGTCAGATGAGACTAAAGTTCAGCTTCTTGGCCATCAAGGAAATCGCTATGTCTGTTGCAAACCCAACACCTCTCATCACCTCGAGAATACCATCCCCACAGTGAAGCATGGTGGTGGCAGCATCATGCTGTGGGTTTGGTTTTCATCGGCAGGGACTGAAAAACTGGTCAGAATTGAAGGAATGATGGATGGCGCTAAATACAGGGGAATTCTTGAGGGAAACCTTTTTTTCAGTCTTCAAGAGATTTGAGACTGGGACAGAGGTTCACCTTCCAGCAGGATAATGACCCTAAGCATACTGCTAAAGCAACACTTGAGTGGTTTCAGGGGAAACATTTAAATGTATTGGAATGGCCTAGTCAAAGCCCAGACCTCAATCCAATTGAGAATCTGTGGTATGACTTAAAGATTGCTGTAAACCAGCGGAACCAATCTAATTTGAGTTTGAGCAATTTTGCCTTGAAGAATGGGCAAAAATCCCAGTGGCTAGATGTGCCAAGCTTATAGAGATATACCCCAAGAGACTTGCAGCTGCAATTGCTGCAAAAGGTGGCTCTACAAAGAATTAACTTTGGGGGGGGGGGGGGGGGGGGGGGGTGAATAGTTATGTACGCTCAAGTTTAAAGTTTTTTTTGTCTTATTTCTTGTTTGTTTCACACACAAAAAACATTTTGCATCTTCAAAGTGGTAGGCATGTTGTGTAAATCAAATGATACAAACCCCCCCAAAAATTTATTTTAATTCCAGGTTGTAAGGCAACAAAATAGGAAAATGCTAAGGGGGTGAGTACTTTCCCAAGCCACTGTATGGTGTTATTACTGTGTAGGCTTATCATATATTGGTCCCAGATTAAGCCTAGTCTTGGACTAAAATGTACCTTTAGTGAAGATAACTTCTTAGTCCAGGACTAGGATTAATCACTGTCTGGAAACCAGCACATAGTGTATAGGCTTGCTTATCACATTTACTGTAAACTCCAAACATCCTGTATCACTGATACACCTGCAGCTTAGATCATTGATGTAAACATTATGAAGAGGTTCACTGGTGATCTACTAATTACTGTAGGACTATATCATGGTAAAGTAGCCAATTAACACAAACAACACACAAAAAACACTATACTGTATATACAAAAGTAGGTGGATTCGGCTATTTCAGCCACACCCGTTGCTGACAGGTGTATCAAATCGAGCACACAGCCATGCAATCTCTATTGGCGAACACTGGCAGTAGAATAGCTTACTGAAGAGCTCAGTGACTTTCAACGTGGCACCGTCATAGGATGACACCTTTCCAACAAGTCAGTTCATCAAATTTCTGCCCTGCTAGAGCTGCCCAGGTCAACTGTAAGCACTGTTATTGTGAAGTGGAAACGTCTAGGAGCAACAAAGGCTCAGCCGCGAAGAGAACACACAAGCTCACAGGACCGGACTGTCCTCCGTTGCAACGAGTTCCAAACTGCCTCTGGAAGCAACTTCAGCACAATAACTGTTAGTCAGGTGCTTCATGAAATGGGTTTCCATGGCCGAGCAGCCGCACACAAGCCTAAGATCACCATGCGCAATGCCAATCATCGGCTGGAGTGGTGTAAAGCTTTCTGCCATTGGACTGGAGCAGTCGAAACGCATTCTCTGGAGTGATGAATCAAGCTTCACCATCTGAAAGTCCGATGGACAAATCTGGGTTTGACGGATGCCAGGAGAACGCTACCTGCCCCAATGCATAGTGCCAACTGTAAAGTTTGATGGAGGAGGAATAATAGTTTGGGCTGTTTTTCATGGTTCGGGCCTCTTAGTTCCAGTGAAGGGAAATCTTAATGCTACAGCATACAATGACATTCTAGACAATTCTGTGCTTCCAACTTTGTGGCAACAGTTTGGGGAAGGCCCTTTCCTGTTTCAGCATGACAATGTCCCTGTGTACAAAGTGAGGTCCATATAGAAATGGTTTGTCAAGATCGGTGTGGAAGAACTTGACTGGCCTGTCTAGAACCCTGACCTCAACCCCATCAAATACCTTTGGGATGAATTGGAACATCGACTGTGAGCCAGGTCTAATTGCCCAACATCAGTGCCCGACCTCACAAATGCTCTTGTGGCTGAATGGAAGCAAGTCCACGCAGCAATGTTCCAACAACTAGTGGAAAGCCTTCCCAGAATAGTGGAGGCTGTTATAGCAGCAAAGGGTGGATCAACTCCATATTAATGGCCATGATTTTGGAATGAGATGTTCAACGAGCAATTGTCCACATACTTTTGGTCATGTAGTGTACAATAACACCTAATGTTTTGGGAAAGGGAAAGGGGTATACCTAGTCAGTTGTCCAACTGAAATGTGTCCTCCGCATTTAACCCAACCCCTCTGATTTGGTGGCATTTACCTGTATTTGGAGCAGTTCATAGATCATTATAGGTAAGGGAATGATCGTTGCTTTTGAAAATAACTGACTCATCAGTAATCCATTCCATTCAAAAGGTTATTTAAAACAATCTTACAATTACAATGGAGCAGCTGAGCACGGTATTCTGATTTAGCATTAGGCCTTCCCTTTGGAGGCAGGCACAGGGCGCAGACAGAGGCACCAGGGGAGGGCAGCAAAGCACTGCTGAACAATGACAACACTGTCTGAGACATGTTCTTGTTCCAGGGTGGCCCAAACAGAATGTGTGAGGTGACAGGTGAGTCAGATGTTTTTTTGTGTCACAAAATATCATATGAAACATAATTCGTGATCAGATTATATTTGGATTAGACATGAATCTTAGTGCACCAAGACCAAGTTACACAAGACATGTAACATGTGGTTTTCAGATGTCAGATTAAAATCCCCAAATATAACAAAAGTAAATATTGTACATCTGCAATGGATATGGTTATGAAGCTACTGAGAATGGTTTGTTAGTTAATAGTCTTTTTATAAATTGTTGACATTTTGTGCCTTTGGTGTAGTTTATTGCGTTGACATTTTTGTTTTGGTGATGAAGTGGTTTTCAGTGGTTAAAAGCAAGCTCCTGTGAGTCTGGGTTGTGTAATGCAAGCCGTGTGCTTAGGGCGCCTGCATATCCTCTATGGCTCATCTGCTTTAGGCTATGGATTGTGAAAGCCCTTAGTGGCAGAAAACATTCTGATTGTGAAGACATCAGAGGCACGACTGTTTTGCTTTGTTCTTAGTTCTTACACATAAACACTACACACACACTACAGTTTAAGGTCAATGATATGCCTATAACACTGGCTTTAGAAACATAGTCATCTTATATCTGCCATCTCTCTGACAGACAATAAGAGAACTTTTACCCCTAGGGATAGATTTCCAACCTGAGAGGACTCAACATCGCTAAGAACCAGAATTCAATACAGGAACAAAGCCCCAAGAAGCCTGATGCTGATCGGAGGGGCACAACATAATGAGTAATAGTTTTATGATCTTGCCTTACATTCTCTCATTAAATATAAAAAGAGATACGATTTGGAATAGAATATTTCTCATAAGGGATTTTGAATAATTTCCAATGTTTTACTCAGAGCAAATCTGGCAATGGTTTTGTTCTGGCAAACATGACTATGGGAAAGGAAAGACACTGCTCCTGCTTGTTTAATTACCCTCCTCACTCTCTCAGCGCATTTCCTCTCTACCCCAATCTGGGGGCCCACAAATGACTTCAAGCCCTCAAATGTTCCCACACAAAATGACACTTAACAGCCTAATAAATTATAAACATCAGCTTTCATTACCGTAACTCTCAAAAATAAAGATATATAGTACCAGTAAAAAGTTTGGACACACCTACTCATCCAAAAGTGTTTCTTTATTTTTACTATTTTCTACATTGTAGAATAATAGTAAAGATATCAAAACTATGAAATAACGCATGTGGAATCATGTACTAACAAAACAAGTGTTAAACAAATCAGAATATATTTTATATTTTATATTCTTGAAAGTATCAAACCTTTGCCTTGATGACAGCTTTGCACACTCTTGGCATTCTCTCAACCAGCTTCACCTGGAACGCTTTTCTAACAGTCTTGAAGGAGTTTCCACATATGCTGAGCACTTGTTGGCTGCTTTTCCTTCACTCTGCGGTCCAGCTCATCCCAAACCATCTCAGTTGGGTTGAGGTCTGGTGATTGTGGAGGCCAGGTCATCTGGTGCAGCACTCCAACACTCTCCTTCTTCGTCAAATAGCCCTTACACAGACTGGAGGTGTGTTGGGTCATTGTAATTTGTAAGTCGCTCTGGATAAGAGCGTCTGCTAAATGACTTAAATGTAATGTAATGTAAATGTCCTGTTGAAAAACAAATGATAAGTTCAAACTACATGGGACGGAGTATTGCTGCAGAATGCTGTGGTAGCCATGCTGGTTAAGTGGGCCTTGAATTCTAAATAAATCACCGACAGTGTCACCAGCAAAGCACCATCACACCTCCTCCTCAATGCATCACAGTGGGAACCACACATGTGGAGATCATCCGTTCACCTACTCAGCGTCTCACAAAGACACGACAGTTGGAACCAAAAATCTCAAATTTGGACTCATCACAGATTTCCACCAGCCTAATGTCCATTGCTTTTGTTTCTTGGTCCAAGCAAGTCTCTTCTTCTTATTGGTGTCCTTTAGTAGTGGTTTCTTTGCAACAATTTGACCATGAAGGCCTGATTCACGCAGTCTCCTCTGAACAGTTGATGTTGAGCTGTGTCTGTTACTTGAACTCTGTGAGGTGCTATCTGAGGTGCAGTTAATTACCAAATTCTGAGGCTGGTAACTCTAATGAACTTATTCTTTGCAGCAGAGGTAACTCTGGGTCTTCCTTTCCATTGGCGGTCCTCTGAGAGCCAGTTTCATCATAGCACTTGATGGTTTTTGTGACTGCACTTGAATAAACTTTCAAAGTTCTTGAAATTTTCAGTATTGACTGACCTTGATGGACTGTCGTTTCTCTTTGCTTATTTGAGCTGTTCTTGCCATAATATGGACTTGGTCTTTTACCAAATAGGACTATATTCTGTATATCACCCCTACCTTGTCACAACACAACTGATTGGCTCAAACGCATTAAGAAGGAAATAAATTACACACAAAAGAGTATCTAAAGCTGTCATAAAGGCAAAGGGTGGCTGCTTTCAAGAATCTCACATATAAAATATATTTTGATTTGTTTAACACTTTTTTTGCTTACTACATGTGTTATTTCATAGTTTTGATGTCTTCACTATTATTCTACAATATAGAAAAAATTTTAAAATAAAGAAAAACCCTTGAATGAGTAGGTGTGTCCAAACTTTTGGCTAGCACTGTATATATTTTAAAGTGTATGTTTCAGAACTATGAAATTCAATCATAACACAAATCATGCACTAATGCATTCTGCAGTCCTGCTACGGAGGGCAGAGAAAAATCCATGTAGAATGAGGATGCTGCCAAGCAGTGGAATGTTGCTGATGCTATAAATCTCAGCTCAGAAGCACCCAATCAAGCCTAATTGTAGCCTGAATTTGCCATGGAACCACCAGGCCTACTGCAGGCATCCTGGCTGGCAGCCATTGTCTTTATCTAAGGCCCAAAGCCAACCACAGTTGCAACAGTTACAATTACAGCCAGTTTGAGTTCCTTTTTAGATGCTCTTCATAGAAACGAGTTACATGGATTTGCTAAAATTAGGACAACAGTTAACTTTTAAATGTATTTCAGGAGACACTGGAATGCGTCAGTGGACAACATAGCTATATTGGTTGTGTCAGTTCACATGCAATACAAAGTGAAGGTAGCTATCAGAAATGATGAAATTACAAATGTTTATCATTTGATTTTGGAAGAAAATAATTATTTCCGTCTACTGACAAATATATTTTGCAGATCATAGGCTAATTGTGAAAACAAATCTGTTTTCCTCACTACTGCATCAGTTTCATCATTTCTCTGGGGTTATCTCTGGGTTAGCAACTTATTTCACTAACTGTCGACAGAAACTTGGGTCTTAGGGACTTATCCACGTCACAACATCAGCACAGAGTCATGGACATAGCTTGACAGAGAATATCATTAAGATATATCCTTTTAATATCAATTTCAGTAGTCAAAGGGAAACATATCATACAGTATTATCATACTATATAAAAACGTCAATGAAATATTACATTTGATATGATTTTTTATGCATTTTGTCTCTCCCTTTGCTCTAACTAAACCCCTCCCTATTTCCATACTGCTGTTTGAGGCTTCCATGGCTTTGGCAGAGTGAGTATGACTCATAATAACCAGTTAAAAGGCTTCCCCATTAACCAGGACTTGCTACTCTATGCAAACTAGCTCCACTTCAATCCTGTGTGGTTACTATTAGAAATGCATCTTCTGTTCTGTTGGACCTGTGTTCTGGTCTTGGTTCTGCCTGGTCCATGTTCTACAGCTCCTACATCTATTCCTGAAGAAGAGGTCATGGCACTCCTCACAGGACAGACCCAAGAGGACCTAAAGCTGGCCACAGTAAGTGTATAATTGAATGAGTTAAATTACAAAATTACAGACATTTGACAAGGACTGCATGTTACATTGTTTACTGTACGTAAAAATTGACTTTTTAAATAACATGTTAACGTTTGACTGCGGATGACTGCGGATGTGGAAAAACTATATCATCCACATGTATTGATCACATTTTTACAAATACTTTAGAACTTTGTTCTAAAGATGTATCTGTACCCATTGGATGCAGTGATCACAATATAGTGGTTATATCACAGAAAGTAAAGGCTCCAAAAGCTAGTGTATAAAATTGTGTATAAGATTTTTCAATTATTGATAAACATACACCTGTTAAGAAACTGACTCTTAGAACTGTTAAGGCTCCATGGATTGATAAGGAATTGAAAAACTTTTGGTTGAAAGAAATGAGGCAAATGGAGTGCCTAAGGAGTCTGGCTGCACATCTGACAGGCTGACTTACTGCAAATTGAGAAATGTTGTGACTAAACTCAAAAATAATAATAATCTGTATTATGAAGCCAAGATCAATGATATAAACAATGACAGAAAATTATTTTGTGCAGAAAGATACATTCACCTCATACTTTCATCGAATCAGATCATCGAATCAAATCACTTCAACTTAGATGGAAAGCTACTAAGGATGGTAACTGAATCTATAGCCAGTATTAGCCACTCCTATCTGTCATATCTTTAATCTGAACCTACAGAAAAGTGTCAGGCCTGGAGGGAAGCCAAAGTCATTCCTCTACCCAAGAATGGTAAAGCTGCCTTTACTGGTTCTAATAGCTGACATATCAGTTTGCTGCCAGCTCTTAGCAAATTGTGTTTGACCAAATACAATACCATTTCTATCTAAACAAATTAACAACAGCCTTTCAGCATGCTTATAAAGAAGGGCACTCAACATGTACTACACTGAAACAAATGACTTATTATTGGTTGAAAGAAAGTGATAACAAGAAGATTGTGGTAGCTGTACTGTTAGTTTTCAGTGCAACCTTTGATATTATTGACCATGACCTGTTGTTGAAAAAACATACGTGTTATGGCTTTTCAACCTCTGCCATATTGTGGATTCAGATCTATCTATCTATCTATCTATCTATCTATCTATCTATCTATCTATCTATCTATCTATCTATCTATCTATCTATCTATCTATCTATCTATCTATCTATCTATCTATCTATCTATCTATCTATCTATCTATCTATCTATCTATCTATCTATCTATCTATCTATCTATCTATCTATCTATCTATCTATCTAATAGAAGAGAGAGGGTGTTCTTTAATGGAAGCTTCTCTAATTTTGAACATGTAAAGTGTTGTGTTCCGCAGGGCAGCTCTCTTGGGCCTCTACTCTTTTCTATTTTTACCAATGACCTGCCACTTGCATTAAACAAAGCCTGTGTGTCCATGTATACTGATAATTCAACCCTATACTTGTCAGCAATGACAGCTAGTGAAATCACTGCAACCCTAAACAAAGAGTTGCAGTCAGTTTTAGAATGGGTGGCCATTAATAAACTGGTCCTGAACATCTCTACAACTAAGAGCAATGTATTTGGTATAAGTCATTCCCTAAGTTCTAGACCTCAGCTGAATGTCTCAATGAATGGTGTGGCTGTTGAGCAAGTTGAGGAGACTAAATTATTTGGTGTTACCTTAGATTGTAAACTGTCATGAGCAAAACATATTGATTCAATGGTTGTAAAGATTTCTGTCTAATGTGCTGGGGGTGTGTTGATATTATGTAACACATAATATCCTATCTCACAGTTTTGATTCATGAACCTGCAAATATTTCCTAAATGTTATCCTTACAGGCAACCTAATACATTGGACTACATTCAACATGTTATAATTAGTAAGTAAAAGTCCTGCAGGCTCTAGTTTTATCTTATCTTGATTATTGTCCAGTCATATGGTCAAGTTCTGCAAAGAAAGACCTAGTTAATCTACAGTTGGCCCAGAAGAGAGCGGTATGTTTTGCTCTTCAAAGTAATCAGAGGGCTAATATCAATACTATGCATGCCAGTCTCTCTTGGCTAAGAATTGAGGAAATATTTACTGCATTGTTTCTTGTTTTTATAAGAAACAATTTGTTGGAAATTTCAAATTGATTGAATATTGAACTTACACAGCACTGACACACACACTTACCCCATCAGACATGCCACCAGGGATCTGTTCACAGTACCCAGATCCAAAACAAATTCAAGGAAACATACAATATTATACAGAACCATGATTGCATGGAACTCCCTTCCATCTCATATAGTGAGAGCAACAGCAAACCTGGTTTCAAAAAACTAATAAAGCAACACCTCAGGCACAATGCCTCTCCCCCATGTGACCTACTTTTTGTGTGTATGTACTGACGTGTAACTGATAGATGCACACACACACACGCACACGCACACACATCAGCGTTTTTAAATGTATGTAAATTGTAAAGTCTTTTGTATTTTTCGTTATGTGTCAGACCCCGGTAAGACTAGCTGTCACCATTGCCGTTGGCTAATGGCGGTCCTAATAAAATCCCCCCCAAAATACTGTAAAGACAATGTGTGAGATATTGAGATAATCTTTTTTTATCCTTTTTTGTTGTCGTGGGTGGGAGGCGGAGCTAAACACAATTACCTCCGAATGTACATGCCCTCACAATCAAGCACAGTATATGTTCCAAGATTGGCAAGGCAAGGCTCCAAAATAAATCTGTTTTTAATTTAGAATGTAAATGTGATATGCACTGTGGGACCATTAAACTGCAGGATAATTGTGATTATTTCAAGGTTGCGTCTGAACAAATCCTATATTTATTTTATGGATTTGAGCAAACTATACATTATTGCTGAACCACAGACGTAAAATGATGTTTGAGCATTAATGGTTCTGCTATGCCAAGTCTCACGCAACAGTTGTGCTAGAATATCAGAACTAGAAAGAATGGGGAAAATAATATGAACCCTTTGCCTCCAATTCCCTATAAAGTTTGTCCTTGGTACAGTGTTTCCACATGTCTAGTGTTTACAACAAGAAGTTGTAACAAAGTGTTTGAGTCCTTACTCAGTCAGCACAATATTGATTTAAGATGTTACGCTATATGATAGTGAGACACTACAGAAGCTTTCATCTGTTCTCAGGAGTACCTCCGGCATTATTACAACCTGAAGAAAGAGCAACCTTTGGCTCGGATCAAGAGGTACCTGCCCTCGTTCACCTCCAAGGTGAAGGACATGCAGAGCTTCTTTGGCCTCAACACCACAGGCAGTCTGGACTCTGAGACCCTGGAGGTGATGAGTACACCTCGCTGTGGGGTCTCTGATGTGGAGGACTACAGTCACAACAACCGAGTCAACCGCTGGAACAAGAACGTCATCACCTACAGGTAACAGTTAGCGGTTGGGTAAAATGCGGAAGACACATTTCAGTTGAATCCATTCAGATGTACTACTGACTAGGTATCCCCCTTTCCCTATTCTTCTGAAATTAGATCCATGGCAACTGGAAGGCATGATATTATCACAGGATTTGTCTATTAGCTCACTGGAGGCTGTAGCAGGTAGACTAGTGGTTAAGAGCATTGGGCCAATAATCAAAAGGTTGCTGGTTCAAGTCCTGAGCCGACTAGGTAAAACATCTGCCAATGTGCCTTTGAGCAAGGCACTTAACTCTAATTGCTCCTGTAAGTCGCACTGGATAAGAGTGTCTTCTACATTTTTTAAATGTAATTGTTTGATCTTGTAGCATTGGCAGGTACACCAGTGATTTGCCTCACAGCACGGTGGACTCTCTGATCGAGTCGGCGCTCAGCGTCTGGGCCAGTGCCAGCACTCTGACCTTTGTCAGGTCACGCACACAGAGGGCCGACATCATGGTGGAGTTTGCTACCTTTGGTGGGTAACACCTATAGTGGTCTTTCTAGATAACACTTTACATGAAGATATACTTTATAAAGGGTTTATATACTTTGACTATTTATAGATTTACAGATACTTTATGAATCAATAATAAACATTTAACTTGCTGTTTGATGCTCCTAATACTCAGCTCCAAAACAAGGGAGTAGCAAAAACAATTGCTTTGACTCTGACATTTTGTTGTGTGTTTTCTCTAACCTCTGGGACATAAAGAGCACGGTGATGCCTACCCGTTTGATGGGTCTAAGGGCACTTTGGCACATGCCTTTGGCCCTGGAGAGGGAATTGGAGGTGATGCCCACTTTGACGATGATGAAACTTGGACGGCAGGGTCAAAGGGTATCCATTTCTATTTTACAGAATCATTCGAATTTTTTTCGATGTACTGATCAGTAGTTTACTTTTTTTTTTAAACAAGAGAATTACCAAATAAACTGATTGTGCATGTTCCTGTTTGTGTGATTTCAGGGTTCAACCTGTATCTAGTGGCAGCCCATGAGTTTGGTCATTCCTTAGGCTTAAGGCACTCCCAAAACCCAGAGTCACTGATGTATCCTACATACAAATCCAGTCGCAGTTCACACAACCTGCTCTCCAAAGAGGACATAGCAATAATCAACTCACTTTACGGTAAGGAGGAGACCATTCAACAAATTCAAATTCTGAATCTAAGATTAGATCATACAGTAAGGGCCCTTTGGCGCTTGTTTAAAAGTAGTGCACTATAGTGCATAGTGTATACATAGGGAATAGCAATTTCGGACATAGTCTAAATGTTTATTTTGGTGTGCCTTAGGTCCAAAAAACAGTCAGCCATATTACTACTCCAGACATGGCTGGAATCCACTTTACAACCCCTGGTTCCTGGGTTCCCACTTCCCTCTGATGATGCAGAACAAATGTTCAGCTGACCTGTCCTTTGATGCTGTCTCTACCCTGGGGGATGCCACCTTCTTTTTCAAAGACAAGTATGTCCATCCACCCTGTTGAAATGCCAATAGTATTGATGAATGAAAAGCAAACAAATCTGGGGTTCCAAATGTCATGTTTTTTCCCCCCCTTCTGGAGGTATCTATGGATCAAGCACAACCAGCAATATGATATAAAAGAAGGTCCTATCAACAACTTCATGCCAAAGATTGAATCCAAAATTGATGCTGCCTTCTGGGTCCCTCGGCGATCCACTGCTTACCTGATTCATGGTACAGACATCGCCTACCATACTACCCCATCATGGTTAACAGTGTGTAACAAATGTATAGGACTCATTTTCAGAAAATAAAGTGAAGTGTATCAATCACACCTACCTTATTTGGCGGCCTATTTCAGCTGACCGGTTCTGCTCAGACACCCTGCTGCCGCTTGCTGCTACTGCTAGTATGTGTATCCTTCTTTTGCTCCCACCACCACCCCAGGCTCCACCTGTTAGGTTCTGTTTCCTACTGGGGGATTGGTATAGTCTACCGCGCTTCACTGCTTGTAAGTCCTTTTATATATTGACGCTTTGCTTGGGCAGTGAGCTACCCTGAAGGAGGAGAGCCTATATTGCCAAGACTTGCATTATTAATAATTGAATAAAAGGTTAAACATATTTCTACATGGTGTTTCCTTTCTAACTATGAGCCATCCTCTGTTTGTTCCAGAATCCATGTACTGGACGGTGAAGGGTTCCATTGTGAAAGGCAAACCTAAACCCATCGGCAACTTTGGCTTCCCACCATGGGTTCAGAAAGTAGATGCAGCGGTACACATCGTCAAAACAGGACGCACGCTGTTCTTCATTCACGACATTTACTACAGGTGAGCCTGGCATTCTGAAACATCACCAGTGTACAGTCATTAGCCTACAGTACAAAATATCATTATAGCATATTGAATATATTGCAGAGAAACTGTATTGTGGAAGTTGTTTTTTCAGTTATAATGAAAACCGAAGAGTTATGGATGCTGGATACCCACAGTACATCAGTGATGATTTCCAAGGGCTCAATACTACTATCGATGCAGCTGTCTACAAAGATGGTTAGCTACTGTTACATCACGACAACAAAGACCATGCCAGCTCAATTTGAACATTTAATTTTGTAAAACTCTTTCTAATTGTTACATTTTTGTTCATCCTAGGCGTCATCTACTTCTTCGTTGGACCACACGTGTACAAGTACGATTATACCCAGAAACAAGTTGTTGGAACTGAGAAAGCAAATACTTGGCTCGGATGCTAGTGAATTCATGGGAATTTAAATGTTTTTGTCCAAAATGCAATAAAGGTTATGCAAAGCTGTACAAAACTGTATGCATAATTATAACATGTTGAATTTAGTCCAATGTATTAGGTTGCCTGTAAGGATAACATTTAGTTAATGTTCATGAATAAACTGTGAGACAAGAATGTGTTACATAATACCAACATACATTACATTAGACAGAAATTAATGGGTAAGTTTATATGGCTCATTTCATAAACATTGCCTAGATCATATATTTCAGATCACACATCAGCAAGTGTGGTTGAGATTGTAATGAAGATATGAAACCAGTCCAAATACATTTAAACTACATTTTCACAATTCCTGAAATGTAATCCTAGTTAAAAGTCCATGTCTTAGGTCAGTTAGGATCACCACTTAATTTTAAGAATGTGAAATGTCAGAATAATAGTAGAGAGAAGGATTTATTTCAGCTTTTATTTCTTTCATCACATTCCCAGTGGGTCAGAAGTTTACATACACTCAATTAGTATTTGGTAGCATTGCCTTTAAATTGTTTAACTTGGGTGTAACGATCGTCTGTTGAAGAAGGTGTGGACCAAAGCGCAGCGTGGTAAGTGTTCATGCTTTTTTTATTAAAACTGAACACTGAGACAAAATAACAAAAATAGTACAACACGAAACAGTTCTGTCTGGTGCAGACACAAAACAGAAAACAACTACCCACACAAACCATGTGGGAAAAAGCTACTTACGTATGGTTCTCAATCAGAGAGAACGATAGACAGCTGCCTCTGATTGAGAACCACACCCGGCCAAACAACAAAGAAATACAAAACTTAGAAAATGAACATAGAATGCCCACCCAAATCACACCCTGACCAAACCAAAATAGACATAAAAAGCTCTCTACGGTCAGGGCGTGACATTGGGTCAAACGTTTCAGGTAGCCTTCCACAAACTTCCCACAATAAGTTGGGTGAATTTTGGCCTATTCCTCCTGACAGAGCTGGTGTAACCGAGTCAGGTTTGTAGGCTTCCTTGCTCGCACATGCTTTTTCAGTTCTGCCCACAAATGTTCTATAGAATTGAGGTTAGGGCTTTGTGATGGCGTCTCCAATACCTTGACTTTGTTGTCCTTAAGCCATTTTGTCACAACTTTGGAAGTATGCTTGGGGTCATTGTCCATTTGGAAGACCCATTTGCGACCAAGCTTTAACTTCCTGACTGATGTCTTGAGATGTTGCTTCAATATATCCACATAATTTTCCTCCCTCATGATGCCATCTATTTTGTGAAGTGCACTAGTCCCTCCTGCAGCAAAGCACCCCCACAACATGGTGTTCTTCGGCTTGCAAGCATCCCCCTTTTTCCTTCAAACATAATGATGGTCATTATGGCCAAACAGTTCTATTTTTGTTTCATCAGACCAGAGGACATTTCTCCAAAAAGTACAATCTTTGTCCCCATGTGCAGTTGCAAACCGTAGTCTGGCTTTTTTATGGCGGTTTTGGAGCAGTGGCTTCTTCCTTGCTGAGCGGCCTTTCAGGTTATGTCGATATAGGACTCGTTTTACTGTGGATGTAGATACTTTTGTGCCTGTTTTCTCCAGCATCTTCACAAGGTCCTTTGCTGTTATTCTGGGATTGATTTACACTAATCGCACCAAAGTCTCCTTCCTGAGCAGTATGACGGCTGCGTGGTCACATGGTGTTAATACTTGCATACTATTGTTTGTACAGATAAACGTGGTACCTTCAGGTGTATGGAAATTGCTCCCAAGGATGAACCAGACTTGTGGAGGTCTACAATTTTTTTCTGAGGTCTTGTCTGATTTCTTTTCATTTTCCCATGATGTCAAGCAAAGAGGCACTGAGTTTGAAGGTAGGCCTTGAAATACTTCCACAGGGCCACCTCCAATTGACTCAAACAATGTCAATTAGCCTATCAGAAGCTTCTAAAGCCATGACATAATTTTCTGGAATTTTCCAAGCTGTTTAAAGGCACAGTCAACTTAGTGTATGTAAACTTCTGACCCACTGGAATTGTGATACAGTGAAATAATCTGTCTGTAAACAATTGTTGAAAAAATTACTTGAGTCATGCCCAAAGTAGATGTCCTAACTGACTTTCCAAAACTATAGTTTGTTAACAAGAAATTTGTGGAGTGGTTGAAAAACTAGTTTTAATGACTCCAACCTAAGTGTATGTAAACTTCTGACTTCAACTGTACTTGATAACCAAAGTAACAATCCCAGCATTGGCAGATAGGGCTATAAGACACCCTTTAAGTCCTGTTTCATACTCTTAAGACCTATATATAGTTCAGGGCTTTCTATAGAAAAATTATTCCTACCACACACCTCATGGTAATATTGGCAGCAACTGCAGGATTGAAGGCTTTGAAACCACGTGATTCACCACAGACCTTAAGCATGCTCCTATCTATAAAGCCATGGGCTAAAATGTAAAGAGCTTGTTCATTTAAAGATGGAGCGGCTGTGGCTCTGGATCCATGTGCTGTGTATTCTAGTGCTCACAGACCTGGTGTGGACTTTACCCATCTTTATGGAACAATGGTCAAGGCCTGAGGACATGGAACTGGCTGAGTTTTGTGTCTTCATCCACTCTTTTGAAAATCTTCTGGAAAATAGTTAAAAAACTGTATTGGAGTACATTGATTGTTTTGACTAATTCCTCAGGTATTGCAAGTCTAGTTATTTTCTGTTTTTCAATGGTAAAAGTTGAGTATACTTACAGTAGGAGGTGCACTTTAGGACAACTAAAAGTTATGGCTACTTTTGATCAAGCAAAGGCTGTTTTCTGGATAGGGATGGTGCCAGGTTTCCTCCAGACGTGACACTTTACATTCAGGCCAAAGAGTTCAATCTTCAAATCAAATCAAATTTTATTTGTCACATACACATGGTTAGCAGATGTTAATGCGAGTGTAGCGAAATGCTTGTGCTTCTAGTTCCGACAATGCAGTAATAACCAACGAGTAATCTAACCTAACAATTCCACAACTACTACCTTATACACACAAGTGTAAAGGGATAAAGAATATGTACATAAAGATATATGAATGAATGATGGTACAGAACGGCATAGGCAAGATGCAGTAGATGGTATAGAGTACAGTATATACATATGAGATGAGTAATGTAGGGTATATAAACATAAAGTGGCATAGTTCAAAGTGGCTAGTGATACATGTATTACATAAAGATGGCAAGATGCAGTAGATGATATAGAGTACAGTATATACATATACATATGAGATGAGTAGTGTAGGGTATGTAAACATTATATTAAGTGGCATTGTTTAAAGTGGCTAGTGATACATTTTTACATAAATTTCCATCAATTCCCATTATTAAAGTGGCTGGAGTTGAGTCAGTATGTTGGCAGCGGCCACTAAATGTTAGTGGTGGCTGTTTAACAGTCTGATGGCCTTGAGATATAAGCTGTTTTTCAGTCTCTCGGTCCCTGCTTTGATGCACCTGTACTGACCTCGCCTTCTCGATGATAGCGGGGTGAACAGGCAGTGGCTCGGGTGATTGTTGTCCTTGATGATCTTTATGGCCTTCCTGTGACATCGGGTGGTGTAGGTGTCCTGGAGGGCAGGTAGTTTGCCCCCGGTGATGCGTTGTGCAGACCTCACTACCCTCTGGAGAGCCTTACGGTTGTGGGCGGAGCAGTTGCCGTACCAGGCGGTGATACAGCCCGACAGGATGCTCTCGATTGTGCATCTGTAGAAGTTTGTGAGTGCTTTTGGTGACAAGCCGAATTTCTTCAGCCTCCTGTGGTTGAAGAGGCGCCGCTGCGCCTTCTTCACAACGCTGTCTGTGTGGGTGGACCAATTCAGTTTGTCCGTGATGTGTACACCGAGGAACTTAAAACTTACTATCCTCTCCACTACTGTCCCGTCGATGTGGATAGGGGGGAGCTCCCTCTGCTGTTTCCTGAAGTCCACAATCATCTCCTTTGTTTTGTTGACGTTGAGTGTGAGGTTATTTTCCTGACACCACACTCCGAGGGCCCTCACCTCCTCCCTGTAGGCCGTCTCGTCGTTGTTGGTAATCAAGCCTACCACTGTAGTGTCGTCCGCAAACTTGATGATTGAGTTGGAGGCGTGCATGGCCACGCAGTCGTGGGTGAACAGGGAGTACAGGAGAGGGCTCACAACGCACCCTTGTGGGGCCCCAGTGTTGAGGATCAGCGGGGTGGAGATGTTGTTACCTACCCTCACCACCTGGGGGCGGCCCGTCAGGAAGTCCAGTACCCAGTTGCACAGGGCGGGGTTGAGACCCAGGGTCTCGAGCTTGATTACGAGTTTGGAGGGTACTATGGTGTTAAATGCTGAGCTGTAGTCGATGAACAGCATTCTCACATAGGTATTCCTCTTGTCCAGATGGGTTAGGGCAGTGTGCAGTGTGGTTGCGATTGCGTCGTCTGTGGACCTATTGGGTCGGTAAGCAAATTGGAGTGGGTCTAGGGTGTCAGGTAGGGTGGAGGTGATATGGTCCTTGACTAGTCTCTCAAAGCACTTCATGATGACGGAAGTGAGTGCTACGGGGCGGTAGTCGTTTAGCTCAGTTACCTTAACTTTCTTGGGAACAGGAACAATGGTGGCCCTCTTGAAGCATGTGGGAACAGCAGACTGGGATAAGGATTGATTGAATAAACACACCAGCCAGCTGGTCTGCGCATGCTCTGAGGACGCGGCTGGGAATGCCGTCTGGGCCTGCAGCCTTGCGAGGGTTAACACGTTTAAATGTTTTACTCACCTCGGCTGCAGTGAAGGAGCCCGCATGTTTTGGTAGCGGGCCTTGTCAGTGGCACTGTATTGTCCTCAAAGCGAGCAAAAAAGTTATTTAGTCTGTCTGGGAGCAAGACATCCTGGTCCGCGACGGGGCTGGTTTTCTTTTTGTAATCCGTGATTGACTGTAGATCCTGCTACATACCTCTTGTGTCTGAGCTGTTGAATTGCGACTCTACTTTGTCTCTATACTGGCACTTAGCTTGTTTGATTGCCTTGCGGAGGGAATAGCTACACTGTTTGTATTCGGTCATGTTTCCGGTCACCTTGCCCTGGTTAAAAGCAGTGGTTCACGCTTTCAGTTTTACGCGAATGCTGCCATCAATCCACGGCCATCAATCCATCAATCTTGGTTTCATCAGACCAGAGAATCTTGTTTCTCATGGTCTGAGAGTCCTTTAGGTGCCTTTGGGCAAACTCAGAGCGGGCTGTCATGTGCCTTTTACAGAGGAGTGGCTTCCGTCTGGCCACTCTACCATAAAGGCCTGATTGGTGGAGTGCTTCAGAGATGGTTGTCCTTCTGGAAGGTTCTCCCATCTCCACAGAGGAACTCTAGAGCTCTGTCAGAGTGACCATCGGGTTCTTGGTCACCTCCCTCACCAAGGCCCTTCTCCCCTGATTGCTCAGTTTGGCCAGGTGGCCAGCTCTAGGAAGAGTCTTGGTGGTTCCAAACTTCTTCCATTGAAGAATGATGGAGGCCACTGTGTTCTTGGGGACCTTAAATGCTGTAGAACTTTTTTGGTACCCTTCACCAGATCTGTGCCTCGATGCAATCCTGCGGACAATTCCATCGACTTCATGGCTTGGTTTTTGCTCTGACATGCACTGTCAACTGTGGGAACTTATATAGACAGGTGTGTGCCTTTCCAAATAATGTCCAAACAATTTAATTTACCACATCTCAAGGATGGTAAATGGAAACAGGATGCACCTGAGCTCAATGTCGAGTCTCATAGCAAAGGGTCTGAATACTTATGTAAAAAAGCTATTTCTGTTTTTTAATTGTAATAAATGTGCATAACTTTCTAAAAACCTGTTTTCACTTTGTCGTTTTGGGGTATTATGTGTAGATTGCTGAGGATTACATTTTTTAAATACATTTTAGAATAAGGCTGTAACGTAACAAAATGTGGAAAAAGTCAAGGTGTCTGAATACTTTCCGAAAGCACTGTCACTTCCCAAAACAGACTTTCATATGTTTTAACTGCAGGGAATTACACTGAGTGTACAAATCATTAGGATCATGACATAGACTGACCAGGTGAATCCAGGTGAAAGCTATGATCCCTTATTGATGTCACTTGTTAAATCCACTTCAATCAGTGTAGATGAATGGGAGGAAACAGGTAATGAAGGATTTTTAAACCTTGAGACAATTGAGACATGGATTGTGTATGTGTGCCATTCAGAGGGTGAATGGGCAAGACTAAAGATTTAAGTGCCTTTAAACGGGGTATGGTAGTAGGTGCCAGGCGCACCGGTTTGAGTGTGTCAAGAACTGCATCGCTTCTGGATTTTTCACACTCAACAGTTTCCCGTGTGTATCAAGAATAGTCCACCACCCAAAGGACATCCAGCCAACTTTACACAACTGTGGGAAGCGTTGGAGTCAACATGGGCCAGCATCCCTGTGGAATTCTTTCGACACCATGTAGAGTCCACGCCCTGATAAATTGAGGCTGTTCTGAGGGTAAAGGGGGTGCAACTCAATATTAATCTGTTCCTAATGTTTTGTACATTCAGTGTATAAGAGGAATTACATAATACACAAAATTAACAAAGTTATCATAACTTAACAGTTTTGTTTCATCACTGAATTGCAACAATCAATACCTGCCAATAGATGAGCAACTCACTGGATATAACTAGTCATATTTCGTTCAGGTTGCTTCATGCTTTTCTGTGTTTTCTGTGTGCCAATGACCAGCAGGATTGCTCAGTACACCCCTGACCTTACAAGGGAAGAGGTGGATACCTCATTCCGTTTGGCCCTGAAAATCTGGAGTGACGCGGCCCCACTGAAATTCATCAATGTCAACCACGACAAGGCAGACATTGTCCTCTCCTTCGCAAGAAAGAGTATTCTGACCCTAAATCAGTCTCTGTTCAGTTCAGTGTAGTTTCTAATAGAGGTGGTAGAGAATGTGTGTGGCTGCATGTGAGATTTTAATTGCGCTATAATTATATACTTACTGGAGCCAGTTTCCAGGTACATGACTGTTAGTACATCTCTCTCCATCTATCCATCGTAGCTCATGGAAACTTCTTTCCCTTTGATGGCCCAACAGGTGTTCTGGCTCACGCCTTCAAGCCAAGGGAGTGCATGGGTGGAGACGTGCACTTTGACAAGGATGAAATCTGGACAATGGGGCATTGCAACCTAGGTAGGGCCACTGCTCCAAGCATAACATGAGGATCTGAATTGTTTTTATAAAACACAATAAAATAGGATTTCAAATATGATTATAGACAAATAAACATTTTCTCATTGGATGTTGTTTTAGGTTACAACCTGTTCACTGTTGCGGCCCATGAGTCAGGCCACTACCTTGGTCTCTCCCATTCCAAAGACCCCTCATCTCTCATGTACCCCAACTACAAGTATTACGATGGAGCACAGTACACACTGCCATGAGGTGATGCGCTGGGACTCCAGCAGTTGAGTTGAAATCACCATAGTTATCACATGGTCCATTTTTGGTGGATTTCTATCTAAACATTGGAGATTTTGCTTTTATTTCCAAGGCAAGACAGTCAGAAAACAGGATCCACCTAACCTTCCTAAGAAGTGCGATCCCAACTTCTCTGTTGATGCAGTGGCAGTGTTCGGGAAGGAGATAGTTCTCTTTAAAAAACATGTAAAGGAGTTTTGAATTATGCAATATGATTTCTGTAGTATAAATTCTTATTTGCCCCAACACAGCGGTTTGTTTCCCTCCAGGTACATGTGGTTGAGGACAACATGGACGACATACTGGAACTGTCTGAGAGAGGGCCCCAGCAGCACATACCTTCCCAGCATCAACTCTCCTGTGGGTGCGGCCGATGACATCTCTGCCAAAGGCGTTGCATATGTCTTCACTGGTAATGTGCAGTCGGATCGCCTCAAAGGCCTCACTTAGGCCTCGCAGCATGACAAGGCTAGATTTGAAACAGAAAACTGTTTCAAAGAACAACTGGACCTAAATTATAGCCCTATGTCAAAAATGTCGCACCTCATGCAAGAAACTCACAAAGCTTATTGCCATCTGGCAGTTCTTGTGGTATGGTTTTCATCGTGTTCCAAAGGCAGTGGCGGTGCTCTGTGTTTCAGGTCCTAAGTACTGGGTGGTTTGACAGCTTAAGATGAAAAGCCACTTTGGCTCCATATATGACTATGGATTCCCAGTCAGAGTAAGGAACATTGACGCTGCTGTTCATATCAGTGAATATGGAAAAACCGTATTCTTCATAGGACACGATTACTACAGGTAAACACAGTCTCTAACAAAATGTTTTTGGGTAAATGACAAACATAAAGTGAATGGTAATTACAGTATAATACAGTATTCTGGTGCAGAAAATATAATGTTTCCAAACGTCCACTGTTTTGGTAAGAGCAGTATGTCTTGACTGTTGCAGTGTTTGATGAATAGGCATTCCAGCTCCTGAGAGGCAAAGACTGCCATCTAGTGTTTAACAATGAGACATGTTAGAAAGCCACTGCACATAAGCAATCCATCATTTATAAGTTCAATGTTTATTTTTTATACAATGTATAGATACGATGAACACAGACGTTCATCAGACTGGCCAGGTATTGGGAGGAGTGTTGATGCTGCATTTGAGTTACAAGGTAGCCTATAAGTCACCTTGCCTTCAATTGCACACATTTTGATATCATGACACATTTGTGTTATTTTGATTACTAGGCCCACTTTAACAAAACATTATCATGTTTTCTCATCAACAGGTACTATCTACCTCTTCAGTGGAAAAAAGCATACAACTATGACTTGTCCTAACGTTTACAGCAATGTTCAACAGCACAAAGCCGACTTTGGCATCTCACTCATGTTCTGATTGGAACCATGTACACCACAGGTTGTTAGGGATCATATAAAAGAGAGTGTGGACAGGGCAGGGTGATAGAGAAAGAGAGGGTCTCCCCTCTCTGCATTACCACAGGTTTGTAAATTATGGGTCTTCCTATGGGTTCCGCGGTCCTGTTTCTGGCCTGTTTGGGTCTGTGTCAGGCTGCCCTCACCAGCACTCCAGAGGTCCAAACATCACCAGAGGACGACGAGACAGTTGCTGGGGTAATTTAGCATCACATGGCTCAGTGTGTTGCTACCCGTATTGTCAGTATTATCTCAGAATGAGGCGAGAAAATACTTGTTAGCCTACTTGTTATGCTTGTACTGTTTTGCATGAGAGTCCTAATAGGCATGATAGTTTAAAATGTTGTCTCTAATCCTCCTCCTACAACAGGTCTCAATACTACACAGATGTGGGGTTGACGAAATCAACTTCCCGGATTATTATCAAGCCTGACATTCACAAGAGCCTGGAGGCCATGTAGGCGTTCTTTGGCCTGGAGGCCACTGGGGTTCTGGACAAAAACACTCTGGAGGTGATGAAAGAGTCCAGGTATGGAGTGTCTGACATCAGCAGATATGGACACTTCCACAGGAAACCAAAATGGGAGAAGAGCACTGTCACCTACACGTATAGTAAAAGCTCTTTAAGTGCATTAAGTTTGACAGCTAAAATCAAGGAAAATAATATGGTATTCATGGATAATTGTTGATCATCTGCTGAAATGTCAAATCCGTTGTTACCCAGCCTGGGTCATTGTGCAATGCCTAGGTTGCACTGCACTGCAGGAGTAAAATGGGTCCCTTTTACTTGTCAGGTAATGTCAATGAGTGAGTGCTGAATGACTTGTGTTTAACAGAATCACTCAGTATACACCAGACCTGAGGCAGAGTGATGTAGATGCAACTATAGCCCAGGCCTTCCAAATCTACAGTGATGTAATCCCTCAATACTTCAAACAGATCTACACTGCCGACATCATGATCCTCTTCAAGGGTTGATGTGAGTATGGACTATCACAATGGTATGGATTCAATACCATCTCTATACACTACTGACAAAATATCTTAAATCTCGCTTGTCCAAACACAGATCATGGGGACTTCTATCCTTTTGATGGCCGAATGGTGTCTTAGCCCTTGCCAACTCCCCTGGACGGGACACACACTTTGATGATGACGAAACCTGGACAATGAGCTAGATGGGTGACCATCTGAACACACAACAATATTTAAAACATAGTGTTGCCCGATTCACTTATTCAACAGACTCACGTGTAATGTTGTCCTCAGGAGTGAATCTGCAGTTGGTGGCGGCCCATGAGTTTGGTCACGCTCTGGGACTTGACCGCTCCAGGGACAGGAGAGCTCTGATGTTCCCCACCTATCAGTATGTAAATACCAATGGATACACACTGCCTGGTGATGACAGACGTGGGGTCCAAGCCCTCAATGGTATTCAATCAATTTCTATAGAATAATTCTGTTCACTACATGTGTTTTTTATTACTATCTTTATGGAATCCTATTTACATGTTTGTGCGGTGTGTGTTATCTTAAAGGTACCCGTACACCTCATATCAAGCCTACACCCAAGCCCGAACCCAAACCAGGACCAGAGCCAGAACCCGAGGAGCCAACAGAGAACCCCAAGCCAGACTCCAGACCCAAACCCAAAGACGAGCAGTGCAACCGGGACCTGGTGTTTGACGCAGCCTCCTCGATCAGGGGAGAACTGTACTTCTTCAAAAATGAGTGAGTTGGATCCTTGCAAACATTTCCAATGCAAGACAATTTTATCATTATCTTGTAAGAAAAGGCCTGTATGATTGCAACCTGTGTTTCAAGCTGATTCTCTGTCATTATAGGTACTACTGGCTGAAGAGCACGGCTGTCCAAGGAATTAGGCTGACTAAAGTGAGCTCGAGATGGGCTCAGATTAACTATGTCGATGCTGCCTATGAAGTCCCAGCTAAATATGTGGTATATCTGTTTGAAGGTACAGTAATGACAGGAATGTCAAAAGCACCAAAAAATGACAGCTAAATTTGATTTGTGTACTCCCACTCCCAAACTCTCTCTTCTACAAACAGTATTTCCTTCCTCCTCCATTCCTGCCATTATTGAAAGAGATCGTGATACCTCACATCTCAAAATAGGGCTACTTAATGTTAGATCCCTCACTTCAAAGGCAGTTATAGTCAATGAACGTTCTGACCATAGTTCTTGTGTGTTTTGCTTGTTTTAGTGTTGGTCAGGACGTGAGCTGGGTGGGCATTCTATGTTGTGTGTCTAGTTTGTCTGTTTCTATGTTTGGCCTAATATGGTTCTCAATCAGAGGCAGGTGTTTTGTGTTGTCTCTGATTGGGAATCATATACAGTCGTATGAAAAAGTTTGGGCACCCCTCTGGGGCTGCATAATAATTTACTCTGTCATCACAGAAAATGATCACAGTGGCATGCCATTCATTTTCTAATAAAAGCTGAGTACTGGGGTATTGTCCAGACAAAGATTTTTAGTGTAGCAATATTAAGTTGTATGAAATTAAATCAGATGTGAAAAATAGGCTATGCAAAAATGTGGGCACCCTTGTCATTCTGTTGATTTGAATACCTGTAACTACTTAGCACTGAATAAATGGAACACACAATTGGTTTGGTGAGCTCATTAAGCCTTGAACTTCATAGACAAGTGCATCCAATCATGAGAAAAGTTATTTAAGGTGGCCAATTGCAAGTTGTTCTCTTTGACTCTCCTCTGAAGAGTGGCAACATGGGGGCCTCAAAACAACTCTCAAATGACCTGAAAACAAAGATTGTTCAACATTATGGTTTAGAGGAAGGCTACAAAAAGCTATCACAGAGATTTAAGCTGTCAGTGTCCACTGTGAGGAACATAGTGAGGAAATGGAAGACCACAGGCACAGTTCTTGTTCAGGCCAGAAGTGGCAGGCCAAGTAAAATATCGGAGAGGCAAAGGCGAAGGATGGTGAGAACGGTCAAAAACAGCCCACAGACCACCTCCAAAGACCTACAACATAATCTTGCTGCAGATGGTGTCACTGTGCATCGTTCAACAATTCAGGGCACTTTGCACAAGGAAAAGCTGTATGGGAGAGTGATGCGGAAGAAGCCTTTTCTGCACACATGCCACAAACAGAGTTGCTTGAGGTATGCAAACGCACATTTGGACAAGCCAGCTTCATTTTGGAATAAGGTGCTGTGGACTGATGAAATATTGAGTTATTTTGTCATAACAAGGGACGTTATGCATGGCGGCAAAAGAACACAGCGTTCCAAGAAAAACACTTGCTACCCACAGTAAAATTTGGTGGGGGTTCCATCATGCTGTGGGGCTGTGTGGCCAGTGCCGGTACTGGGAATATTGTTAAAGTTGAGGGTTGCATGGATTCCACTCAATGTCAGCAGATTCTTGGGAATAATGTTGAAGAATCAGTCACAAAGTTGAAGTTACGCCGGCGCTGGATATTTCAACAAGACAACGACCCAAAACACTGCTCAAAATCTACCCGGGCATTTATGCAGAGGAACAAGTACAATGTTCTGGAATGGCCATCCCAGTCCCCAGACCTGAATATCATTGAGAATCTGTGGGATGATTTGAAGCGGGCTGTCCATGCTCGGCAACCATCAAACCTAACTGAACTGGAGATGTTTTGTAAGGAGGAATGGTCCAAAATACCTTCATCCAGAATCCAGACACTCATTAGAGGCTACGGGAAGCGTCTAGAGGCTGTTATTTTAGCAAAAGGAGGCTCTACTAAATATTGATGTGATTTTTCTATTGGGGTGCCCAAATTTCTGCACCTGTCTAATTTTGTTTTGATGCATATTGCACATTTTCTGTTAATCCAATAAACCTAATTTCACTACTGAAATATTACTGTGTCCATCAGTTATTTGATAGATCAAAATGAAATTGCTGATCCAAACACCCAATTATTTATAAATGGAAATCATGGAAATTGTCAGGGGTGCCCAAACTTTTTCATACGACTGTATAGGTGGCTTGTTTTGTGTTGGGGTTTGTGGGTGGTTGTTTCCTGTCTTTGTGTTTTCTCTGCACCAGATAGGGCTGTATCGGTTTGCCACATTTGTTATTTTGTATCGTGTTTATCGTTTTATTAAACATGTTGAGCACTGGCTACGCTGCGTGTTGGTCCGATCCCTGTTACACCCTCTCTTCTCGTGAAGAGAGGGAAGGCTGCCGTTACAGAACTAATCATAATCTTGATGTGATTGGCCTGACTGAAACATGGCTTAAGCCTGATGAATTTACTGTGTTAAATGAGGCCTCACCTCCTGGTTACACTAGTGACCATATCCCGCAAAGGCGGAGGTGTTGCTAACATTTACGATAGCAAAATTCAATTTACAAAATGTTTTCGTCTTTTGAGAAAAAGTCATGAAATCTATGAAGCCTACTCAATCACTTTTTATAGCTACTGTTTACAGGCCTCCTGGGCCATATACAGCGTTCCTCACTGAGTTCCCTGAATTCCTATCGGACCTTGTAGTCATAGCAGATAATATTCCAATTTTTGGTGATTTTAATATTCATATGGAAAAGTCCAAAAGGCTTTCGGAGCCATCATTGACTCAGTGGGTTTTGTCCAACATGTCTCTGGACCTACTTACTCACTGTCACAGTCATACTCTGAACCTAGTTTTGTCCCATGGAATAAATGTTGTAGATCTTAATTTTTTTCCTCATAATCCTGGACTATCGGACCACCATTTTATTACATTTGCAATCGCAACAAATAATCTGCTCAGACCCTAACCAAGGAGCATCAAAAGTCGTGCTATAAATTCTCAGACAACACAAAGATTCCTTGATGCCCTTCCAGACTCCCTCTGCCTACCCACGGACGTCAGAGGACAAAAATCAGTTAACCACCTAACTGAGGAACTCAATTTAACCTTGCTCAATACCCTAGATGCAGTTGCACCCCTAAAAACTAAAAACATTTGTCATAAGAAACTAGCTCCCTGGTATACAGAAAATACCCGAGCTCTGAAGCAAGCTTCCAGAAAATTGGAATGGAAATGGCGCCACACCAAACTGGAAGTCTTCCGACTAGCTTGGAAAGACAGTACCGTGCAGTATCGAAGAGCCCTCACTGCTGCTCGATCATCAAATTTTTCCAACTTAATTGAGGAAAATAAGAACAATCCGCAATTTATTTTTGATACTGTCGCAAAGCTAACTAAAAAGCAGCATTCCCCAAGTGAGGATGGCTTTCACTTCAGCAGTAATAAATTCATGAACTTCTTTGAGGAAAAGATCATGATCATTAGAAAGCAAATTATGGACTCCTCTTTAAATCTGCGTATTTCTCCAAAGCTCAGCTGTCCTGAGTCTGCACAACTCTAGGATCAAGAGAGACACTCAAGTGTTTAAGTACTATATCTCTTGACACAATGATGAAAATTATCATGGCCTCTAAACCTTCAAGCTGCATACTGGACCCTATTCCAACTAAACTACTGAAAGAGCTGCTTCCTGTGCTTGGCCCTCCTATGTTGAACATAATAAACGGCTCTCTATCCACCGGATGTGTACCAAACTCACTAAAACTGGCAGTAATAAAGCCTCTCTTGAAAAAGCCAAACCTTGACCCAGAAAATATATAAAACAATCGGCCTATATCGAGTCTTCCATTCCTCTCAATTTTTGCTGTTGCGCAGCAACTCACTGCCTTCCTGAAGACAAACAATGTATACGAAATGCTTCAGTCTGGTTTTAGACCCCATCATAGCACTGAGACTGCACTTGTGAAGGTGGTAAATGACCTTTTAATGGCGTCAGACCGAGGCTCTGCATCTGTCCTCGTGCTCCTAGACCTTAGTGCTGCCTTTACATTTACATTTACATTTAAGTCATTTAGCAGACGCTCTTTTCCAGAGCGACTTACAAATTGGTGCATTCACCTTATGATATCCAGTGGAACAGCCACTTACAATAGTGCATCTAAATCTTTTAAGGGGGGGGGGGGGGGTTAGAAGGATTACTTTATCCTATCCTAGGTATTCCTTAAAGAGGTGGGGTTTCAGGTGTCTCCGGAAGGTGGTGATTGACTCCGCTGACCTGGCGTCGTGAGGGAGTTTGTTCCACCATTGGGGTGCCAGAGCAGCGAACAGTTTTGACTGGGCTGAGCGGGAACTGTACTTCCTCAGAGGTAGGGAGGCGAGCAGGCCAGAGGTGGATGAACGCAGTGCCCTTGTTTGGGTGTAGGGCCTGATCAGAGCCTGAAGGTACGGAGGTGCCTTTCCCCTCACAGCTCCGTAGGCAAGCACCATGGTCTTGTAGCGGATGCGAGCTTCAACTGGAAGCCAGTGGAGAGAGCGGAGGAGCGGGGTGACGTGAGAGAACTTGGGAAGGTTGAACACCAGACTGGCTGCGGCGTTCTGGATGAGTTGTAGGGGTTTAATGGCACAGGCAGGGAGCCCAGCCAACAGCGAGTTGCAGTAATCCAGACGGGAGATGACAAGTGCCTGGATTAGGACCTGCGCCGCTTCCTGTGTGAGGCAGGGTCGTACTCTGCGAATGTTGTAGAGCATGAACCTACAGGAACGGGCCACCGCCTTGATGTTAGTTGAGAACGACAGGGTGTTGTCCAGGATCACGCCAAGGTTCTTAGCGCTCTGGGAGGAGGACACAATGGAGTTGTCAACCGTGATGGCGAGATCATGGAACGGGCAGTCCTTCCCCGGGAGGAAGAGCAGCTCCGTCTTGCCGAGGTTCAGCTTGAGGTGGTGATCCGTCATCCACACTGATATGTCTGCCAGACATGCAGAGATGCGATTCGCCACCTGGTTATCAGAAGGGGGAAAGGAGAAGATTAATTGTGTGTCGTCTGCATAGCAATGATAGGAGAGACCATGTGAGGTTATGACAGAGCCAAGTGACTTGGTGTATAGCGAGAATAGGAGAGGGCCTAGAACAGAGCCCTGGGGGACACCAGTGGTGAGAGCACGTGGTGCGGAGACAGATTCTCGCCACGCCACCTGGTAGGAGCGACCTGTCAGGTAGGACGCAATCCAAGCGTGGGCCGCGCCGGAGATGCCCAACTCGGAGAGGGTGGAGAGGAGGATCTGATGGTTCACAGTATCAAAGGCAGCCGATAGGTCTAGAAGGATGAGAGCAGAGGAGAGAGAGTTAGCTTTAGCAGTGCGGAGCGCCTCCGTGACACAGAGAAGAGCAGTCTCAGTTGAATGACTAGTCTTGAAACCTGACTGATTTGGATCAAGAAGGTCATTCTGAGAGAGATAGCAGGAGAGCTGGCCAAGGACGGCACGTTCAAGAGTTTTGGAGAGAAAAGAAAGAAGGGATACTGGTCTGTAGTTGTTGACATCGGAGGGATCGAGTGTAGGTTTTTTCAGAAGGGGTGCAACTCTCGCTCTCTTGAAGACGGAAGGGAAGTAGCCAGCGGTCAAGGATGAGTTGATGAGCGAGGTGAGGTAAGGGAGAAGGTCTCCGGAAATGGTCTGGAGAAGAGAGGAGGGGATAGGGTCAAGCGGGCAGGTTGTTGGGCGGCCGGCCGTCACAAGACGCGAGATTTCATCTGGGGAGAGAGGGGAGAAAGAGGTCAAAGCACAGGGTAGGGCAGTGTGAGCAGAACCAGCGGTGTCGTTTGACTTAGCAAACGAGGATCGGATGTCGTCGACCTTCTTTTCAAAATGGTTGACGAAGTCATCCGCAGAGAGGGAGGAGGGGGGGGGGGGAGGGGGAGGAGGATTCAGGAGGGAGGAGAAGGTGGCAAAGAGCTTCCTAGGGTTAGAGGCAGATGCTTGGAATTTAGAGTGGTAGAAAGTGGCTTTAGCAGCAGAGACAGAAGAGGAAAATGTAGAGAGGAGGGAGTGAAAGGATGCCAGGTCCGCAGGGAGGCGAGTTCTCCTCCATTTCCGCTCGGCTGCCCGGAGCCCTGTTCTGTGAGCTCGCAATGAGTCGTCGAGCCACGGAGCAGGAGGGGAGGACCGAGCCGGCCTGGAGGATAGGGGACATAGAGAGTCAAAGGATGCAGAAAGGGAGGAGAGGAGGGTTGAGGAGGCAGAATCAGGAGATAGGTTGGAGAAGGTTTGAGCAGAGGGAAGAGATGATAGGATGGAAGAGGAGAGAGTAGCGGGGGAGAGAGAGCGAAGGTTGGGACGGCGCGATACCATCCGAGTAGGGGCAGAGTGGGAAGTGTTGGATGAGAGCGAGAGGGAAAAGGATACAAGGTAGTGGTCGGAGACTTGGAGGGGAGTTGCAATGAGATTAGTGGAAGAACAGCATCTAGTAAAGATGAGGTCAAGCGTATTGCCTGCCTTGTAAGTAGGGGGGGAAGGTGAGAGGGTGAGGTCAAAAGAGGAGAGGAGTGGAAAGAAGGAGGCAGAGAGGAATGAGTCAAAGGTAGACGTGGGGAGGTTAAAGTCACCCAGAACTGTGAGAGGTGAGCCATCCTCAGGGAAGGAACTTATCAAGGCGTCAAGCTCATTGATGAACTCTCCAAGGGAACCTGGAGGGCGATAAATGATAAGGATGTTAAGCTTGAAAGGGCTGGTAACTGTGACAGCATGGAATTCAAAGGAGGCGATAGACAGATGGGTCAGGGGAGAAAGAGAGAATGTCCACTTGGGAGAGATGAGGATCCCAGTGCCACCACCCCGCTGACCAGAAGCTCTCGGGGTGTGCGAGAACACGTGGGCAGACGAGGAGAGAGCAGTAGGAGTAGCAGTGTTATCTGTGGTAATCCATGTTTCCGTCAGTGCCAAGAAGTCGAGGGACTGGAGGGAAGCATAGGCTGGGATGAACTCTGCCTTGTTGGCCGCAGATCGGCAGTTCCAGAGGCTGCCGGAGACCTGGAACTCCACGTGGGTCGTGCGCGCTGGGACCACCAGGTTAGGGTGGCAGCGGCCACGCGGTGTGAAGCGTTTGTATGGTCTGTGCAGAGAGGAGAGAACAGGGATAGACAGACACATAGTTGACAGGCTACAGAAGAGGCTACGCTAATGCAAAGGAGATTGGAATGACAAGTGGACTACACGTCTCGAATGTTCAGAAAGTTAAGCTTACGTTGCAAAAATCTTATTGACTAAAATGATTAAAATGATGCAGTACTGCTGGCTGGTGAAGTAGGCTAGCTAGCAGTGGCTGCGTTGTTGACTTTGTTTGAAAGTGTTGCTGGCTAGGTAGCCTCGATAACTGGCTAGGTAACCTCGATAACTGGCTAGATAATTACTCTAAACTACACAATTATCTTAGATACAAGGACAGCAAAGACAACTATGTAGCTAGCTAACACTACACTAATCAAATCGTTCCGTTGTAGTGTTTCGGTAGAAGTTGGCTAGCTGGCTAGCTAGCAGTGTTGACAACGTTAGGACGGCGAAAATAGCTGGCTAGCTGACTTTGTTACCATCGATCACCACATTCTTTTGGAGAGATTGGAAACCCAAATTAGTCTACACGGACAAGTTCTGGCCTGGTTTAGATCTTATCTGTCGGAAAGATATCAGTTTGTCTCTGTGAATGGTTTGTCCTCTGACAAATCGAACTGTACATTTCGGTGATCCTCAAGGTTCCGTTTTAGGACCACTATTGTTTTCACTATATATTTTACCTCTTGGGGATGTCATTCGAAAACATAATGTTAACTTTCACTGCTACGCGGATGACACACAGCTGTACATTTCAATGAAACATGGTGAAGCCCCAAAATTGCCCTCGCTAGAAGCCTGTGTTTCAGACATAAGGAAGTGGATGGCTGCAAACTTTCTACTTTTAAACTCGGACAAAACAGAGATGCCAGAATTTCTAAGCAAACAGCTGGAGGCAGGGCTTTCTCCTATAGAGCTCCATTTTTATGGAATGGTCTGCCTACCCATGTGAGAGACGCAGACTCGGTCTCAACTTTTAAGTCTTTACTGAAGACTCATCTCTTCAGTGGGTCATATGATTGAGTGTAGTCTGGCCCAGGAGTGTGAAGGTGAACGGAAAGGCTCTGGAGCAACGAACCACCCTTGCTGTCTCTCCCCTCTCTCCACTGGGATTCTCTGCCTCTAACCCTATTACAGGGGCTGAGTGACTGGCTTACTGGTGCTCTTTCATGCCATCCCTAGGAGGGGTGAGTCAATTGAGTGGGTTGAGTCACTGACATGATCTTCCTGTCTGGGTTGGCGCCCCCCCTTGGGTTGTGCCGTGGCGGAGATCTTTGTGGGCTATACTCGGCCTTGTCTCAGGATGGTAAGTTAGTGGTTGAAGATATCCCTCTAGTGGTGTGGGGGCTGTGCTTTGGCAAAGTGGGTGGGGTTATATCCTTCCTGTTTGGCCCTGTCCGGGGCTATCATCCGATGGGGCCACAGTGTCTCCTCACCCCTCCTGTCTCAGCCTCCAGTATTTATGCTGCAGTAGTTTATGTGTCGGGGGGCTAGGGTCAGTTTGTTATATCTGGAGTACTTCTCCTGTCTTATCCGGTGTCCTGTGTGAATTTAAGTATGCTCTCTCTAATTCTCTCTTTCTCTCTTTCTTTCACTCTCTCGGAGGACCTGAGCCCTAGGACCATGCCTCAGGACTACCTGGCATGATGACTCCTTGCTGTCCCCAGGCCACCTGGTCGTGCTGCTGCTCCAGTTTCAACTGTTTTGCCTGCGGCTATGGAACCCTGACCTGTTCACCGGACGTGCTACCTGTCCCAGACCTGCTGTTTTCAACTCTCTAGAGACAGCAGGAGCGGTAGAGATACTCTTAATGATCGGCTATGAAAAGCCAACTGACTCCTGAGGTGCTGACTTGCTGCACCCTCGACAACTATTGTGATTATTATTATTTGACCATGCTGGTCATCTATGAACATTTGAACATCTTGGCCATGTGCTGTTATAATCTCCACCCGGCACAGCCAGAAGAGGACTGGCCACCCCTTTTAGCCTGGTTCCTCTCTAGGTTTTTTCCTAGGTTTTGGCTTTTCTAGGGAGTTTTTCCTAGCCACCGTGCTTCTACACCTGCATTGCTTGCTGTTTGGGGTTTTAGGCTGGGTCTCTGTACAGCACTTTGAGTTATCAGCTGATGTAAGAAGGGCTATATAAATAAATTTGATTTGATTTGGTCTCATATTTCCACAGGTGACAAATACAGTGCCTTGCAAAAGTATTCATCCCCCTTGGCATTTTTTCCGATGTTGTTGCATTACAACCTGTAATTTAAATGGATTTATATTTGATTTTCATGTAATGGACATACACAAAATAGTCCAAATTAGTGAAGAAAAAATAAAAACTGAAAAGTGGTGCGTGCATATGTATTCACCCCTTTGCTATGAAGCCCCTAAATAAGATCTGGTGCAACCAATTACCTTCAGAAGTCACATTATTAATTAAATAAAATCCACCTGTGTGGATTATAAAATGCAAATGCAAATTAATTACTTAAAAATCATACAATGTGATTTTCTGGATTTTTGTTTTAGATTCCGTCTCTCACAGTTGAAGTTATGATAAAAATTACAGACCTCTACATGCTTTGTAAGTAGGAAAACCTGCAAAATCGGCAGTGTATCAAATACTTGTTCTCCCCACTGTACATGAGTTTATAAAGCCTTCAGCACAACATTTGCTCTGGACAAAACTTTTGCTGATGAAGCCAATGTTTCTTCCTATAGGTTACCTTTACTTCTCAGATGGTCCAAGGCAGAGTGAGTACTATCTGGCGTACAAACGGGTGATTGGTGTTCTTCTGAACTACGGCTGGCTGGATTGCTACTAAGATACTACTACTATTGATAATACGATTTAGTTATGAACATTCTATATGTTCCTGCAAAAAAATTACAAACTGCAGTATTTCGCTAATTTTCTATCTCTGTAAATAATTGCAAAACTGTTGTAGGCTTACTACTGTGTTTCTTGCTTGTCTATCACTACAAAACAAGGGAAAGCTATTATAGAGTGTATGTCTACTTTGATATTCATCCATAAATATGAATATGTGTATGGGCTCATCTCTAAAAGAGACCTTGGTCTCAGCATGACTCCCTGTCAAAATAAAATTGAAATGCAATAAATAAGTGATTGCTGTATTTGATTTATATCAAATGACGTGCATATAACTGTTGGGTATGTGTATAATAGATCAAGGGTTGTTCGTCTATTTCTTCATTATTGTCAAACTCCTGTCGGCATAGCCTAGGGATTCAAATAAAAGTCAGATGTTGTGTAAGTCGACATGTTTACTGTACCTTCTGGCATTGGCAGGACTGCTGGCACTTGTTTGTTTCTCATTTGATCATATCTGTTGTCAGAGAGCAAGATTCGAGACGTTCATTGATAAAACATTTATCATTAAATAAATGCAATTGATACAAATATTGTTTAGTATTATTGTGAACGTAGCTCATACTCAGTTCCAACTACAGATACAGCATACTTGAGCACATCAGCTGTTGACAACAGGCTGCATAAAGAACTACATTTCCCAAATCAAAAAAAAAAGAAGCAATTTAATGACAGGAAAGGCATGGTGCTCGTTTTAATTCCTCCGAAGCGTAGTTTCCGTCAGTTTTCTAAAATAGTTCAGGCGATAAAAACAAGTCGACTGCACAACGCGTTGTTGGATTTTTGCAAACCTTTCATCATAGTAATTGTTGAGATTAGAAACAAACATTAACAAACATACTCTCCGGAAAACGTGTTTGTTTGCTAGCGTCAAGCTTTTGCTGCAACGTGTAAGTTATGTAAACAATGCAATGGAGACAAGCGAAGAAGTGCTTCAGGGTTCTCCGATGATTCACGGAAAAGAGCAAGCGCGAATTGACAGGAGTGGGGTAAGTTTTTGCAAAATATAACGAATACTCGTACAGACCTTCATTCGCGTAAACTGCCGCGTTATCTGTGATCATTGATAGCTAACTAGCTGGTAGTAGCTGCTCATGCGACGTCGCCGATCTACGACGAGCTCATTTCCAAAACATCCTCATGCCTCTTCTTATTTTCCCAGGGAGTAGCTATGTTCTACAAAATCATCTAGATGACCAGAGTTCTTGGATGTGTGTTTTCGTTTCGTTCCAGCCCTCAACGAGCAGAAACCAGACCACAGGAACTCCCCTCTCACCTATGGACCCACTGAACACACTGTCCAACTTTGAGTCAGAGATGGAGCCAGACGGACAGGGAAACTACTCTCTCTTCCCTGCCTTGGACAACATGGCCAGCCTGGCAGGAGCTGCCGAGGCTCTAGAGAGGTAAGCAATACCAAATTAACCAAATTACACACACACGTCCTTATTCTGTTGTATGTGGGAGGACAAATAGGCTGCCACTACACAGGAAAGATAATGTTGGGTCTTTCTGCTAGTATTATATGAGGATAAGTCTCTTACATTAATATTTATTTGCTTTGTCTGAAACTGTCTACCTAAATATGAATGTCTATTCATTCTTTTTCCAGTGAACCAGCTAACGATGTTGCAGACAAGCCCAATCTCACATGGCTTGATGCTGCGCAGGTACAGTATTTTTTTTTAACACAGCACTGTCTGTAGGCTACTGTATGTACCATGTTGACATTTAAAATCAGATTGCTGTCTGTCAGTGAAATGCAGCAGCAATACAACAGTCTGCTCTTTCCCAGATTGTACTGGAGGCAGCTGGACGCCCAATGCACATCAAGGAGATCAAACAGCAAATCATTGACAGGGGATTGGTTCAGTCCAAGTACAGTACAACATTATCAATTCTATAGATATAGAATGCATTTTAAAGAAAGACAAAATGCGTCAACTGCATCCATTTAAACAAACGTATTTTAAACTTTAAAAAACATTCCTGATAGATCAACAGCATGATATTCCCAGTAATCATTCCTCAACTGCCCATAACCACATTTATATTCTATTTCTGGACAGTGCGAAGTCGAGCCTTGAGGCTGTCATGTACCGTGAGGTAAGACTAATGAGACACTTCAATGGCCGTGATAGGTCCAAAGCTTATAGCATCTCCATTTTCTTTGCTGTACTACAATGGACTCCACACCAAGGCCACTATAAATGAAGCAGTTCACTTTATTTTCGTTATTTGTGCTGTACATTATCGAAGTGGATATTTCAGTATTAAAACAACTTTTTTTTTTTTTTGCTTTCTGCATATCATTTCACTCTGTTGCTTTTCCCTTCCTTTTGTTATTGAAAGAAAGGCCGTTAGTTGAACGTAGGACAGGTTTGCACATCAATGGCCTGTGCCTTGAACCAGAGAGAATGCAATGGTGCTCTCTGCTATAGTGTGCCAGGATTAGAACATTCATCATGATGCTCTTAAGTAGCAGATTACACAGGCTAGATCTTAGTCATTCAAGGTTACAACAGTGAGACCTACCCTTAAGACATTTGTCAGTTCCCCAACACCTAGCCCTGGCCTTAGTATCCCACTATGTTGCAGACACAGAAAGGCAGCAGGAGATTCAAGAGGATTGAGAACAGAAATGGAGTCTTTGCACTGTTGGTAAGTTATCATTATGCAAAGGATGTCAGAAGAAATCCCTTTAGTTCAATTCTATCACTGCTGATCTGACAAATATAGACATTTAGGAGAGTGCAGTGGAAGATCAATGTGTTTGGATAATTAACATTAGAATTTGTTCCCTTATATAGTCATTGTAGCCATGTTACTTTGCTCTGTCACAGTTTTCATTTTGCGTTGTATAAGTTACTGTTCCAGATATACCTCATCTACATAACATTGTCATTGTATGCACAATCATATGTGGATCGTGGCCTACATTGCCACTAGTATTTGAATGTGGCGTTATGATGCAATGCCCACTGAGTTTGGTCTCTCTCCATCCACAGACAGATGATGAGGGGCAGCAGGCTCTACAGTCCTTCACCACCCAGTCTTTCATGGGGTCTCCCCCCCAGTCAACCTTCTCCAGCTCTGGCTCTGCAGCCTCTCTGCCTCCCTTCCCCTCCCCCACGGGTCTCTCTGAGACCAGGCCCAAGACCAAGAAAGGCCCACGCAAGAACCAGAACGAAAAGTACAGACTAAAGTACCTCAGACTACGCAAAGCAGCACTGGCCATGATTTTTGTGAGTACTCTACATACTAAAGACAATCACTTGAATGAGTATTATTCAAGTTATTTCTGTAACACAATGTGTTCAGATGCTACATGTGTCCCCCATAACACTTAGATGTATGGAAGAGAAATGTTGGAGATGTGTAGTAGACTATGGTATTATAGGCTGAGGGCTGAAGTCACTAACTGAATATCCCACAGGAGAATGCGGCTCTCTGTGATGAAGTTGCACACTTAGAGGAGAAGTTTGTGCGAGCAAAAGAGGAGCGCAGGTGAGTTTAACTGTGTTATATTGATGCATTAAAAAAAAAAACTTTTGGACACTGATAGGTACTTTGAAAACAGTTTTTGTTGTCTAATCGGGCATCTCTTGTGCTTTGTTTTCCAGGTTCTTACTGAAATCGCTGTTGCAGTACCAGTCTGTGTCAGAGGGGGAGCTGCTCACCGCTGCTACTACCAGCTCTCACACCCCTGTGACCTTCAGTTCTGTCCCAACGGGGGCGTCAGTCCTGCCTGTGGGTCATAACCTGGCCTCTGGGACCTCTGGGGCAGAGGAGGGCCTTCCTAAGAAGCCTAAGAAGGAACGAGGCAGGGAGAATGGAAAAGAGGATGGTGGGTAGAGCCATGTTCATATCAGCCTACCTGTAGATAAGACAGATTCTTATGTCTAGTAATGATGTATTTTCTTTGACTCCATAAAATACATTTTCCTCAGGTCCAAAAAGAATGTCAAAAAAGCGTAAGCTTGCTGACGCGGGGTCTCGTAAGCTGGTTCAGCCCATCGCTCTGGACTCCTCAGGACGTCCTGTCTTCCCCATAGTACTGGGGGGTCTGACTGTGTACAGTCTAGGGGAGGTCTGTGTCTCAACTCATACTTATGCCTCACATTTGCTCTTTGTAAAAACTGTCCAACTTATCTTACATTGTTCTCCTTTCCTTGTCTCCTCACTTGCATAACCATTCTGTTGAAAGTACTGAACAGATTTCCACCATATTGCCCTACCTTATCATGTTGGTCAGGATCAGTGTCCATGAAAGGAGACCAGGAGAGGCTATTTAAGACTGTTGGGACACAGCCCATGACTTCTCAGATCAGTGGCTAGAGAATAATGAATGATGTCCTTCTCTGTTCCAGATTATCACAGACAGGATGCTGTTCCATGACCAGTGTGCCATCTACCCAGTGGGTTTCTGTAGCACACGCTTCTTCGCCAGCATGAAGAGCCCTGATCAGCAGTGCCTCTACACCTGCCAGATTAAGGACGGGGGTGGTGGCCCACAGGTACACTCGCACTAATGGAGCTATAAAACATTATGAAGTCATGTGCTAAGTAAGTCAATTAGGTGCTGTGAGACAGCTTATGTTTTTGTGAGGAGTGTTTTCCTTATCAAACCACCCCCCCCCCCCCCCTCCCAGTTTGAGATAGTGCCTGAGGAAGACCCTCAGAATGCCATAGCTGCCTCCTCTGCCCTCACCTGCCATTCCAACCTGCTGAAGGCCATTGGTGCTCTAAGGTACCTGCTTGCTGTACAGACTGGCTTATAGAATCAGTGGATGCATTTCATTGTATGACTTTTCTCTCATTATCTTACATCTATACCCCTACAGATCTAAACCGGTGGCACCCATCGTGCCTTCAGGAGCAGACTTCTTTGGCTTCTCCCACCCCACCATCCAGAACCTGATCCAGAGCTGCCCAGGAGCACGCAAGTGCAGCAAGTGCGTCTCAAGTATAATGTCATCTACCTCACTGGAAATTAATTGAACATTGCACATTATCTTTGTGGAGATTGCAATTGGTGCATTTCCTTTTTCAGATGAACTGACCTTTAATATACTCTCTCATATCTGCTAAAGTACATGTAGCTGAACAACTTATATGTTGCTTATTGGTGTGATATGTCCCTGTAGTTATCAGTGGATCCGTTTTGAGGTGTGTCGTCCAGGCGACGGCCAGGTTCCACACAGCCTGTCTGAGGACGATGCCTCGGTCAGCTTTGAGGCCTACCAGAAACACCAGGGCTTTGATGACACCATCAGGGGGGAGAACAATCTAGTAGGTGAGGCCGAGCAGTTTGCCACACTTTCTCTACCTACCTGTACACCCCCTAACCTCATAATTTAGCATATAATGGCCTTTGTTTATTATTCTTGTTGTCTGCTAGCAGAAATAGAAAGCAATGATATTATGGGTCAACTATCCAGTCAAGATCTGATTTCAACCACTCAATCCCATCTTCTTTCCCCAGGCATGACTCCACAATCCCCTGGTTCCTCTCACCAGCATCTTCTGAGCTCACCCACCCTGCAACCTTCTACATCTTACTTCAGCCACTGATCCGTTCCTCCTCAACCTCCAGACCAGTGAAGTAGTGGTAAAGAAAAAACTGGTAAACGATGATCGCCTTTTGCGGTTAATAAAGTAACGCTCCATATATTTTCAATGCATTTATTTGTGATAGGTGGGTAAATGCTTGTGCAAAATAAATTAAATGGCATTTACCCTCCACTACACCACTGCTCTAGAAAGCCTGGTGACACCTGTGTGGAGGTTCTCAATAGGACCAGTTGCGTCTGTACTGACATTGACAGTTCTAGAAGGAACCAAGAAGAGGAGACTACAGAATCATGTTCTCTTACATTTAAATGATCAATGTACGTTGTTGTTATCATGTGAAAGAAAGTTGATCTGACCGCCCTCTGCAGGTCTCTTTGTGTAGTTGATCAAGTTTGCCCCTGTATGTACCACTGTAGTTAGTACTATAAAATGGGTGGTTTGAGCCCTGAATGCTGATTGGTATACCACGGGTATAACAAAACATTTATTTTTACAGTTCTAATTACATTGGTAACCAGTTTATAATAACAATAAGGCCCCTTGGGGGTTTGTGATATATGGCCAATATACCAAGGCTAAGAGCTGTATCCAATCCTTAACTGTGGTATATTGGCCATATACCACACCCCCTCCTGCCTTATTGCTTAACTATAGTTGATTTGGTGGACAATGTAAAATGGACTACGCCTGGCATTTCAATAAAAACATTTTATTTCATTTTACTATCATCAAATAATAGAACAAGGTAATAATGATTAACAATCATTTCTCATATGGTATCATTCAAAAACAAATTTCCCACCCATTTGGGTTGACTAATCCATTTCTAGCAGAGGGGGGTTCTCATCTCACTGCTTGTCTGGCCAGCGGTTGAGAGTGAAGGGAGGTGCAGGTAGAACCCCATCAGCACTGTAAACAGGACATGCCTTAAAGTCACAAGGCCAGTCCCTCCATGCGTAGCGCAGGCCGGCTACATTATTCATGGAACAGTAATTCGTGGACACTTGGACGGCGCTAAGGCCCCACTGCAGTATGGGAGCTGGGACCCACAGTGACAGAGAGTCACAGGGTGCCCTCACCACTGAGCAGCAAATCTGAGGAAGAAACAGTCTGGTTAAGAAATGGTTTCCCCTGACACTTTTTTAGCAAGGTGGAAAAGCCTACATGATAACATGCCAAGCTGCTGACAAAGAAAGAATTCAGACCCAGTTCATCCAGCCCAACCTGATCATGATCGGTAGAAACACTAATAATAATGTTGTACTGTCACATACACCAGATAGGTGCAGTCAAATGTGTTGTTTTACAGGGTCTTCCATAGTAGTGTGGTGCCTCTGGGGCAAATGAGAGTTTATTGCCTTGCTCAAGGGCAGATCAACAGATTTTTCACATTGCCAGATCGGGTATTCAAACAGGCAACATTTTGGTTACCAGCCAAGCACTCTAACCACTAGGCTAAATGCTACCCCATACTTTAGAACACATTACAACTACAGCCATCACACTTACCTGAAAGATATCTTTGGATTGAGTGACAGACACTCTCTGGTCATAGGTTACGTTGATATACTGGTCATTGACCAGGACCCGGCTAGGGAAAGGCCCCTGGAATGAGACACCCTCCTCCCCATAAGCCACAGCTCTCGCCCCTAGAGACAGTCTATAGGCCACGTCCTGCTTGTCCCGGGGATGGATACTGGAACAAAGTCACTGGTAAACATCTTGTTCCACATTCTAATACCCTCATTAGCATACCACTTAGAATGATTCAATACATGCATCCTAAGTGGTATGTTAGTTTCCATATTGGAACGTAGCCTTGTATTCTCACAGTATTCAAATGTGAACTGCTTAAAGCTTTTAGAAGAGTACAGGCCTATCAAATACTGTGGTATCCATTCTATGATTGTTACTTACCTGCCAAAAGGAGACATTTCATCTCCTAAGTCCATAGCAACAGCCATGAATGTGTTCTTCATACGCAGGTTGGGAGCAAAGCCATAGTCTGCAGTCTGGTGCCAGCGTATGTTTGGAAATCCCTCACTTAAGGAGGCCTTTCTATACGTAGAGACCTCAGGACAAATATAGACAAAATCAACATAACAGCGTAAGCAACATTGGATAACATCCTGGAGTGATACATTGTCAAGATTCCTACTATGCTAGATAGCGGCAAGAAAAAGTATGTGAACCCTTGGATTTAATAACTGATTAACCCTCCTTTGGCAGCAATAACCTCAACCAAACGTTTTCTGTAGTTGCGGATCAGACCTGCACAACGGTCAGGAGGAATTTTGGACCATTCCTCTTTACAAAACTGTTTCAGTTCAGCAATATTCTTGGGATGTCTGGTGTGAACTGCTCTCTTGCCAAAGCATCTCAAGCGGGTTGAAGTCAGGCCACTTCTTTTAAAACCATTCTGTTGATTTATTTATGTTTTGGGTTATGGTCCTGCTGCGTCACCCGACTTCTGTTGCGCTTCAATTGGTGAACATTCTCCTGAAAAATGTCTTGATAAACTTGGAAATTCATTTTTCCGTCGATGATAGCAAGCTGTCCAGGCCCTGAGGCAGCAAAGCAGCCTCAAACCATGATGCTCCCTCCACCATACTTTACAGTTGGGATGAGGTTTTGATGTTGGTGTGATGTGCCTTTTTTTCCCCCCACACATAGTATTGTGTGGTCCTTCCAAACAACTCAACTGTAGTTTCATCTGTCCACAGAATATTTTGCCAGTAGCGCTGTGGAACATCCAGGTGCACTTTTGCAATCTTCAGACGTGCAGCAATGTTTTTTTTGGACAGGAGTGGCTTCTTCCATGGTGTCCTCCCATGAACACCATTCTTATTTGGTGTTTTACGTATTGTAGACTCGTCAACAGAGATGTTAGCATGTTCCAGATATTTCTGTAAGTCTTTAGCTGAAACTCTAGGATTCTTAACCTCATTGAGCGTTCTGCACTGTGCTCTTGAAGTCATCTTTGCAGGTTGGCCACTCTTAGGGAGAATAGATAGCAACTGTGCTGAACTTTCTCCATTCATAGACAATTAGTCTTACTGTGGACTGATGAACATCAAGGCTTTTAAAGATACTTTTGTAACCCTTTCCAACTTTATGAAAGTCAACAATTCTTAATCTTAGGTCTTCTAAGATCTCTTTTGTTCGAGGCATGGGTCACATCAGGCAATGCTTCTTATGAATAGCAAACTCACACTTTGTGAGTTTTGTTAATCGGTAAGGCAGCTCTAACCAACATCTCCAATCTCGTCTCATTGATTGGACTCCAGGTTAGCGGAGTCCTGACTCCAATTAGCTTGGAGAAGTCATTAGCCTAGGGGTTCACATACTTTTTCAACCTACAGTGTGTGAATGTTTAAATGATGTATTCAATATAAACAAGAAAATACAATTTGTGTTATTAGTTTAAGCACACTATGTCTATTGTTGTGACTTAGATGTAGATCAGATCAAATTCAATGTGATGACCAATTTATGCATAAATCCAGGTAATTCCAAAGGGTTCATATAATTTTTTCTTGCCACCGTACATTCACAGGGGATTATGTTTTGTCACGATTTCATTTGGTGAACAAAAAGGAGAGCAGTTGTTGATAAAGCCAATAAAAATCAATCCGGTTTATTACAATTATTTAGGGAGAACACCTTCAGAGCTGAAGCAAAGCAATGTCTTACGGGCATGTCAGAGGCCAGACATGTTAATGTCGCTGTTACTGTATTCGAAAAGATGGGAGAAAAGCTCCAAGCTGCTTTACCTTGGTACCAGAGGTCATTTTGAGGAGTGGATGGATTATGGCATTCCACAACACAGAGTTAGTCTGCTTAGACAAATACATTGAAGGTGTATATGGCATGGGGATCCTGGATGAAAAAAAAATAACATAGTCCAACTGATATCAAGTACCATAGGTGAGAGGATATTTTAACTTAGTCCAAAAGAAACAAAACAAAAATATTCACTTGTCTACCCATCTACAATCCCTAAGAAAGGTTCAATAATTTGCATACCTAAAAAACATCTCTATTGCAAGAGTAAAGCTCTAGGGTCCCTGTACACTTACCTGTTAATCCTGTCCAGTTCACAGTGTTGGAGTGCTCGTGGGGAGGACCATGCCTCTACAGGTGTGCCTCCCCAGCAGGACGTCACTAGGCCGATGGGGTACTTCAGCGCCTTGTACAAGTGGCGCCCAAACATCCAGCACACTGCAGAGTAGTGCTTGAAATCCCCACCACCCAGCAACTCTGTTCAGGAGGTTTAAGATTAATTCCCATTATCAACTAGATGTATTAATACCATTTCACTTAGTCAGTTGGCTGACAGCTATCATTTGCATGAAATTTCACATCTAATTGAGCTAATAGACTGTATGGAGCCTATCCATACTTGCTGTGGGGACAGACCAGGGCACCTCCACTCCAGCCAGGTCAGTCAGCTCAGTGTAGCTCTGCTCCAAGGCAGCCATAAAGATCCGCACCTGAGGGAACTTGGAGACCAGAGCTAGCTCCTCTGATGCATTGAACACCTTGAGGACGAGACATAATAATGGTATAACTCAGTTGGTGGAGAGTGGCGCTTGCAACGCCATGGTTGTGGGTTTGATTCCCAAGGGGGACCAGTATGAAAATGCACTCAATACTCTAAGTCGCTCTGGATAAGAGCGTTCGCTAAATGACTCAAATATAAATGTATTAAAACTATGCAGACTCAGACTTATATTAACATTGCCGAGTAGTCTTAGAGGGAATCTTTGGAATCATGCAGTTTTCACCAGAGAAGTTGTGAAAGCCATGTTGCTCTGTCCCCCACACAGCCAGACATCCCCAAACAGCACATCTGTGAGAGTGATACTGTGGTTGTTCTGGAGGACTGCAGTCAAGTTGTAGGGACCGCCAGCTTCCATTGGGACAAGGGCCACCTTCCATATCCCTGGGAAGAGATCCAAAACCATGGATCAGTGAAGGTTACCCTTATGTCTTCATATACAAGGCAGAAAAAGTGGGACACTGAGCACAATTAACTTCAAACAATTTTGGTGCTTTCTTTGTTCCTTATATCCTTTTCCTCATTCTAACAGATGTCACCATCACCTTTATTGTACGATGTTATTTCTTAGAAAAAAACTTGACATGAGTTTAGGGATTTATCAACTTTCCTCTTTGAAATTCTGCTAATTTCATCCTCAACTTCATGACATGACTGGATAGGCACGCTAAACTAAAGGCATTGTTGGGATCAGATAACTCACCGGCAGCCACACTGACAGCAGGTGCATTGTTAGTGACTGGTCCTCCTGATAGAAAGACTGTGACCTCAGCATCATCGGGTCCATAGCCCCACAACACAGCCCTCTCTGGGGCCTTCTGCAGAACCATGTGATCGCCATAATAGGAGGCAAAGCGGAACCCACCGTCTGGAAACAAAAATAACTATTATTCATCTACTGTTTTAGAAAATATTTATCCAGTCAATATTCAAGGCAATTAAACTAAATCATATTACTCATATTCAAAGTTAGACTGTCAAATAACATCTAAATATTATCCAAACAGAAAAATATATTGAAATATACACAGCATACAAACATTAGGAAACCCTTCCTAATTTTGAGTTGCAAAAGCCTCAATTTGCCGAGGCATAGACTCCACAAGGTGTTGAAAGTGTTCCACAGGGATGCTGGCCCGTGTTGACTCCAATGATTCCCACAGTTGTCAAGTTGGCTGGATGTCCTTTGGGTGGTGAACCATTCTGGATACCAGTGGTGTAAAGTACTTAAGTAGTACTTTCAAGTATTTTTACTTAAGTAGTTTTTTGAGGTATCTGTACTTTACCATTTATATTTTTGACAACTTTAACTTCACAACATTCCTAAAGAAAATGATGTACTTTTTACGCCATACATTGTCCTTGACACCCAAAAGTACTCGTTACATTTTGAGTGCTTAGCAGGACAGGAAAATAGTCTAAATTCACACACTTATCAAGAGAACATCCCTGGTCATCCCTACTGCGTCTGATCTGGCGGACTCACTAAACACATGCTTCGTTTGTAAATAATGTCTGAGTGTTGGAGCATGCCCTGGCTAATCGGTAAAAAAAAAAAAAAGATAATGGTGCCATCGGATTTACTTTGATACTTAAGTATATTTTAGCAATTACATGTACTTTTGATACTTAAGTATATTTAAAACCAAATACTTTTAGTATTTTACTGGGTGACTTTCATTTTTACTTGAGTCATTTTCTATGAAGGTATTTACTTTTACTCAAGTATGACAATTGGGTACTTTTTCAACCACTTAATACACACGGGAAACTGTTGAGCGTTGTAGTTCTTGACACACTCAAACCGGTGCGCCTGGCACCAACAACCATACCCCTTTCAAAGGCACTTCAATCTTTTGTCTTGCCCATTCACTCTCTGAATGGCACACAATCCATGTCTCAAATTGTCTCAAGGCTTAAAAATAATTTTTTAACCTGTCTTCTCCCCTTCATCTACACTAAATGAAGTGGATTTAACAGGTGACATAAGGGATCATAGTTTTCACTTGGATTCACCTGGTCAGTCTGTCATGGAAAGAGCAGGTGTTCAGATTGGCTACCTAGGTAGATTATTTCTAGCAAAAAATACTAATTTTGCCCTCCTGCAGTGGATCCTTCTGGTCTGGAGCCTCAACTGTCTATGGACAGACCCCAGCCAATCTAATTTGTATTTTGTGTCATTTAGCTAGATAGTTCCCAATTAATATAACATGTGTTCATGAACATTAACCCCTAATTATTCCTCATCTTGTGTGGAATTGTTTCACTGACTCTGCATTATCCACAGGGTAACTATCAACTTGTGAGTCTGCAATGGGCACTGGAGGTGAAGGAAGCTGCATTTTCATTATCAATTTGATGTTCATCAATTAGCAACATTTTCAAGTCATTAGAATACTTGGCAACATATTTATGAAATATATTTTACTAGCTCAACAGCATGCTGTCAAAATGTATTTCCACACCATATTTAAATATATAAACATGTAGAAATTATGAAAATGATCAATTTTGTAATATGTTCATACATAAGGGTTAAACATACACTGAGTATACTAAACATCAGGAACACCTTCCTAATATTGAGTATCTTGACACATTGATCAGTTCACAGTTGCCTTCACAGTACAATGTGTAATTCAATGTAGCTACAAACAGTGACACAATATATCAAACCTCTGAACTGAATTTTTTTTACTGTATTATGAATAAAAAAAATTATATAAAGAATGATAGTAAAAATCTTTTGAGCACCTTAAATGAAATTCTGGGCAAAAAAAATGCAAACTCAGCTCCATTCATTGAATCCAGATGGCTCATTCGTCAACACTAGAGGTCGACTGATTAATCGGAATGGCTGATTATTTAGGGCCGATTTCAAGTTTTCATAAAAATCGGAAATCGGTATTTTTGGACACCGATTTGGCAGATTTTTTAAATTTATTTTTTACATCTTTATTTATCCTTTATTTAACTAGGCAAGTCAGTTAAGAACACATTCTTATTTTCAATGACGGCCTAGGAACGTTGGGTTAACTGCCGTGTTCAGGGGCAGAATGACAGATTTTTACCTTGTCAGCTCGGGGATTCAATCTTGCAACCTTACAGTTAACTAGTCCAACGCTCTAACACCCTGATTACTTTGCACTCCACGAGGAGACTGCCTGTTACGCGAATGCAGTAAGAAGCCAAGGTAAGTTGCTAGCTAGCATTAAACGTATCTTATAAAAACAATCAATCAATCTTAATCACTAGTTAACTACACATAGTTGATATTACTAGTTTATCTATAATCGATACGGTGCGTATTCGCGAAAAAGGACTGTCGTTGCTCCAATGTGTACCTAACCATAAACATCAATGCCTTTCTTAAAATCAATACACAAGTATATATTTTTAAACCTGCATATTTAGCTTAAAGAAATCCAGGTTAGCAGGCAATATTAACCAGGTGAAATTGTGTCACTTCTCTTGCGTTCATTGCACGCAGAGTCAGTGTATATGAAACAGTTTACGTAATTATGACATAACATTGAAGGTTGTGCAATGTAACAGGAATATTTAGACTTAGGGATGCCACCCGTTAGATAAAATACGGAACGGTTCCGTATTTCACTGAAAGAATAATAGTCTTGTTTTCGAGATGATAGTTTCCGGATTCGACCATATTAATGACCTAAGGCTCGTATTTCTGTGTGTTATTATGTTATAATTAAGTCTATGATTTGATAGAGCAGTCTGACTGAGCGGTGGTAGGCACCAGCAGGCTCGTAAGCATTCATTCAAACAGCACTTTCATGCGTTTTGCCAGCAGCTCTTCGCTGTGCTTCAAGCATTGAGCTGTTTATGACTTCAAGCCTATCAACTCCCGAGATTAGGCTGGTGTAACCGATGTGAAATGGCTAGCTAGTTAGCAGGGTTCGCGCTAATAGCGTTTCAAACATCACTCGCTCTGAGATTTGGAGTGGTTGTTCCCCTTGCTCTGCATGGGTAACGCTGCCTCGAGGGTGGCTGTTGTCGATGTGTTTCTGGTTCGAGCCCAGGTAGGGGCGAGGAGAGGGACGGAAGCTATACTGTTACACTGGCAATACTAAAGTACCTATAAGAACATCCAATAGTCAAAGGTATATGAAATACAAATCGTATAGAGAGAAATAGTCCTATAATAACTACAACCTAAAACTTCTTACCTGGGAATATTGAAGACTCATGTTAAAAGGAACCACCAGCTTTCATATGTTCTCATGTTCTGAGCAAGGAACTTAAACGTTAGCTTTTTTACATGGCACATATTGCACTTTTACTTTCTTCTCCAACACTTTGTTTTTGCATTATTTAAACCAACTTGAACATGTTTCATTTATTTGAGGCTAAATTGATTATATTGATGTATTATATTAAGTTAAAATAAGTGTTAATTCAGTATTGTTGTAATTGTCATTATTACAAATATATATATATATTTTTTAAATCAGCTAATTAATCGGTATCGGCTTTTTTTGGTCCTCCAATAATCGGTATCGGCGTTGAAAAATCATAATCGGTCGACCTCTAATCAACACCCACTGATATTAACTACTTTTATGATTATTTTTTCATTGGCAAGATTAGTAAACTTAGGCATGACACGCCAGCAACAAATCCCGACACTACACATCCAAGTAGAACTGACCAAATTATGAATTATGAATTCCGTAAAGTGAGTGTGAAAGAGGTGAAGAAATTGTTGTCTATCAACAATGACAAGCCACCAGGGTCTGACAACTTGTATGGAAAATTACTGAGGATAATAGCGGACGATATTGCCACTCCTATTTGCCATATCTTCAGTCTAAGCCTACTAGAAAGTGTGTGCCCGCAGGCCTGGAGGGCAGCAAAAGTCATTCCGCTACCCAACAATAGTAAAGCCCCCTTTACTGGCTCAAATATCCAAACAATTACCAACCCGTAGTGAAATTTTGGAAAAAAATTGTGTTTGACCAGATACAATGCTATTTTACAGTAAACAAACTGACAACAGTCTTTCAGCATGCTTATAGGTAAGGACATTCAACAAGCACAGCAGTTACACACATGACTCATGATTGGCTGAGAGAAATTGATGATAAAAAGATTGTGGGGGCTGTTTTGTTAGATTTCAGTGCGGCTTTTGACATTATCAATCATAGTCTGCTGCTGGAAACTTGTGTTATGGCTTTACACCCCCTGCAATATTGTGGATAAAGAGTTACTTGTCGAACTGAACAGAGGTTGTTCTTTAATAGAAGCCTCTCCAACATAATCCAGGTAGAATCAGGAATTCCCCAGGGCAGCTGTCTAGGCTCCTTACTCTTTAAAATCTTTACTAATGACATGACATTTTGAGTAAAGCCAGTGTGTCTATGTATGCCGGTGACTCAACACCATACACGTCAGCGAAAAATTACTGCAACACTTAACAAAGAGCTGAAGTTATAAATATTGAAAAAACTAAAAACATTGTATCTGGGAAAAATCATTCACTAAACCCTTAACCTCAACTAAATATTCTAATGAATAATGTGGAAATTGAGCAAGTTGAGGTAACTAAACTACTTGGAGTAATTCTGGATTGTAAACTGTCATGGTCAAAACATGTTGATACAACAGTAGCTAAGATGAAGTCTGTCCATAATAAAGCGCTGCTCTGCCCTAACAACACTATCAACAAGGCAGGTCCTACAGGCCCTAGTTTTGTAGCACCTGGACTACTGTTCAGTCTTGTGGTCAGGTGCCGCAAAGAGGGATTTAGGAACATTACAATTGGCTCAGAACAGTGCAGCACGGCTGGCCCTTAATAAATGTACACAGAGAGCAAACATTAATAGTATGCATGTCAATCTCTCATGGCTCAAAGTGGAGGAGAGATTGACTTCATCAATACTTGTTTTTGTAAGAAGTGTTGACAAGCTGAATGCCCCGAGCTGTCTGTTTAAACTACTAGCACACAGCTCGGACACCCATGTATAGCCCACAAGACATGCCACCAGAGGTCTCTTCACAATCCCCAAGTTCAGAACTGTCACGATCGTCATAATAAGCGGACCAAGGCGCAGCGGGATATGAGTACATCTTCTTTTAATAGAGATGACGAAACACGAAAACGAACACTTTTACAAAACAAAACAACAAACGACCGTGAAGCTATAAACGATAGTGCATACACAAGCTACAAACGTAAACATAGATAATTACCCACAAACACCTAAAGCCTATGGCTGCCTTAAATATGGCTCCCAATCAGAGACAACAATAAACAGCTGTCTCTGATTGAGAACCAAATCAGGCAACCATAGACTTTCCTAAACACCTACACTAAACACAACCCCAAACATACTACAAAACCCCCTAAACAATACACACACCCTAAACTAGACAAAACACACAAACATCCGCCATGTCACACCCTGACCTAACTAAACTAATAAAGAAAATCAATATAACAAAGGCCAGGGTGTGACAAGAACAGACTATGGGAGGCGCACAGTACTACATAGAGCCATGACTACATGGAACTCTATTCCACATCAGGTATCTGATGCAAGCAGTAGAATCATAAAAAGTAAAACATACAACTTATGGAACAGCGGGTACTATGGAGACACACACAGGTACATTGTAATGTTATATAATGCACTGATTTATATTTTGTTTTATATGTGATTTAAGTGCCTTAATGTGTTTGGACCCCAGGAAGAGTAGCTGCGCTACCTTGGCAGCAGCTAATGGGGATCCCTAATAAATACAAAATACCTCTAGGCTACAGTTTCCATATCCTTTTAGAAGGAATAAAATAGTCATAGATTCCATTAGTGACGGACTCATGTTGTTGACAGCTCATTCTGACAGATAGACCACTGCAATAAAACAATATGGATTAAACAAATCAAATCAAAGTTTATTTGTCACGTGCGCCGAATACAACAGTGAAATGCTTACTTACAGGCTCTAACCAATAGTGCAAAAAAGGTATTAGGTGAACAATAGGTAAGTAAAGAAATAAAACAACAAGAAATTGATAAGCATACAAGGATCCTGAAATAGTGAGAAAACACAAACATATCCTCAGACACATTGTCTACCTTGACTTACAAGCTAGCTAGGCTACACTATAGAGCAAATAAGAAAGACATTGCCTTTTAAAAAGGCCCACCTATTTCGAATAATTCTTGTCCTAGAGCAGAAATTCTCGTTTAAAGTTCTACCTCCAAGATTGATTGAAGCAGGCTGCTAACACATATTGGAGGTGGAAACGTTGTGGTGATTTCCACGTGTAGCAGAGAAATAACAACAAATAGGGCACTGAGTAACAGCTGTCAGTGTAACTAGCTAGCATGCTAACCTTAGTCAGCTAATGAAAGTTATGTGAACAGCATTTCAGTTAAAATGAAATGCTGAAACAATTATTTAATTAAAAGACTACCAGCCTACCTGTCATGAGATGAGTCTCAGTTAAACCGTACCTATACGAGCTGTTGACGTTTGACTCTTGCCATTTGATAATTAGAGTGAAACTGTGTCGGATTCCAGACATCATTAATATTTGGACATGCACACAGATATTCTGAAATAGCTATATTCTTGTATCTCTTATTTCAGCAGGCTAGCCACTATAGCTATCAAAATTCAAATCAAATTTTGTCACATGCGGCGAATACAAGTGTAGACCTTGCCGTGAAATGCGTACTTACAAGCCCTTAACCAACAGCACAGTTCAAGAAGAGTTAAGAAAATATTTACCAAGTAGACTAAAGTAAAAAATTATAATAAAAAGTACCACAATAAGAATAATAACAAGGCTATATACAGGTGGCACCGGTACCGAGTCAGTGTGCGGGGGTACAGGTTAGTTGAGGTAATTTGTAAATGTATGTAGGGGTGAAGTGACTATGCATAGATAATAAACAGTGAGTAGCAGCAGTGTACAAAAGGGGGGGGGGGGGGGGGTCAATGTAAATTGTCCGATGGCGATTTTATTAATTGTTCAGCTGTCTAATGGCTTGGGGGTAGAAGCTGTTGAGGAGCCTTTTGGTTCTAGACTTGGTGCTCTGGTACTGCTTGCCGTGCAGTAGCAGAGAAAATAGTTTATAACTTGGTGACTGGAGTCTCTGACAATTGTATGGGCTTTCCTCTGACACCGCCTATTATATAGGTCCTGGATGACAGGAAGCTTGACCCCAGTGATGTACTGGGCCGTTCGCACTACCCTCTGTAGCGCCTTACGGTCAGATGCCGAGCAGTTGCCATACCAGGCAGTGATGCAACCAGTCAGGATGCTCTCGATGGTGCAGCTGTAGAACCTTTTGAGGATCTGGGGACGCATGCCAAATCTTTTCAGTCTCCAGAGGGGGAAAAGGTTTTGTCATGCCCTCTTCACAACTGTCTTGGTATGTTTGGACCATGATAGTTTGTTGGTTATGTGGACACCAAGGAACTTGAAACTCTAGACCCGTTCTACTAAAGTCCCGTCGATGTTAATGGGGGTCTGTTAGGCCCGCCTTTTCCTGTAGTGCACAATCAGCTCCTTTGTCTTTCTAAAGTGAGGGAGAGGATGTTGTCCTGGCACCACAATGACAGTTCTCTGACCTCCTCCCTATAGGCCGTGTCATTGTCGGGGATCAGGCCTACCGCTGTTGTGTCGTCAGCAAATGATGGTGTTGGAGTCGTCTTTGACCCCGCAGTCATGGGTGAACAGTGACTACAAGAGGGGACTGATTACACACCTCTGAGGCGCCCCAGTGTTAAGGATCAGCGTGGCAGACGTGTTGTTGCCATACGTAAAGCCCTTCTTACATCAGCTGATATCTCAAAGTCCTGTACAGAAACCCAGCCTAAAACCCCAAACAGCAAGCAATTCAGGTGTAGAAGCACGGTGGCTAGGAAAAACTCCCTAGAAAGGCCAGAACCTAGGAAGAAACCTTGAGAGGAACCAGGCTATGAGGGGTGGCCAGTCCTCTTCTGTCTGTGCTGTGTGAAGATTATAACAGAACATGGCCGAGATGTTCAAATGTTCGTAGATGACCAGCAGGGTCAAATAATAATCACAGTGGTTGTCGAGTGTGCAACAGGTCAGCACCTAAGGAGTAAATGTCAGTTGGCTTTTCATAGCCGATCATTCAGAGTATCTCTACCGCTCCTGCTGTCTAGAGAGTTGAAAATAGCAGCTCTGGGACAGGTAGCACGTCCGGTGAACAGGTCAGGGTTCCCTAGCCGCAGGCAGAACAGTTGAAATTGGAGCAGCAGCACGGCCAGGTGGACTGGGGACAGCAAGGAGTCATCAGGCCAGGTAGTCCTGAGGCATGGTCCTAGGGCTCAGGTCCTCCGAGAGAAAGAAAGAGAGAGAGAATGATAGAGAGCATACTTAAATTCACACAGGACACCGGATAAGACAGGAGAAATACTCCAGATATAACAGACTGATCCAGCCCCCCGACACAAACTACTGCAGCATAAATACTGGAGGCTGAGACAGGAGGGGTCGGGAGACACTGTGGCCCCATCCGACGATATCCCCGGACAGGGCCAAACAGGCAGGATATAACCCCACCTACTTTGCCAAAGCACAGCCCCCACAACACTAGAGGGATACCTTCAACCACCAACTTACTATCCTGAGACAAGGCCGAGTATAGCCCACAAAGATCTCCGCCGCGGCACAACCCAAGGGGGGGGGGGGGGGCGCCAACCCGGACAGGAAGATCACGTCAGTGACTCAACCCACTCAAGTGACGCACCTCTCCTAGGGACGGCATGAAAGAGCACCAGTAAGCCAGTGACTCAGCCCCTGTAATAGGGTTAGTGGCAGAGAATCCCAGTGGAGGGAGGGGAACCGGCCAGGCAGAGACAGCAAGGGCGGTTCGTTGCTCCAGTGCCTTTCTGTTCACCTTCACACTCCTGGGCCAGACTACACTCAATAATAGGACCTACTGAAGAGATGAGTCTTCAATAAAGACTTAAAGGTTGAGACCGAGTCTGCGTCTCTCACATGGGTAGGCAGACCATTCCATAAAAAGCTCTATAGGAGAAGCCATCCTCTCTTGGGGAATACTGCTTTTTAGTTAGCTTTGCGACAGTATCAAAAATACATTTGGGATTGTTCTTATTTTCCTCAATTAAGTTGTAAAAATAGGATGATCGAGCAGCAGTGAGGGCTCTTCGATACTGCACGGTACTGTCTTTCCAAGCTAGTCGGAAGACTAGCATTAGGGTGATTCTATAAATAAATGGGGCCAATATGTGACATTGGGATCAACATTTCAAAATGGTTTGAAACAAAAATACAAATAATGTTTATGCAGTTTCACATGTCATGTGTACTTAGAGGAATATGTAAATTGGCCCATAATTCCACCCTTACAACATAGGCCTAAGGCTATACATCCTTTAAGCAGGGTTCATATAGACATTGACAATTCAAATTCAAGGACTTAATTGTAATTTAAGGGCCTCCAATGTTATACAATTGTATAACATATATAATTGTACATATAGGACTTAATATAGAAGCCAAGACACCCTTGATACAAATCACTATTCAACATCCATCCATGTCTGAGGAATTCGGGAGATGACGTGGAAACCGGCCACTAGGGGCAACAGTGAGCGCTGTTACCTTCAAGTAGCTTTTGGCGTTGTGGACGGCGATTGCAGATGGGTGTAAGCACCTGCCTCTGGTGCCAAAGGTTGCATATTTGAATCCAGCAATTGAAAGTTGTTTGAGATATTTGTTTTAAGCCTATCCCAAACCTTACAATTTCAGAGTTAAGGCCTAAACTTAACCTTAAACACTTTGAAATTTGACATTTGGGAAACATGGATGAACGTCTAATTCTGACGTGAGACAGAGCTTGTTGCAGCTATTGATTATAGCTATGTTCCCCCTTATATTTTAATGTGGGGCGGCAGGTAGCCTAGTGGTTAGAACGTTGGACTAGTTAACCGTGAGGTTGCGAGATTGAATCCTCGATCTGACAAGGTAAAAATCTGTCGTTCTGCTCCTGAACAAGGCAGTTAACCCACTGCTCCTAGGCCTTGATTGAAAATAAGAATGTGTTAACTGACTTGCCTAGTTAAATAAAGGTTAAATAAAAAAAGAAATAAAAATGTGATGACATGAAAGAAATTGGCAGATGATCAATGACTTAAACAGCTGTAACAAGTTGTCCAGCATAGGAAATCCTCACTCGTACCCTAGTTTATAGAAAGACCCATCATCTAAATTGTGCAGCTATATATCAATGCATTACCTAAATTGTGGTGATTGGTTTTGTAGATAATTATGTAGTTATGTTCAAGAGAATTCAAAGATGCACACACTGAAATATTGCCAGCAGTTTCACACTGATGACTCAAGAGGAAACCAGGGTTCCAGTCTAGATGTACGGTTTCGACTGCTCATACAGTTTTGCTTCGGTACTGCAGTTGAACTTACGCGGACCCAGAAATAAGAATTCCATTGCTGGAACAACAACAGGCAGGAGTCACACGATATTCTCCAAACACCCAACAGGGCAGACATCCCAATTATTCGCAATAGGAAGCGACGCAGAGGACGAAGAGCCGGATGCCTCGTCCGGACCCGCAGAAGGCGAGTAGGAAAGCTGCCGTTACTGTCAATATTACTCGCCAACGTGCAATCATTGGACAATAAACTAGACGAGGTACGATCACAAATATCCTACCAACGGGACATCAAAAACTGTAATATCCTATGTTTCACGGAATCGTGGCTGAATGATGACATGGATATTCAGCTAGCGGGATATACGCTGCACCGGCAGGATAGAACAGCACACTCCGGTAAGACGAGGGGGGGCGGTCTGTGCATATTTGTAAACAACAGCTGGTGCACGAAATCTAAGGAAGTCTCTAGATTTTGCTCGCCTGGAGTAGAGTATATTGTGATAAATTGCAGGCCACACTACTTGCCTAGAGAGTTCTCAGCTATACTTTTCGTGGCTGTTTATTTACCACCACAAACAGATGCTGGCACTAAGACCGCACTCAGTCAGCTGTATAAGGAAATAAGCAAACAGGAAACCACTCACCCTGAGGCGGCGCTCCTAGTGTCCAGAGACTTTAATGCAGGGAAACTTAAATCAGTTCTACCAAATCTCTATCAACATGTTAAATGTGCAACCAGAGGGAAAAAAAACTCTAGATCACCTGTGCTCCACACACAGAGACGCGTAAAAAGCTCTCCCTCCATTTGGTAAATCCGACCACAACTCTCTTCTCCTGATTCCTGCTTACAAGCAAAAATTAAAGCAAGAAGCACCAGTGACTCGGTCTATAAAAAAATGGTCAGATGAAGCAGATGCTAAACTACAGGAATGTTTTGCTATCACAGACTGGAACATGTTCCGGGATTCTTCCGATGACATTGAGGAATACACCACATCAATCACTGGGTTTATCAATAAGTGCATTGAGGACGTCGTCCCCACAGTGACTGTACGTACATACCCCAACCAGAAGCCATGGATTACAGGCAACATTTGCACTGAGCTAAAGGGTAGAGCTGCTGCTTTCAAGGTGCGGGACTCTAACCCGGAAGCTTACAAGAAATCCCGCTATGCCCTGCGACGAACCATCAAACAGGCAAAGCGTCAATACAGGGCTAAGATTGAATCATACTACACCGGCTCCGACGCTCGTCGGATGTGGCAGGGCTTGCAAACTATTACAGACTACAAAGGGAAGCACAGCCGCGAGCTGCCCAGTGACACGAGCCTACCAGACGAGCTAAATCACTTCTATGCTCGCTTCGAGGCAAGCAACACTGAGGCATGCATGAGAGCATCAGCTGTTCCGGGCGACTGTGTGATCACGCTCTCCGTAGCCGACGTGAGTAAGACCTTTAAACAGGTCAACATACACAAGGCTGCGGGGCCAGACGGATTACCAGGACGTGTGCTCCGGGCATGTGCTGACCAACTGGCAGGTGTCTTCACTGACATTTTCAACATGTCCCTGATTGAGTCTGTAATAACAACATGCTTCAAGCAGACCACTATAGTCCCTGTGCCCAAGAACACAAAGGTAACCTGCCTAAATGACTACAGATCCGTAGGACTCACGTCCGTAGCCATGAAGTGCTTTGAAAGGCTGGTAATGGCTCACATCAACACCATTATCCCAGAAACCCTAGACCCACTCCAATTTGCATACTTCCCAAACAGATCCACAGATGATGCAATCTCTATTGCACTCCACACTGCCCTTTCCCACCTGGACAAAAGGAACACCTATGTGAGAATGCTATTCATTGACTACAGCTCAGCGTTCAACACCATAGTACCCTCAAAGCGCATCACTAAGCTAAGGAACCTGGGACTAAACTCCTCCCTCTGCACCTGGATCCTGGGCTTCCTGACGGGCCTCCCCCAGGTGGTGAGGGTAGGTAGCAACACATCTGCCACGCTGATCCTCAACACTGGAGCTCCCCAGGGGTGAGTGCTCAGTCCCCTCCTGTAATCCCTGTTCACCCACGACTGCATGGCCAGGCACGACTCCAACACCATCATTAAGTTTGCAGACGACACAACAGTGGTAGGCCTGATCACCGACAACGGCGAGACAGCCTATAGGGAGGAGGTCAGAGACCTGGCCGGGTGGTGCCAGAATAACAACCTATCCCTCAACGTAACCAAGACTAAGGAGATGATTGTGGACTACAGGAAAAGGAGCACCGAGCACGTCCCCATTCTCATCGACGGGGCTGTAGAGGAGCAGGTTGAGAGCTTCAAATTCCTTGGTGTCCACATCAACAACAAACTAGAATGATCCAAGCACACCAAGACAGTCGTGAAGAGGGCACGACAAAGCCTATTCCCCCTCAGGAAACTAAAAAGATTTGGCATGGGTCCTGAGATCCTCAAAAGGTTCTACAGCTGCAACATCGAGAGCATCCTGACCGGTTGCATCACTGCCTGGTACAGCAATTGCTCGGCCTCCGACCGCAAGGCACTACAGAGGGTAGTGCGTACGGCCCAGTACATCTCTGGGGCAAAGCTGCCTGCCATCCAGGACCTCTACACCAGGCGGTGTCAGAGGAAGGCCCTAAAAATTGTCAAAGACCCCAGCCACCCCAGTCATGTACATACTACCTCAATTGGCCCGACCAACCAGTGCTCCTGCACATTGGCTAACCGGGCTATCTGCATTGTGTCCCTCCACCCGCCAACCCCTCTTTTTATGCTACTGCTACTCTCTGTTCATCATATATGCATAGTCACTTTAACCATACCTACATGTACATACTACCTCAATAAGCCTGACTAATCGGTGTCTGTATATAGCCTTGCTACTCTTATTTTCAAATATCTTTTTACTGTTGTTTATTTCTTTACTTATTTACACACACACACACCTTTTTTTCGCACTATTGGTTAGAGCCTGTAAGTAAGCATTTCACTGTAAGGTCTACACCTGTTGTATTCGGCGCACGTGACAAATAAACTTTGATTTGATATAGAAGTCAGATTTGAAAATTCCTAATGAAGAGACTTTAGTCATCACCTTTGTGCACAAAACATCCATTGAAATATTCAAATAATTGTCACTCATTTCTTTTCTCCATCACTCACAGCAGAAGATATTAAAATGTTATATTTATCCAATGTCTGCCATGTTTTTGGATAATGTGATGATGTCATCGCTGCTTGTGCTGCTCCCTGTGCTAGAGCCCTGTACGGACTTGAATTTTAAGCCTGAGCCCTACCCACGACGCTCAGGGCCTACCCTACCCAGGCCCGATTGCTTCTGCCAAATTTAAGGCTGGAGGACAAGGCTGGAGATCACTCTGTCATGCTGATTGAGTTCGAATAAAAGACTGGAAGCTTCAAAAGGAGGGTGGTGCTTGGAATCATTGTTCTTCCTCTGTCAACCATGGTTACCTGCAAGGAAACACGTGCCGTCATCATTGCTTTGCACAAAAAGGGCTTTACAGGCAAGGATATTGCTGCCAGTAAGATTGCACCTAAAATCAACCATTTATCGGATCATCAAGAACTTCAAGGAGAGCAGTTCAATTGTTGTGAAGAAGGCTTCAGGGCACCCTAAAAAGTCCAGCAAGTGCCAGAACCATCTTCTAAAGTTGATTCAGCTGCGGGATCGGGGCACCACCAGTACAGAGCTTGCTCAGGAATGGCAGCAGGCAGGTGTGAATGCATCTGCACACACAGTGAGGCGAAGACTTTTGGAGGATGGCTTGGTGTCAAGAAGGGCAGCAAAGAAGCCACTTCTCTCCAGGAAAAACATCAGGGACAGACTGATATTCTGCAAAAGGTACAGGGATTGGACTGCTGAGGACTGGGGTAAAGTCATTTTCTCTGATGAATCCCCTTTCCGATTGTCTGGGGCATCCGGAAAAAAGCTTGTCCGGAGAAGACAAGGTGAGCGCTACCATCAGTCCTGTGTCATGCCAACAGTAAAGCATCCTGAGACCATTCATGTGTGGGGTTGCTTCTCAGCCAAGGGAGTGGGCTCACTCACAAATTTGCCTAAGAACACAGCCATGAATAAAGAATGGTACCAACACATCCTCCGAGAGCAACTTCTCCCAACCATCCAGGAACAGTTTTGGTGACCAACAATGCCTTTTCCAGCATGATGGAGCACCTTGCCATAAGGCAAAAGTGATAACTAAGCGGCTCGTGGAACAAAACATCAATATTTTGGGTCAATGGTCAGGAAACTCCCCAGACCTTAATCCCATTGAGAACTTGTGGTCAATCCTCAAGAGGTGGTTGAACAAACAAAACCCCAGAAATTCTGACAAACTCCAAGCATTGATTATGCAAGAATGGGCTGCCATCAGTCAGGATGTGGCCCAGAAGTTAATTGACAGCATGCCAGGGCGGATTGCAGAGGTCTTGAAAGAGAAGGGTCAACACTGCAAATATTGACTCTTTGCATCAACTTCATATAATTGTCAATAAAAGCCTTTGACACGTATGAAATGCTTGTAATTATACTTAAGTATTCCATAGTAACATCTGGCAAAAATATCTAAAGACACTGAAGCAGCAAACTTTGTGGAAATTAATATTTGTGTCATTCTCAAAACTTTTGGCCATGACTGTACTCTGCTCATGGGGGCTATAAAAATGTGAGTATCCATAGCAACAGGTCCACTTGGTCTGCACTGCTCAATGAAGAGACAGGAGAGCGAAGTTAGCTGTTAGCTACTTTGTCACTCTAAACTCCAACAAAACTCAAGGAACAATATTATTTTCTGTGAAATCTCTCCTGTTTTTCAGTGCCTTCAGAAAGTATTCATACCCTTTGACTTATTCCACATTTTGTTGTGTTACATCCTGAATTCAGAATGGATTTAATAGATTTTTATCTCACTCATCTATCATGTTTTTAGATGTTTTTGTTAATTTATTGAAAATGAAATACAGAAATCTCATTGACATAAGTATTCACAACCCTGAGTCAATACATGTTGGAATCATCTTTAGCAGCTGTGAGTCTTTCTGGGTAAGTCTTTAAGAGCTTTGCACACCTGGATTGTACAATATTTGCACATTATTATTTTATGAATTCTTCAATCTGTCAAATTGGTTGTTTATCATTGCTAGACAGCCTGTTTTGGAATGTATAATAGTAACTTAGAGCACCCTATTAAAACATGACAAAATTACGTACTTGTCATTTAAATGAATTGTTAAAATATTAATGTTTTTCTAAAATGTTGGGTTTCAGGTTCTCCAAATCAGCTCTAACTTCAGACAAGTTGTGAATAATGTGAGAATACAAGGCTACATTCCAATATTGATATTAGCATACCACTTAGGATGCATGCATTGCTTCATTCTAAGTGGTATGCTTGTGTGGGTATTGGAATGTGGAAAAAGAGATTTACCAGTGACTTTGTTCCAGAATCCATCCTTGGGACAAGCAGGACGTAGCCTACAGACTTTCTCTAGGGGAGAGAGCTGTGGCTTATGGGGAGAAGGGTGTCTCACTCAATTCACATATCTTTGAGGTAAGTCTGATTGCTGTAGTTGTAATGTTTACTTATGTATTGTTTAGCGGATTTACCGATCATGAACTGCATGGGCTGGATGAACTGGTTCTGTTGAATTATTTATTTTTTATTGTGTCAACAGCTTGGCATGTTGTCATGCAGGCTTTTACACCTTGCTTTAAGAGAAATGCACACAAAAAAACCAAAAAAAATTAATATTCATCATCTCCAGCACCACCCCAACATCAACATATGTGAAAATGGCACATTTCTATGTTCTGTAGTAAAAAAAAAAAAGGAAGGCAACGCCTACTCATTTGTTAGAATCACACGATGCACACCGATGATGTCATTGGAAACACTTATCTTTCTCTATCTTTATTGCTAGAAAACATAGAAACGCGCCATTTTCACATATGTTGATGTTGTGGTGGTGATGGAGATTGAATTTGAAATATATATATTTTTTTCTTTTAAAGAGATAGTTTGTCAATGAGGCACTTTATCTACTTTCCTAAAGTCAGATGAACTCGTGGATACAATTTTTATGTATCTGCGTCCAGCATGAAGAGGTAGTTTTGCGAATCAATGCTAACTAGCATTGGCGCAATGACTGGAAGTCTGAAGGAACAGATGCTAAAGCTAGTTAGCAACTTCCTTTAAACTGCACGCAGATGCATACATTTTTTATCCACGAGTTCATCTGACTCAGAGGAAGTAGTTATAAAGGATCTCATTGCCAAAATCCCAAACTACCCCTTTAAGCAAGGTGTAAAAGCCTGCATGACAACATGCTGAGCTGTTGACACAAGAACAAAGAATTCAACAGAACCAGTTCATCAAGCCCTTCCAGTTCATGGTCGGTAGAAATGCTACACTATACCCAAGTATACATTACAACTACACATTGGCATGTATTCATGGTTGCCAACAGAAGCCAGGCTTCCCCCCAAAAATGTACCAATAAAAAAATTGAAATATACAATCTCTTTCGTCTGTGTTTCATAATTTTCTATTTGCAAGAGGCACCGGAGAAAGCATCTGAGCAAGCAAAACAAAGCCCCTCTATCTCTGTATGTGTAGCCCATCTATGTGATGCTGTGTGGTCAAAAAGAGTGACATTATTGCGAAGGAAGCCAGCGAGCATTTGGTCTCCCTTGATAATAAAATGTTTTATAATAAATAGCTAATCAGCGAAGTAAACTGAGTGAGCTCAACTGAATGGTCCTGACGCACCACAAAAAGTGTCAAGGGAAGACAGTTTGGATTTGGCTTCACATGCCAAACGTCATTTACAGAAAATACTTAAAATTGTTGCGTCGTTGTCCTCCCGTGGATACTAGCTAGCTAAAATTGTCCCTCTTCTAAATTATCCATGGATGGAAATATGGATTTGGACTATAAATTAATTCTCTGTACTGGCCAAAGATTATAACGGCAGTTCTGATCCAACCATAAATTCATACATTGTGCCCCTGGCCTGAGAGGATGGAAGTTCAATATGTAGCTAGATGTAGTAGGCTAATGTTAACTAGCTGGCTCGTCGTTGCCCATGGAAGGAAGTTAGGCTAGCGAGCAAGCATTTCAGCCAGGTACTGTAGCCTAGGACAACAACTACTAAAAGCGTGTTCCTGGAATGCCGCAGGATTTTATTCCAACTAGGCACTACATCTGACCAACTGAGCTTGACCAGTTGAGCTTGATCAATTGATCAGTTCAGTGATTGCCTAAATACAACACACCTGGTTTTCCAGGTCGGTTAAATCAAAAACATGAAGTGCCTGCGGCACTACAGGACCAGGGTTGCCTACCCCTGGTGTACTGCATGACAGAGTCATAGACTGTTTCGGCAACATGAAAGAAGGTTGGCATTGGCATTTCTCCACAAGTAGGGTGAGTCAACATGTTTTTTTTTTACTTGAAAGCACACACACAATCCAGTACCATGGACATCAACATCATATTTAGCTTACGTTGAATGGACTACATCGTTTTTGGTATATTTTAGTTCTCACTGTATTAGACTAAGCATAGGTGATTTGATGACGTTGAAATGTTGAAGTTGAAATGGTGCTGGAATAGTGGAGGTAGCTCCTGTTTTCTTTGTGACTTGCAGTAACTCTTCGTGGGTCTAAATCAAAATGACTAGTTATTTAGTCGTTCGAAAATATCGGAACCATTAATTTGCTTAACCATGCTATAGGTAATGTAACTGTTTGTTACATGCAATATGCTTGTGGACTTCACCGGAGAGATGTTAATCTCCGGTTTTGTGATGAAACAAAGGTGAGGTTGAATTTATTCTACCACTGTCTTTTTTATTGCCTTGGCCTTAGTTCATATGCCTTGCCACTGTGATATCGGCATAACAGATTATAGAGTAAACAACACAATTATCACAATCCATAGGTTGTAATAGGGCTTCTTATAAAAGTTGTAATATGGCATTTATTTCTGGCTTGGCTTCTCCCGTGATTTTACCCACGCACTGCGACTGCAAGTACAATCATCAGACTTACCTCAAAGATACACTACCATTCAAAAGTTTGGGGTCATTTAGAAATGTCCTTGTTTTTCATGAAAACGTACATGAAATGAATTGCAAAATGAATAGGAAATATAGTCAAGAAGTTGACAAGGTTATAAAAAATTATTTTTAATTTAAATAAGTGTCCTTCAAAGAATCCTCCATTTGCAGCAATTACAGCCTTGCAGACCTTTGGCATTCTAGTTGTCAATTTGTTGAGATAATCTGAAGAGATTTCACCGCATTCTTCCTGAAGCACCTCCCACAAGTTGGATTGGCTTGATGGGCACTTCTTACATACCATACGGTCAAGCTGCTCCCACAACAGCTCAATAGGGTTGAGGTCCGGTGACTGTGCTGGCCACTCCATTATAGACAGAATACCAGCTGACTGCTTCTTCCCTAAATAGTTATTGCATAGTTTGGAGCTGTGCTTTGGGTCATTGTCCTGTTGTAGGAGGAAACTGGCTCCAATTAAGCGCCGTCCACAGGGTATGGCATGGCGTTGCAAAATGGATTGATAGCCTTCCTTCTTCCAGATCCCTTCTACCCTGTACAAATCTCCCACTTTACCACCACCAAAGCACCCCCAGACCATCTCATTGCTTCCACCATGCTTGACTGATCAAGCACTCCTCCAACATCTTTTCTTCATCTCACGCATGTTCTTCTTTGTCATCTGAACACCTCAAACTTAGATTTGTCTGTCCATAAAACTTTTTTCCAATCTTCCTCTGTCCAGTGTCTGTGGTCTTTTGCCCATTTTAATATTTTATTTTTATTGGCCAGTCTGAGATATGGCTTTTTCTTTGCAACTCTGCCTAGAAGGCCAGCATCTCGGAGTCGCCTCTTCACTGTTGATGTTGAGACTGGTGTTTTGCGGGTACTATTTAAAGAAGCTGCCAGTTGAAAACTTGTGAGGCGTCGGTTTAACAAACTAGACACACTAATACAAACTCAGCAAAAAAAGAAATGTCCCCTTTTCAGGACCCTGTCTTTGAAAGATAATTCGTAAAAATCCAAATAACTTCACAGATCTTCATTGTAAAGGGTTTAAACATGCTTGTTCAATGAACCATAAACAATTAATGAACATGCACCTGTGAAACGGTCGTTAAGACACTAACAGCTTAGAGATGGTAGGCAATTAAGGTCACAGTTATGAAAACTTAGGACACTAAAGAGGCCTTTCTACGGACTCTGAAAAACACCAAAAGAAAGATGCCCAGGGTCCCTGCTCATCTGCATAAATGTGCCTTAGGCATGCTGCAAGGAGGCATGAGGACTGCAGATGTGGCCTGGGCAATAAATTGCAATGTCCGTACTGGGAGACACCTAAGACAGCGCTACAGGCCAGACAGCTGATCGTCCTCGCAGTGGCAGACCACGTGTAACAACACCTGCACAGGATCGGTACATCCGAACATCACACCTGCGGGACAGGTACAGGATGGCAACAACAACTGCCCGAGTTACACCAGGAACGCAAAATCTCTCCATCAGTGCTCAAAGACTCTCCGCAATAGGCTGAGAGAGGCTGGACTGAGGGCTTGTAGGCTTGTTGTAAGGCAGGTCCTCACCAGACATCACCGGCAACAACGTCGCATATGGGAACAAACCCACCGTCGATGGACCAGACAGGACTGGCAAAAAGGGCTCTTCACTGACAAGTCGAGGGTTTGTCTCACCAGGGGTGATGGTTGGGATTTGCGAAGAAATGAGCGTTACACCGAGGCCTGTACTCTGGAGCGGGATCAATTTGGAGGTGGAGGGTCCGTCATGGTCTGGGGCGGTATGTCACAGCATCATCTGACTGAGCTTGTTGTCATTGCAGGCAATCTCAACGCTGTGCGTTACAGGGAAGACATCGTCCTGCCTCATGTGGTACCCTTCCTGCAGGCTCATCCTGACATGACCCTCCAGCATGACAATGCCACCAGCCATACTGCTCGTTCTGTGCATGATTTCCTGCAAGACAGGAATGTCAGTGTTCTGCCATGGCCAGCAAAGAGCCCGGATCTCAATCCCATTGAGCACGTCTGGGAACTGTTGGATTAGAGGGTGAGGGCTAGGGTCATTCCCCCCAGAAATGTCCGGGAACTTGCAGGTGCCTTAGTGGAAGAGTGGGGTAACATCTCACAACAAGAACTGGCAAATCTGATGCAGTCTATGAGGAGGAGATGCACTGCAGTACTTAATGCAGCAGGTGGCCACACCAGATACTGACTATTACTTTTGATTTTGACCCCCCCTTTTGTTCAGGGATACATTAATCAATTTCTGTTAGTCACATGTCTGTGGAACTTGTTCAGTTTATGTCTCAGTTGTTGAATCTTTTGTTCATACAAATATTTACACATGTTAAGTTTGCTGAAAAAAAACACAGTTGACAGTGAGAGGGTTTACTTGTCCTTACTTGTTACTTGTTTATTTGCTCAGTTGTGCACCGGGGCCTCCCACTCTTTCTATTCTGGTTAGAGCCAGTTTGCTCTGTTCTGTGAAGGGAGTAGTACACAGCATTGTACGAGATATTCCGTTTCTTGGCAATTTCCTCGCATGGAATAGCCTTCATTTCTCAGAACAAGAATAGACTTGAGTTTCAGAAGAAAGTATTTGTTTCTGTCCCTTTTTAGCCTGTAATCAAACCCACAAATGCTGATGCTCAAGATCCTCAACTCATGTAAAGGCCAGTTTTATTGCTTCTTTGAAATCAGAACAACAGTTTTCAGCTGTGCTAACAATTTCAAAAGGGTTTACTAATGATCAATTAGCCTTTTAAAGTGATAAACTTGGATTAGCTAACACAATGTGCCGGTTGCTGATAATGGGCCTCTGTAGATATTCGATCAATTTGATGTTATTTTAATGGACAAATAAAAGTGCTTTTCTAAGTGACCCCAAACCTTTGAACGGTAGTATATACATATTTGTGGCTTGAGTGACAGACTCTCTGCTCATGGGTAACGGCTAGGGAAAGGCCCCTAGAATGAGACGCCTTCCTCCCCATAAGCCACAGTTCTCACCCCTAGAGACAGTTTGTAGGCCACGTTCTGCTTGTCTCGGGGATGGATACTGGAACAAAGTCACTGGTAAACCTCGTTGCACATTCTAATACCCTCATTAGCATACCACATTGTTGCTATCATGTGAAAGAAACAGTTAATCTGGTCTCTTTGTGTAGAGCACCTTCAAGCTGACCCCTGTAGCACTGTGTAGATAGAACTATAATTGATTTGGTGGACAATGTAGATGGACCACACCTGGCATTTCAATAAAAACCCACTAACTTGTTTATTTATTTGATGATCAATGATAGTAAAATGAAATAAGGCAATAGTGATTGGCAACCATTGCTCATATTGTATCATTCAAAACACATTTCCCACTGCGTAAATAAACGTAGAATACAATATGAAAAATTATAGAATGATTCAGCTTCAGTGCAATTGTAAACAAGCCAAAGAGGTTATTGGTTTTTGTAGATAACTACATAATTATGTTCAAGACAATTCAAAGATACACACACTGAAAGACTGCAATCAGCTTCACACTGATGACTCAAGAGGAAATGTAAGCATTTAATTTCCAGTCTTGACACAAGTGCATCTTGTTAACCACCACACCATATTTGGGTGGAATAATCCATTCCTAGCAGAGGGGGGGTTCTCATCTCACTGCTTGTCTGGCCAGCGGTTGAGAGTGAAGGGAGGTGCAGGTAGAACCCCATCAGCACTGTAAACAGGACATGCCTTAAAGTCACAAGGCCAGTCCCTCCATGCGTAGCGCAGGCCGGCTACATTATTCATGGAACAGTAATTCGTGGACACTTGGACGGCGCTAAGGCCCCACTGCAGTATGGGAGCTGGGACCCACAGTGACAGAGAGTCACAGGGTGCCCTCACCACTGAGCAGCAAATCTGAGGAAGAAACAGTCTGGTTAAGAAATGGTTTCCCCTGACACTTTTTTAGCAAGGTGGAAAAGCCTACATGATAACATGCCAAGCTGCTGACAAAGAAAGAATTCAGACCCAGTTCATCCAGCCCAACCTGATCATGATCGGTAGAAACACTAATAATAATGTTGTACTGTCACATACACCAGATAGGTGCAGTCAAATGTGTTGTTTTACAGGGTCTTCCATAGTAGTGTGGTGCCTCTGGGGCAAATGAGAGTTTATTGCCTTGCTCAAGGGCAGATCAACAGATTTTTCACATTGCCAGATCGGGTATTCAAACAGGCAACATTTTGGTTACCAGCCAAGCACTCTAACCACTAGGCTAAATGCTACCCCATACTTTAGAACACATTACAACTACAGCCATCACACTTACCTGAAAGATATCTTTGGATTGAGTGACAGACACTCTCTGGTCATAGGTTACGTTGATATACTGGTCATTGACCAGGACCCGGCTAGGGAAAGGCCCCTGGAATGAGACACCCTCCTCCCCATAAGCCACAGCTCTCGCCCCTAGAGACAGTCTATAGGCCACGTCCTGCTTGTCCCGGGGATGGATACTGGAACAAAGTCACTGGTAAACATCTTGTTCCACATTCTAATACCCTCATTAGCATACCACTTAGAATGATTCAATACATGCATCCTAAGTGGTATGTTAGTTTCCATATTGGAACGTAGCCTTGTATTCTCACAGTATTCAAATGTGAACTGCTTAAAGCTTTTAGAAGAGTACAGGCCTATCAAATACTGTGGTATCCATTCTATGATTGTTACTTACCTGCCAAAAGGAGACATTTCATCTCCTAAGTCCATAGCAACAGCCATGAATGTGTTCTTCATACGCAGGTTGGGAGCAAAGCCATAGTCTGCAGTCTGGTGCCAGCGTATGTTTGGAAATCCCTCACTTAAGGTGGCCTTTCTATACGTAGAGACCTCAGGACAAATATAGACAAAATCAACATAACAGCGTAAGCAACATTGGATAACATCCTGGAGTGATACATTGTCAAGATTCCTACTATGCTAGATAGCGGCAAGAAAAAGTATGTGAACCCTTGGATTTAATAACTGGTTAACCCTCCTTTGGCAGCAATAACCTCAACCAAACGTTTTCTGTAGTTGCGGATCAGACCTGCACAACGGTCAGGAGGAATTTTGGACCATTCCTCTTTACAAAACTGTTTCAGTTCAGCAATATTCTTGGGATGTCTGGTGTGAACTGCTCTCTTGCCAAAGCATCTCAAGCGGGTTGAAGTCAGGCCACTTCTTTTAAAACCATTCTGTTGATTTATTTATGTTTTGGGTTATGGTCCTGCTGCGTCACCCGACTTCTGTTGCGCTTCAATTGGTGAACATTCTCCTGAAAAATGTCTTGATAAACTTGGAAATTCATTTTTCCGTCGATGATAGCAAGCTGTCCAGGCCCTGAGGCAGCAAAGCAGCCTCAAACCATGATGCTCCCTCCACCATACTTTACAGTTGGGATGAGGTTTTGATGTTGGTGTGATGTGCCTTTTTTTCCCCCCACACATAGTATTGTGTGGTCCTTCCAAACAACTCAACTGTAGTTTCATCTGTCCACAGAATATTTTGCCAGTAGCGCTGTGGAACATCCAGGTGCACTTTTGCAATCTTCAGACGTGCAGCAATGTTTTTTTTGGACAGGAGTGGCTTCTTCCATGGTGTCCTCCCATGAACACCATTCTTATTTGGTGTTTTACGTATTGTAGACTCGTCAACAGAGATGTTAGCATGTTCCAGATATTTCTGTAAGTCTTTAGCTGAAACTCTAGGATTCTTAACCTCATTGAGCGTTCTGCACTGTGCTCTTGAAGTCATCTTTGCAGGTTGGCCACTCTTAGGGAGAATAGATAGCAACTGTGCTGAACTTTCTCCATTCATAGACAATTAGTCTTACTGTGGACTGATGAACATCAAGGCTTTTAAAGATACTTTTGTAACCCTTTCCAACTTTATGAAAGTCAACAATTCTTAATCTTAGGTCTTCTAAGATCTCTTTTGTTCGAGGCATGGGTCACATCAGGCAATGCTTCTTATGAATAGCAAACTCACACTTTGAGTTTTGTTAATCGGTAAGGCAGCTCTAACCAACATCTCCAATCTCGTCTCATTGATTGGACTCCAATTAGCTTGGAGAAGTCATTAGCCTAGGGGTTCACATACTTTTTCAACCTTTCTAGACGTAGAGACCTGAGGACAAATATATAGACAGAATCAATGTAACAGCATAAGCAGCAGTTGATAACATCCTGATATGATACATTGACAAAGCAATGTATTGATTGCTACTATGCTAGATAAAGGGAGATTTATTTTTTTGCTGAGATTCAGGACCCTGTCCTTTAAAGATAATTCGTAAAAATCCAAATAACTTCACAGATCTTCATTGTAAAGGGTTTAAACACTGTTTCTCATGCTTGTTCAATGATCCATAAACAATTAAATGAACATGCACCTGTGGAACGGTCGTTAAGACACTAACAGCTTACAGACGGTAGGCAATTAAGGTCACTGTTATGAAAACTTAGGACATTAGAGGCCTTTCTACGGACTCTGAAACCACCAAAAGAAAGATGCCCAAGGTCCCTGCGGGAATGTGCCTTAGGCATGCTGCAAGGAGGCATGAGGACTGCAGATGTGGCCTGGGCAATAAATTGCAATGTCTGTACTGTGACAGCTGATCGTCCTCACAGTGGCAGACCACGTGTAACACCTGCACAGGATCGGTACATCCGAACAACACACCTGCGGGACAGGTACAGGATGGCAACAACTGCCCGAGTTACACCAGGAACGCACAATCACTCCATCAGTGCTCAGAGACTCTCCACAATAGGCTGAGAGAGGCTGGACTGAGGGCTTGTAGGCCTGTTGTAAGGCAGGTCCTCACCAGACATCACCGGCAACAACGTCACCTATGGGCACAAACCCACAGTCGCTGGACCAGACATGACTGGCAAGAAGTGCTCTTCACTGACGAGTCGCGGTTTTGTCTCACCAGGGGTGATGGTCGGATTCGTGTTTATCGTCGAAGGAATGAGCCTTACACTGAGGCCTGTACTCTGGAGCGGGATCGATTTGGAGGTGGAGGGTCCGTCATGGTCTAGGGCGGTGTCTCACAGCATCATCGGACTGAGCTTGTTGTCATTGCAGGCAATCTCAACGCTGTGCGTTATAGGGAAGACATCGTCCTGCCTCATGTCCTGCCTTCCTGTAGGCTCATCCTGACATGACAATGCCACCTGCCATACTGCTCGTTCTGTGCATGATTTCCTGCAAGACACAGTGTTCTGCCATGGCCAGCGAAGAGCCCGGCTCTTAAACCCATTGAGCACATCTGGGACCTGTTGGATCGGAGGGTGAGGGCCATTGCCATTCCCCCCAGAAATGTCTGGTAACTTGCAGGTGCCTTGGTGGAAGAGTGGGGTAACATCTCATAGCAAGAACTGGCAAATCTGGTGCAGTCCATGTGCAGTCCATGAGGAGGAGATGCACTGCAGCACTTAATGCAGCTGGTGGCCACACCAGATACTGACTTACTTTTGATTTTGACCCCCCCTTTGTTCAGGGACACATTATTCCATTTATGTTAGTCACATGTCTTTGGAACCTGTTCAGTTTGTCTCAGTTGTTGAATCTTTTGTTCATACAAATATTTACACGTTAAATTTACTGAAAATAAACAGTTGACAGTGAGAGGACGTTTCTTTTTTTGCTGAGTTTACATTCACAGGGGATTAGGTGTTGTCACGATAAGGGCCTTATCACACAGCACTGAATGTTCTGTAAACACCAGCCGAGAGGCTTGTAGGACGTCTCAACATCAGCTGCTGCAGAATCACAGATATGTTATCAGCTCAGTCTCAAACTATAACCATAACATTTAGTCAGTACCTGTACAAATCCAAAGGGGAAATCTGGTGCAGTCTGTCCCCCTGAGCTCTGGTGGAAAGCCATCCTCCAGTCATCAATCATGGAGGGAAAGGAACAGGAGTATTTCTTCTGATTGTAGTCTGTGTTGGCCTCACCTATCACAGGGGTCAGGTCAGACATGTCTTCAGTTTCTATGCTGTTACTGTATGCTAAAAGATGGGAGAAAACAGATGTGACCCCAAGCTGTTTTACCTTGGTACCAGATAGCTCCTTTGATGGTCATGTTGAGAAGTGGATGGATCATGGCATTCCACAAAATAGAGTTAGTCCACACAGACAAATACATTGAAGGTGTATATGGCATGGGAAATCTGGATGAAAAGAACAAGACATAGGCCAACTGATATCAAGTACCATAGGTGAGAGGATATTTTAAGGTGCATGCTACCTGCATATTTCTGTAACATTGCTCACATTAACTTAGTCCAAAAGAAACAAGACAAAAATATTCACTAGTCTGCCCATCTACAATCCTTAAGAAGATGTCTATAATTGCTGATGTAAGATGTAAAGTAGCATACCTACCGAACATCTCTATTGCAAGAGTAAAGCTCCAGGGTCCCTGTACACTTACCCGTTAATCCTATCCAGGTCACAGTGTTGGAGTGCTCGTGGGGAGGACCATGCCTCTACAGGTGTGCCTCCCCAGCAGGACGTCACTAGGCCGATGGGGTACTTCAGCACCTTGTACAAGTGGCGCCCAAACATCCAGCACACTGCAGAGTAGTGCTTGAAATCCCCACCACCCAGCAACTCTGTTCAGGAGGTTTAAGATTAATTCCCATTATCAACTAGATGTATTAATACCATTTCACTTAGTCAGTTGGCTGACAGCTATCATTTGCATGACATTTCACATCTAATTGAGCTAATAGACTGTATGGAGCCTATCCATACTTGCTGTGGGGACAGACCAGGGCACCTCCACTCCAGCCAGGTCAGTCAGCTCAGTGTAGCTCTGCTCCAAGGCAGCCATAAAGATCCGCACCTGAGGGAACTTGGAGGCCAGCGCTAGCTCCTCTGATGCATTGAACACCTTGGAGGACAAGACATAATAATGGTTATTATTACAACTATGCAAACTCAGACTTACTTGAACATTGCAGAGTATACCTGAGAAGTTGTGAAAGCCATGTTGCTCTGTCCCCCACACAGCCAGACATCCCCAAACAGCACATCTGTGAGAGTGATACTGTGGTTGTTCTGGAGGACTGCAGTCAAGTTGTAGGGACCGCCAGCTTCCATTGGGACAAGGGCCACCTTCCATATCCCTAGGAAGAGATCCAAAACCATGGATCAGTGAAGGTTACGCTAATGTCTTAACATACAGCGCATTCGGAAAGTATTCAGAACCCTTCCCCCGTTCTACATTGTTACAGCCTTATTCTAAAATGGATGAAATAAAAACAATTCCTCATCTACACACAATACCCCATAATGACAAAACGAAAACAGGTTTTTAGAAAATTTTGCACAAAACAAAAAACAGCAATACCTTAGCATATTCGGAATCCCTTTTTCCTGCATTTTGTTACGTTACAGCCTTATTCTAAAATGGATTACATTAAGGGGGGGGGGGGGGGAGACAATCTACACACAATACCCCATAATGACAAAGCAAATTACATTTGCAAACATTTCTAAAAACCTGTTTTCGCTTTGTCATTATTTTTATTTAATCCATTTTAGAATAAAGGCTATAACGTAACAAAATGTGGAAAAAGTAAAGGTGTCTGAATACTTTCCAAATACACTGTACAGTACATTGCAAGGCAGAAAAAGTGGGACACGGAGCACAATTAACTTCAAACAACGTGCTTTTTTTGTCCCTCGCACTTCCTCAGCTTTTTCCCCTCATTCTGACAGACGTCAGTCACCTTTACAGTACGATAATAACATTTGTTAGAAAAATACCTTGACAAGAGCTTAGGGTTTTATCAACTCTTCTTGAAATTACAGTTCTGCTTACTTCATCCTCAACTTCATGACATGACTGGATAGGCACGCTAAACTAAAGGCATTGTTGGGATCAGATAACTCACCGGCAGCCACACTGACAGCAGGTGCATTGTTAGTGACTGGTCCTCCTGATAGAAAGACTGTGACCTCAGCATCATCGGGTCCATAGCCCCACAACACAGCCCTCTCTGGGGCCTTCTGCAGAACCATGTGATCGCCATAATAGGAGGCAAAGCGGAACCCACCGTCTGGAAACAAAAACAATATTATTAAATCTACTGTATTAGAACATATTTATCCAAGTCAATTAAACAAACAATCATTACACATATTCAAAGTTACTCTTTCAATGTTTTGACAGTATGCATGAAGCCCAATAAAATATAATCTTGACACATTTACCTGTTCAGTTGCCTTGACAGTAAAATGCATCATTCAATGTACAGTGCATTCAAAAATTATTCAGACCCCTTGACTTTTTGCAACATTTTTTTTTTGCCTTATTCTAAAATGTATTAAATAAAAACAAAATTCCTCAACCTACACACAATACCCCATAATGACAAAGCGAAAACAGGTTTAGAAAAACACCTTATTTACATAAGTATTCAGACCCTTTGCTATGAGACTTGAAATTGAGCTCAGGTGCATTCTTTCCATTGATTATCCTTAAGATGTTACCACAACTTGGAGTCCACCTGTGGTAAATTCAACTGACTGGACATGATTTGGAAAGGCACACACGTCGATATAAGGTCCTACAGCTGACAGTGCATGTCAGAGAAAGAAATGAGGTCAAAGGAATTGTCTGTAGAGCTCCGAGACAGGATTGTGTCAAAGCACAGATTTGGGGAAGGGTATCAAAACATTTCTGCAGCATTGAAAGTCCCCAAGAACACAGTTCATCATTCTTAAATGGAAGAAGTTTGGAACCACCAAGACTCTTCCTAGAGCTGGCTGCCCGGCCAAAGTGAGCAATCAGGGGAGAAGGGCCTTGGTCAGCGAGGTGACAAAGAACCAGATGGTCACTGACAGAGCTCCAGGGTTCCTCTGTGGAGATGGGAGAAACTTCCAGAAGGACAACCATCTGTGCAACACTCCACCAATCAGGCCTTTATGGTAGAGTGGCCAGACGGAACCATTCCTCAGTAAAAAAAAAAAAGGCACATGACAGCCTGCTTGGAGTTTGCCCAAAGGCACCTAAAGGACTCTCAGACCATGAGAAACGAGATTCTCTGGTCTGATGAAACCAAGATTGAAATCTTTGGCCTGAATGCCAAGTGTCACATCTGGAGGAAACCTGGCACCATCCTTACGGTGAAGCATGGTGGCAGCATGCTGTGGGGATGGTTTTTCAGCGGCATGGCCTGGGAGACTAGTCAGGATCGAGGGAAAGATGAACGGAGCAAAGTACAGAGAGATACTTGATGAAAACTGGGGTGAAGGTTCACCTTCCAACAGGACATCGACCCTAAGCACACAGCCAAGACAACACAGGAGTGGCTTCAGGACAAGTCTCTGAATGTCCTTGAGTGGCCCAGCCAGAGCCTGGACTTAAACATCTCGAGAGACCTGAAAATAGCTACGCAGCGACGCTTCCCATCCAACCTGACAAAGCTAGAGGGGATCTGCAGAGAATAATGGGAGAAACTCCCCAAATACAGGTGTGCCAAGCTTGCAGCATCATACCCAACAAGTCGAGGCTGTAATCACTGTCAAAGTAAAGGGTCTGAATATTTACAGTACCAGTCAAAAGTTTGTACACACACACACCTAATCATTCCAGGGTTTCTTTATTTTTACTATTTTCTACATTGTAGATCAATAGTGAAGTCAAACTATGAAATAACATATGGAATCATGTAGTAACCAAAAAAAAAAAAAAGTTCAAATTAAAATATATATTTGAGATTCTTCAAAGTAGCCACCCTTTGCCTTGATGACAGCTTTACATACTCTTGACATTCTCTCAACCAGCTCATGGAGGTAGTCACCTGGAATGCATTTCAATTAACAGGTGTGCCTTGTTAAAAAGTTAATTTGTTGAATTCTTTCCTTCTTAATGCATTTGAGCCAATCCGTTGTGCTGTGACAAGGTAGGGGTGGTATACAGAAGATGGTCTTTTACCAAATAGGGCTAAGTCCATATAATGGCAAGAACAGCTGAAATAAGCAAAGGGAAATGACAGTCCATCATTACTGGCTCTAATGAGGACCGCCAAAGGAAAGGAAGACCCAGAGTTACCTCTGCTGCAGAGGATAAGTTCATTAGAGATAACTGCACCTCAGATTGCAGCCCCCCTCAAAAGAAATCTGAGTTCAAGTAACAGACACATCAACAGCAACTGTTCAGAGGAGACTGCGTGAATCAGGCCGTCATGGTCGAATTGCTGCAAAGAAACGACTACTAAAGGACAACAATAAGAAGAGACTTTCTTGGGCCAAGGAACATGAGCAATGGACATTGGACAGGTGGAAATATGTCCTTTGGTTTGATGAGTCAATTTTAGATTTTTGGCCGTATCTTTGTGAGACGCAGGGTAGGTGAACGGATGATATCTGCGTGTTTGATTCCCACCGTGAAGCATGGAGGAGGTGGTGTGATGGTGCTTTGCTGGTGACACGGTCTGTGATTTATTTAGAATTCAAGGCACACTTAACCAGCATGGCTACCACAGCATTACACCATCCCGTCTGATTTGTGCTTAGTCCCAACTATAATTTGTTTTTCAACAGGACAATGACCCCAAAACACACCTCCAGGCTGTGTAAGAGCTATTTCACCAAGGAGATAATGGAGTGCTGCATCAGATGACCTGGCCTCCACAATCACCCAACCTCACCCCAATTGAGATGGTTTGGAATGAGTTGGACCGCAGAGCGAAGGAAATGCAGCCAACAAGTGCTCAACATGTGGGAACTCCTTCAAGACTATTGGAAAAGCATTCTTCTTGAAGCTGGTTGAGAGAATGCCAAGAGTGTTCAAAGCTGTTAAAGGCAAAGGGTGGCTACTTTGAAGAATCTAAAATGTCGATTTGTTGAACACTTGTTTGGTTACTACATTATTTTATATTTTTGATGTCTTTCTTCACTATTGATCTACAATGTAGAAAATAGTAAAAAAAATAAAGAAACCCTTGAATGAGGTGTCTAAACTTTTGACTGGTACTGTATGTAAATGTGACAGTTAGATTTTTTTTATACATTTGCAAAAATGTCTAAAAACCCGTTTTTGCTTTGTCATTATGAGGTATTGTGTAAATTGATGAGGGGGAAAAACAATTTAGTACATTTTAGAATAAGGCTGTAACTTAACAAAATGTGGAAAAAGTCAAGGGGTCTGAATACTTCCCAAATGCAGTGTAGCTACAAACAATGATACAATCTATCAAAGATCTAGCCTACAGTTGCCACACCATTTTAGAAGGAATAAATAGTCATAGCTACAGTTCGTGACTGATTCATGTTGTTGACAGCTCATGCTGCACATTCTGGCAATCCTATTAAATTACTAGAGAGGGTATGTAATAAACCCTCAAAGTTCCAAAATAGCAGCCATCTTGGTCAGGGAGAGATCCAAAACCAGTCTAATTGGAATGAATGGCAGTAGAGGCAATGCATTTCCTGCTTTTACTTATGCAGGAAAATAAAAAGGCATGTGATGTATCCAACATGTAAATGGAATTATAGTCAACCTGAAATATTGTCAAATATATATTCAGTTTATACAGGTTTTTATCAATTATTTGTAGTAAGTTCTCCGATTTTGTTTTCTTGGAAAGCTCAGCGCTATTATACGATAGAATATAAGTACTGGTGCATTTACATGGCAATTAAACATACACAAACTCAGCAAAAAGAGAAATGTCCCTTTTTCAGGACCCGGTCTTTCAAAGATATTTGGATTTTTACGAATTAACTTCACAGATCTTCATTGTAAAGGGTTTAAACACTGTTTCCCATGCTTTTTCAATGAACCATAAACAATTAATGAACATGCACCTGTGGAACGGTCGTTAAGACGATTACAGACGGTAGGCAATTAAGGTCACAGTTATGAAAACTTAGGATACTAAAAAGAGGCCTTTCTACTGACTCTGAAAAACACCAAACGAAAGATGCCCAGGGTCCCTGCTCATCTGTGTGAACGTGCCTTAGGCATGCTGCAAGGAGGCATGAGGACTGCAGATGTGGCCAGAGCAATAAATTGCAATGTCCATACGGTGAGACGCCTAAGACAGCGCTACAGGGAGACGGGACGAACAGCTGATCGTCCTCGCAGTGGCAGACCACGTAACAACTAGAGGTCGACCGATTAAGTTTTCATAACACTCGGAAATTGGTATTTTTGGACACCGTTATTTAACTAGGCAAGTCAGTTAAGAACACATTCTTATTTTCAATGACGGCCTAGGTGGGTTAACTGCCGTGTTCAGGGGCAGAACGACAGCTTTTTACCTTGTCAGCTCAGGGATTCAATCTTGCAACCTTACAGTTAACTAGTCCAACGCTCTAACCACCTGATTACATTGCACTCCACGAGGAGCCTGCCTGTTACGCGAATGCAGTAAGAAGCCAAAGTAAGTTGATAGCTAGCATTAAACTGTTTTTTTTAATAAATCATAAATCACTAGTTAACTACACATGGTTGATGATATTACTAGTTTATCTAGCGTGTCCTGCGTTGCATATAATCGTTACGGTGCGCATTCGCAAAAAAGGACTGTCGTTGCTCCAACGTGTACCTAACCATACACATCAATGCCTTTCTTAAAATCAATACACAAGTACATATTTTTAAATCTGCATATTTAGTTAATATTGCCTGCTAACATGAATTTATTTTAACTAGGAAAAATGGTGTCACTTCTCTTGCAACAGTCAGGATATATGCAGCAGTTTGGGCCGCCTAGCTCATTGCAAACTGTGAAGACTGTCTTTGTTAGGAAGAAATAGCCAACTTCGCCAAACGGGGGATGATTTAACAAAAGCGCATTTGCGAAAAAAGCACAATCGTTGCACGACTGTACCTAACCATAAACATCAATGCCTTTCTTAAAATCAAAACACAGAAGTATATATTTTTAAACCTGCATATTTAGCTAAAAGAAATCCAGGTTAGCAGGCAATATTAACCAGGTGAAATTGTGTCACTTCTCTTGCGTTCATTGCACGCAGAGTCAGGGTATATGCAACAGTTTGGGACGCCTAATTTGCCAGAATTTTACATAATTATGACATAACATTGAAGGTTGTGCAATGTAACAGGAATATTTAGACTGATGGATGCCACCCGTTAGATAAAATAGGTAACGGTTCCGTATTTCACTGAAAGAATAAACGTTTTGTTTTCGAGATGATAGTTTCCGGATTCGACCATATTAATGACCTAAGGCTCGTATTTCTGTGTGTTATGTTATAATTAAGTCTATGATTTGATAGAGCAGCCTGACTGAGCGATGGTAGGCACCAGCAGGCTCGTAAGCATTCATTCAAACAGCACTTTCGTGCGTTCTGCCAGCAGCTCTTCGCAATGCATCAAGCTGTTTATGACTTCAAGTCTATCAACTCCTGAGATTAGGCTGGTGTAACCGATGTGAAATGGCTAGCTAGTTAGCGGGGTGCGCACTAATAGCGTTTCAAACGTCACTCGCTCTGAGACTTGGAGTAGTTGTTCCCCTTGCTCTGCATGGGCCGCGGCTTTTGTAGAGCGATGCGTCGAGGGTGGCTGTTGTCGATGTCTTCCTGGTTCGAGCCCAGGTAGGAGCGAGGAGAGGGACGGAAGCTATACTGTTACACTGGCAATACTAAAGTGCTTATAAGAACATTCAATAGTCAAAGGTATTTGAAATACAAATCGTATAGAGAGAAATAGTCCTATAATAACTACAACCTAAAACTTCTTACCTGGGAATATTGAAGACTCATGTTAAAAGGAACCACCAGCTTTCATATGTTCTGAGCAAGGAACTTAAACGTTAGCTTTTTTACATGGCACATATTGCACTTTTACTTTCTTCTCCAACACTTTGTTTTTGCATTATTTAAACCAAATTGAACATGTTTCATTATTTATTTGAGGCTAAATTGATTTTATTGATGTATTATATTAACTTAAAGTGTTAATTCAGTATTGTTGTAATTGTCATTATTACAAATAGATAAAAACATTAAATAAAAAAATATTATTTATTAAAATCGGTATCGGCTTTTTTGGTCCTCCAATAATCGGTATTGGCGTTGAAAAAAAAATCTGAATCGGTTGACCTCTAGTAACAACACCTGCACAGGATCGGTACATCCGAACATCACACCTGCGGGACAGGTACAGGATGGCAACAACAACTGCCCGAGTTACACCAGGAACGCACAATCCTCCATCAATGCTCAGAGACTCTCCGCAATAGGCTGAGAGAGGCTGGACTGAGGGCTTGTAGGCCTGTTGTAAGGCAGGTCCTCACCAGACATCACCGGCAAAACAACGTCGCCTATGGGCACAAACCCACAGTCGCTGGACCAGACAGGACTGGCAAGAAGTGCTCTTCACTGACGAGTCGCAGTTGTCTCACCAGGGGTGATGGTTGGATTCGCGTTTATCGTCAAAGGAATGAGCGTTACACAGAGGCCTGTACTCTGGAGCGGGATCGATTTGGAGGTGGAGGGTCCGTCATGGTCTAGTGCGGAGTCTCACAGCATCATCGGACTGAGCTTTTTGTCATTGCAGGCAATCTCAATGCTGTGCGTTACAGGGAAGACATTCTCCTCCTTCCTGCAGGCTCATCCTGACACGACCCTCCAGCATGACAATGCCACCAGCCATACTGCTCGTTCTGTGCGTGATTTCCTGCAAGACAGGAATGTCAGTGTTCTGCCATAGCCAGCAAAGAGCCCAGATCTCAATCCCATTGAGCACATCTGGAACCTGTTGGATCGGAGGGTGAGGGCCAGGGCCATTCCCGGCCAGAAATGTCCGGGAACTTGAAGGTGCCATGGTGGAAGAGAGGGGTAACATCTCACAGCAAGAACTGGCAAATCTTGAGAGAGGAGATGCACTGCAGTACTTAATGCAGCTGGTGGCCACACCAGATACTGACTTACTTTTGACCCCCCTTTGATCAGGGACACATTAATCAATTTCTGTGGAACTTGTTCAGTTTATGTCTCAGGTTATTGAATCTTATGTTCATAAGAATATTTACACATGTTATGTTTGCTGAAAATAAACACAGTTGACAGTGAGAGGATATTTCTTTTTTTGCTGAGTTTACATATATACACAGCGCTGTGAAAAAGTATGACCCCTTTCTGATTTTCTCTATTTGTTCATATGTTTGATACTGAATGTTATAAGATCTTAAACCTAATATTAGATCAAGGGAACCAGAGTATACAAAAAATTTAAAAAAATACTTAATGTAAAATTAACAAACTCATGCAACACCCAATTCTCCTATGAAAAAGTAATTGCCCCCTTACACACAATAACTGGTTGTGCCACCTTCAGCTGCAATGACCGCAACCAAATGCTTCCTCCTCGCTGTGGAGGAATTTTGGCCCACTTCATTCATAACTGCTTTAGCTCAGCGACTTGTGGGTTTTCAAGCATGAACTGTTCGTTTCAAGTCCTGCCACAACATCAAATTGGGATTAGGTCTGGACTTTGACTAGGCCATTCCAAAACTTCAAATGTGTTGCTATTCTCATTTAGACTGGATTGTTTGTTTTGGATCATTGTCTTGCTGCATGACCCAGCTGCGCTTCAGTTTCAGCTCACATATGGATGGCCTGACATCCTCCTGTAGAATTCTCTTATACAGAGCAGAATTAATGGTTCCTTCTATTAAAGGCAAGTCGTCCAGATCCCGAGGAAGCAAAGCATCCCCAAACCATCACACTACCACGCTTGACAGTTGGTATAAGGTTCTTACTGTGGAATGCAGAGTTTGGTTTTCGCCAGACATAATAGAACCCATGTCATCCAAAAAGTTGACTCAGGTTTGCCAAAAAGCACCTGGATGATCATCAAAACTCTTGAAAGAATGATCTATGACAGATGGACACAATGGACACTTCATTAAGTCAGGACTCGTATTTGACTTAGCCATGCCTCCTTGCCTGTCCAACATTTCCTCATCTCCCACCCCTTCTAATGCGACTAGCCCCGACGCTCCTCTCTCTTTTTCCCCTGCCTTGCTACGAAGCTTCTCCCTGCAGGCGGTCACTGAGTCCGAGGTGCTAAAGGAGCTCTTTAAACTTGACCCCCAAAAAACATCTGGGTCAGATGGTTTAGACCCTTTTTTCTTTAAGGTTGCTGCCCCTATCATCTCCAAGCCTATCTCTGACCCTTTTAACCGGCCTCTCCTCTCTGGGGAGGTTCCCATTGCTTGGAAGGCAGCCACAGTTCATCCTTTATTTAAAGGGGGAGATAAAAGAGTGCAGTGTATAAAGTCAGAACATCTGCTGTCTCAGCCATTGCCTGTCAGCAAGGAAGTACACCAAGGCTCGATCCTAGGCCCCACACTCATCTCAATTTACATCAACATAGCTCAAGCAGTAGGAAGATCTCTCATCCATTTATATGCAAATTATACAGTCTTATACTCAGCTGGCCCCTCCCCGGATTTTGTGTTAAATGCTCTACAACAAAGCTTTCTCTGCCCTTAACCAAATTACCGTTTGTTTTGGAGGTGTTCAGAACAAGGTTAGGTAAGAAGAATGCCCCTCTCCCCACAGGTGTGATTACTACCTTGGAGGGTTTAGAGCTTGAGGTAGTCCCCTCATACAAGTACTTGGGAATATGGCTAGACAGCACACCATCTGTCTCTCAGCACATATCAAAGCTGCAGGCTAAAGTTAAATCTAGACTTGGTTTCCTCTATTGTAAATCGTTCCTCTTTCACCCCAGCTGCCAAACTAACAATGATTCAGTTAACCATCCTACCCATGCTAGATTACAGAGACAATTAATAGATCGGCAGGTAAGGGTGCTCTCGAGCAGCTAGATGTTCTTTACCATTCGGCCATCACATTTGCCACCAATGCTCTTTATAGGACACATCACTGCACTCTATACTCTTCTGTAAACTGGGCATCTCTGTATTCCTGTCGCAAGACCCACTGGTTGATGCTTATATATAAAACTCTCTTAGGCCTCACTCCCCCCTATCTGAGATATCTACTGCAGCCTTCATCCTCCACATACAACACCCGTTCTGCCAGTCACATTCTGTTAAAGGTCCCCAAAGCACACGCATCCCTGGGTCGCTCGTCTTTTCAGTTTGCTGCAGCTAGCGACTAGAACGAGCTGCAACAAACACTCAAACTGGACAGTTTTATCTCAATCTCTTCGTTCAAAGACTCAATCATGAACACTCTTACTGACAGTTGTGTCTGCTTCGTGTGATGTATTGTGGTCTCTTACCTTCTTGCCCTTTGTGCTGTTGTCTGTGCCCAATAATGTTTGTACCGCTACCATGTTGTGTTGCTACCATATTGTTGTCATGTTGTCATGTGTTGCTGCCTTGCTATGTTGTTGTCTTAGGTCTCTCTCTATGTAGTGTTGTCTCGTCGTAATATGTGTAATCCCAGCCCCCGTCCCCCAGGAGGCATTTTGCATTTCGGTAGGCCGTCATTGTAAATAAGAATGTGTTCTTAACGGACTTAAATAAAAAAGTAAAACAAATAATAATAAAGTCAAAATTATAACTTTTTGGATGACATGGGTCCCTATCATCAACTGATTTGAGACAGTGTATGGCTGTGGATTGACTACATTGTTTGAATGGAATGTTGGCATATTGGCAGTTAATTTGAAAAAGTGTATGGAATTATTCCTCAAACTGTCTGGCTAGGTAGCTAACACACATACAGTGCACATAAATTCTTCACATTCATTGTTTTACACATTATCTTATCACAGCACTGGCAAAGCAAGGTTGACCAACTCCCTGACCAACATGGCTGACCTTCGGCCATCATAAGAAGGTTCTAGTATTCTAATTCCATGGGTAGCAATTAAAATTAAAACATGTATTAAACAAGAAATTAACACTCACCAGAGGCATATAAGGATCCTAAAATAGTGAGAAACCACAAACATATCTTCAGACACATTGTTAAACTTGACTTGCTACTGTAGCTAACGTTAGCTAGGCTACACTACAATCCAAACAAGGAAGTAATTGCCTTTTAAACGCTAAATGTCACGTGATTCTTCTTCATATTTCATCTGGGACATTATAACGCTGTTTCTAACAATCTACTGAAGGTCAGTGTGATACGTATCAGTCTGTCGCTCACACATGTTCACATTGACAATAATCAAGCTCGCTACAGTACTATTTATCATAGTTCGGCAACTTTTGTTTTGATTTGTGAACGGAAAAAATGCAAAGACTACAGCTGCTGCGAAGGACAAACAGTGCGACAGTGAAAACGTTATGTTAGTAGCCTACAGATTCATTGGTCCACATCCAACTCTGGCTGACCGAGACAGTTGTTGAATCCTCCGGTAAGTGCCTCAGTAGCGTGTGAGTGCATCAGACAAATGTTGCATGAAAATAAAAAATGTAATTGTATGAGCATCATGGCATATTTTTAAGCATATTATTATGTTGGTTATCTTAAAAAATGGAAGATCTTGAATGAAGAGGGGGAGTAGGGTAGCTATAGCAGGTTATTACTGTTGCATTCATTATTGGTTGACGCCACATGTTTCTTCCAGTTAATATTTAAATAGTGCGACTGTGATTATTGCACAGTAAAACAGACTTAATAAGTCAAACGTGACAAATGAGAAACACAATATTAATGTGTTTATGTAAGATTTTTTTAACATGTTGGCCTTTTGTGAAGACATGAACAGGCCATGATTTACTGGCATGCATATAATTAAAATAAACTTCCCATTCAGCAGAAATTAGTGATAGATGATGGGAAGATAATTGAAAAGATTGCCTTGGATGGCGCAATAACTAACGAGAGAATTACACTTCATATGTTCAGCTCCATGAAAAGGCTACACACAGGAGTGATTCGTTTATGTTTGTGGTCATTTCACAAACTGATACATTTTAAAGGAGTTCTCCAGAGAGAGGTGCTAGTTATACTACATGTTTATGTCTTAATTGTTCTCTTGGCACGTCTGCTTCACAAACAACTTGGATATCTGCTGAAGATGTTTTTTTCTGCTAGCGTTAATTCATTTGTTTACTTTAAAGTCCCTGTATGTCGTTAGAGTTCTTCATGCTTGGCCATTCCCCAACAGACATCTCTGATAATTGGACTTGCTGTCATATCAAGCTACAAGCTTGTCAGCACACCTGCAAACCACTTCTAACAGTAGAGTTACAAAACGTGCCATTCAAATACTGTATAGTTTACCATAAACAACACACTGTAAAAATTAGGATATTGTTTTTCATTGTGTATTTAGATGTACAGTATCTCCTCAGAGGATTATAAATGTCTGAGAAACTGTGTGTTCTCTTAGATGTTAGTATATTTATATGAATAATTGGATTTTCATTAACAGACAGTGCTTTGAATGTATTTCTTTGTCTGAGCCGGACTATAATATGGCTATACAGACTAATCTTGTTTTTCTAATCCCACACATTTAGAGATTTTGCAGTGCTAGCACACACATCTGTGTGTAGGAGGTATGTGCACACTCAGAATGCCTGTGTTGTACTGTACCATAAAGTGCTAGTAATATGCAGACAAAATACACGTCCTTTCAGACATGCTTTTTCATACATTTCTACGTGCCTTTCTTATAAGAGAAAAGGCCAAGTGCACAGCTGCAGACAGTTCCTCCTAATTCTATTTTGTACACCAACATCTTTTGTTTTTCATAAAAATGCCTAAAACCCTGGAAACAATAATTGTATACAGCAGTGGAGGCTCCTCAGAGGAGAAAGGGAAGGACCATCCTCTGTGAATTTCATAAAATAAAAAGTGAAACGTTTAAAAAGTGATCATTTTTAGATACAACTATACTAAATATATTCACAATTGATTAAAACACAATGTTTTGCAATGAAGGTCTACAGTAGCCTCAGCAGCACTCTGTAGGGTAGCACCATGGTGTAGCCAGTGGACAGCTAGCGTCCATCCTCCTCTGGGTACATTTTCTTCAATACAAAACCTAGGAGGCTCATGGTTCTCACCCCCTTCCATAGATTTACACAGTAATTATGACAACTTCCAGAGGACGTCTTCCAACCTTCCAGAGCTCTTGCAGCATGAACTGACATGTCATCCACCCAATCAAAGGATCAGAGAATGAATTTCATACTGAAAGCATTTCATACTGAAGAATAAGCTCCAGCTAGCACTCCATTTTTTTCTTGACACTTATTTCACCAGGTAAGTTGACTGAGAACACATTGCCATTTACAGCAACAACCTGGGGAAGAGTTACAGGGGAGAGGGAAGAATTAACAATTTTAAGCTGGGGATGATTAGGTGACCATGATGGTATGAGGGCCAGATTGGGAATTTAGCCAGAACACCAGGGTTAACACCCCTACTCTTACAATAAGTGCCATGGGATCTTTACTGACCACAGAGAGTCAGGACACCCGTTTAACATCCCATCCGAAAGACAGCACCATACACAGGGCAATGTATTGGTATATTTTGATATTTATTTATTTATTTATTTTACACCGGCGGGCCCCGGTGGCAATACATTTGTGAAACGTACCTTTACTTGGATAGTTCCAGCGTTCGATAGTCATAGCCAGCTAGCTAACATAGCATCCCTCTGTTTGAGCTGGGTGCCTCCTACTGGCCCTCCAACATGACTTCCAGCAGCATCTGGTTTACCATCCAGGGACCAACCAGGACCAACCCTGCTTAGCTTCAGAAGCAAGCCAGCAGTGGGATTCAGGGTGGTATGCTGCTGGCATAACATATGGTGAGTAGTTGACTCAAAGCGAGAGACAGAGAAAATGATTGAACAGTTTAAATTAATTTATTCAAAAATGAAAGAGATTTTTTCTCTCACTTTCCCTTACATAGCTAGCAAATGCAGCTAGCTAGTTTAGTCAACTCAAACACCCAGCTCAAACAGAGGGATGCTATGTTAGCTAGCTGGCTATGACTATCCAACGCTGGAACTATCCAAGTAAAGGTAAGTTTTACTAATTTATTGCCACCGGGGCCCGCCTGTGAAACTGCTAAACTGCTTACTGACTGTACTGCATGATTGCAGCGGGTTTAGTAACGCGTTCTATTAGCTATGTTGACTATGATGTTACTTTAGCTAATATGGTGACAATGATGTAGACTGTTTGTAGTGGTCAGTGGTTATTATATGATTTGGCTTGTAAAGTTTTACATTCCACCGATTCTGTTGAAAAACGTTAATTAAGCTGAAGCACACGGAACGGGGATAAACATGAATTTATCCAATAGAATTTGGTCAATAGATACTCTCGTTTGCAACTGTTGGACTAACGATTACACCCTAGATCAGCTAGATGCAGGAAATAGTGTGCAAGGCGGTATTGAATGTGTCACTGTCTGTCACCTTAAAATTCTCTTGACCTGTGTGCACCTACGTTGTAAACTTTCATTCATAGGCTAGGTTGTAGCAACCTCATGATGGGTATATGGAAAATTTGAGTATCATGTAGGAGCCTAAATCTATTGATGTTGCATTGAACAGGGTGAATGGAATATGAATGACAGTCATCCAATATGCTGTAATAGAAATAAGGCTATGTTCATAAAAATACGAATCTTCCTCCCTCATCTTAAACCGTTGAATGGAATTTCCATTCAATACTGTATCTCTGGCAGATACACTTTATCTGATAATAGGACATTATCAGTCCTGACATCTGCGCTCTGCAGGCAAACGCTGTCAGATACCATATGGACAACAAATGCACTTCCTCCTCTAGCATATCTGATACTTACTGCAAGACTGTTAAACATACCTTCCTATGCATATAATTACCCTTTGTCTAATGATACATGTCTCTATGGCCAGTCAATGACTGATGATCACCTGAGTATCACTTATGTCACACAAATTAATAACCTTAATTAGTGATATATGGAAAACACGTGTAAAGGGAATTTTCAGGTGAACCAAAAGGAGAGCAGTTGTTGATGATAATATCAATCAAAAATCAATCCGGTTTATTACAAGAATTCAGAACACCTCCAGAACAGAAGCAAAGAAAATATCTAATGGGCCTCTGGAGATGGGCACTTTATATTCTAATCAGACAGCACTCAATGTTTAAACATCAGTCTGAGAGGCTTGTACCACCTTCCCTTTTGCCCTCCTATAAAAAAAAGTGCGCTTTTGATTGGTGGCGTTTTTGTTTTTACTAATGACTTTTTATTTAATATTTTGTCTCTTTTCTCTCTTGTAAATTTTAATTCAACGAATTGCCTATCAAACTAGATCATTTTTCCTAACTCATGATTCTTGAAAATTGTCCCCCTCCCACCTTTCTGCCACTGCGAGTACAGTAGAGCACTGCTGCCAATGACTATATATTAGCTTCGATGCAAACAAAATAGTTATACATTGTGGTGTACTCTTGGTTGCGAAAAATGTAGGAAGTGGAGATAAAAAATAACTATATTACAATATAGCCGGCTTTATCCCCCCAAAAACTTTTTCTGTCTACAAAGGGAAATCTATAATCTCAAAGGAACTCTACTTACCAGCCGTAAAGGGAAATGTGTCCCTCGCTATCAAAAAATGTGTTTATCCAGGTTGGTCTTCTTCTTCGGCATTATGGTGGTCCGCAAACAAATGTCATAGGTGCATGCCACCACCTAATGCATTGGCTGTGTGTCAGCCTATTATTCTGTAGTATGAATTACACTTTGTGAAAAATTGCACTACCAACTACCCTACACCCAATTAAACCTCATCACTACTTTTACCCTATCTGATCCTACACCAGGCCGGCAGCCTGGGAGGATGGGACACAATCATTCAAAACACCTTGTAACTCTTCTGCAGTATAATCTCTATGTTTTGTGGAAAAGAAAATAGTGGAAGATAAGTGTTTCCAATGTCATCATTAACCAATTAGTAGTTAATGCCTACTCATAGTTGGTTAAACTCACATGATGCACACCGATGTTGTCATTGGAAACGTCTTTTTATTCACAAAACATCGAAACGCGCCATTTTTACATATGATGTTGGGGTGGCGCTGGAGATGAATATGAAGTTACAAAATGGTGACATTTTTCTTTGATGTCAGGAATATTGAATAACAATTTTTTTAGTGTTATATCTATTAAAAATAGTAAGCATACACTGTATACTAATAAAGTAGACTACAGTCACAAAATATATTATTATGCCTATGTGTATTTGCAGAAAACATTTGAGAAAACATTTTCTTTTTTACAAAATGATGCAAGTGTAAAACTATAAACTATTTAATGTATGTCACGTTCTGACCTTAGTTCTTTTGTTTTTTCTTTGTTTTAGTATGGTCAGGGCGTGAGTTGGGTGGGTTATCTATGTTCGTTTTTCTATGTTGGTTTTTTCGTTTGGCCTGGTATGATTCTCAATCACAGGCAGGTGTCGTTAGTTGTCTCTGATTGAGAATCATACTTAGGTAGCCTTTTTCCACCTGGGTTTTGTGGGTGGTTATTTTCCGTGTCAGTGTTTGTTCCACACGGAACTGTTTCGGTTTGTATTTCACGTATTGTTTTGTTTCTGTGTTCGTTCGTTGTTAAAGAAAATTAACACGTACAACACTGCGCATTGGTCCTCCTCTCTTTCTCCAGACGAAGATCGTTACAATGTATTTATTGATTTTAATATCTGATTAACTCATGCAATTACAGCTTCATCCAGAACAAAAACATTCAAGTAACACCAGTGTAATGAGTATATATGACTCTATGCACCCCAATTTGGTATTGCATGAAGTTGGTTTAATTTTCTAATTCCACAGGCCAAACATTCATATCTCAATCAAGAAAAGTGCATCACAAGACATCTCAAAAGCAGTGCACTGGTTGCTGGAGGATCTGAAGGAGTCAAAGAGGAACACAAAAAATACAAATTTATTGCAGGAAAGTTTGCAGGTGTTAGTCATGCAGTAAATCAACTTAAAGGGATACGTCGGGATTTTGGCATTGAGGCCCTTAATCTACTTCCCCAGTCAGATTAACTCTTGGCTACAATTTTTATGTCTCTGCGTGCAGTTTGAAGGAAGTTGCTAACTAGCACAAGTGCAATTGATAACTAGCGTTGCTAGCAGATACACAAAGACATCCGGTTATTCCACTAACGCTAGTTAGCATTGGCTTGTGAAATTACCTCTAACTTCCTTCATAGTGGGCATAGAGACATACAAATGGTATCCATGAGTTAAGATGAATGTAAACCTTAAATCTGTCTCATAACCTCATACACCCATGTGTTTCGTCTCCTTAACGTTGGTGGCAGCTCAGTTTTAGTGTTACAAAACACTTTATTTTAACAGTGTATGATCCCTTATTGACTTTTTGAATCCACTTCAATCAGTGGAGATAGATGAAGTGGAGGAGACTGGTTAAAGAAGGATTTTTTAATTTTTAACCTTTAACCTTTAACTAAATGTACATTTATTTTTTAATTTAAATGTATTTAAGCCTCGACAATGGAGTCATGGATTGTGTATGTGTGCCATTGAGGTGCCTTTGAACGGGGTATGGTAGTAGGTGGCAGGCACACTGGTTTGAGTGTGTCAAGAACTGCAAAGCTGCTGGGCTTTTCACTCTCAAAAGTTTCTCTTGTGTATCAAGATTGGTCCACCACCCAAAGGACATCCAGCCAACTTGACAACTGTGGGAAGCATTGGTGTCAAGATGTACCAGAATCCCTTTAGAACGCTTTCAACACCTTGTAGAGTCCATGCCCGATGACTTGAGGCTGTTCTGAGGGCAAAAGGGAGTGCAACTCAATATTAGGAAGGTGTTTCGAATGTTTCATACACTCTGCGTATATTACACAGTAAATACAAAACATTAACAATTTTATACTAACCAATCAATTTATTGTTAACCTCTAACACCTCCCAAACCCGGATCCGGGATCCCCCCCATCAAAAAAGCTGACTAGCATAGCCTAGCCTAAAGCCACAGGGATATCATATAATAAAATGTTCATGAAATCACAAGTCCAAGACACCAAATGAAAGATAGACATCTTGTGAATCCAGCCATCATTTCTGATTTTTAAAATGTTTTACAGGGAAGACACAATATGTAAATCTATTAGCTAACCACGTTAGCAAAAGACACCACTTTCTTACTCCATCAGTAGCTATCACAAATTCGACCAAATAAAGATATAAATAGCCACTAACCAAGAAACAACATCATCAGATGACAGTCTGATAACATATTTATTGTATAGCATATGTTTTGTTAGAAAAATGTGCATATTTCAGGTATAAATCATAGTTTACCATTGCAGCCACCATCACAACTCTCACCAAAGCGACTAGAATAACTACAGAGACCATCGTGTATTACCTAATTACTCATCATAAAACATTTCTTAAAAATACACAGCGTACAGCAGATGAAAGACACAGATCTTGTGAATCCAGCCAATATTTCAGATTTTCTAAGTGTTTTACAGCGAAAACACAATATAGCGTTATATTAGCTTACCACAATAGCAAACATCACAACAGCATTGATTCAAGGCAAAAATAGCGATAACGTATAAACCACCAAAATATATTAATTTTTTCACTAACCTTCTCAGAATTCTTCAGATGACAGTCCTATAACATCATATTACACAATGCATATAGAGTTTGTTCGAAAATGTGCATATTTAGCGGCACAAATCGTGGTTATACAATGTGATTAGTGGCCAAAAATTCAAGCAATCTGTCCGGCGCCATCTTGGAGAGGCACCTATTCTAATCGAAAACTATTCATAAACTTGACTAAAAAATACAAGTTGGACAGCAAATGAAAGATAAATTAGTTCTTAATGCAATCGCTGTGTTAGATTTTTAAGATTAACGTTACTGCGCAATACAGCGTGCGCCAAAGCGAGACCGCACCATAATTCATGGCGGAATTATTATTTGACATTTGTCAACATAAGTACGAATTAACAGCATAAAGACTGCTTACTATTAGCTGAGCTTCCATCAGAATCTTGGGCAAGGTGTCCTTTCTCCAGAACAATCGTCTTTGGGTTGAAAGATGTCCTCTTCTCCTGTCGAAATAGCAGCTAACGATAGCCACCCACTGGAGACGTGTCCAACTCGTGAAAGCGCATGACAAAGAAATCCCAGAAAATCGCAATAAACTGCTATAAACTGCTATAAGTCGGTTTAAATTAACTACCTTATGATGTCTTTAACACCTATAACGAATAAAAACATGACCGGAGATATAGAACTACTAAAACGAAAGCGTTTGCAGGACGCCATTGTGATGTCTTCTTGCGCCAGGCGCACCGTTGAAAAGGATGGTACTTCCGTTCCACGGTCTTATATAGGGTCCCAGATTGCGCAATCCACCCCATTCAAATTCTCAATACTGACATCTAGAGGAAGACGTATGCAGTGCATGTAGCCCGATGGCTTACATGGGGACTTATAAACTGACCTCAGAACAGGGACCTTGATTTCTGAAATCTCACTCCCTGACAGGAAATGTGCTGCAGAATGAGTTCTGTTTCACTCAGAGAAATAATTCAAACGGTTTTAGAAACTAGAGAGTGTTTTCTATCCAATAGTAATAATAATATGCATATTGTACGAGCAAGAATTGAGTACGAGGCAGTTTAATTTGGGAACTCATTTTTACAAAGTCGAAATGGCGCCCCCATAGGCTCAATAAGTTTTAACTGAGGATTAAGCTGCCTTTACAGCCACAACCTACAACCGTAAGACTTTGTAGATATTAACTGTTTACACCATGCACTCATTCGCTTTGTAGCAATGAGTAACTCACATTTACAGATGAAAGCACACGCACATATCAAAGTCGGGTGTATGGAAACAAGTTCCTCCTGCAAGGTGGGCTATGGAGGCTAGCAAGATGGCCCCGACAGCGATGGTTGCCTCACTTCGAGTTCTTAGGAATCTATGCAGTATTTTGGTTTTTATTTATTATTTCTTACAATGTTACCCCAGGAAATCTTAAGTCTTTTTACATACAGCCGGGAAGAACTATTGGATATAAGAGCAACGTCAACTTACCAACATTACGATCAGGAATACGACTTTCCCGAAGTGGATCCTCTGTTTGGTCCATCACCCAGGACAATGGATCTAATCTCAGTAGCCGACCCAAAACAACGGCGCAGCAGATGGGACAGATGGAGCGGCCTCCTGGTCAGGCTCTGTAGACGTGCACATCGCACACCACTCCTGAGTATACTACTCGTCAATGTCCAGTCTCTTGACAACAAGGTAGACGAAATTCGAGCGAGGGTTGCCTTCCAGAGAGACATCAGAGATTGTAACATTCTCTGTTTCATGGAAACATGGCTCTCTCGGGATATGTTGTCGGAATTGGTTCAGCCACCGGGCTTCTCCATGCATCGCACCGACAGAGATAAACACCTCTCTGGGAAGAGGAAGGGCGGGGGTGTATGCTTCATGATTAACAACTTATGGTGTAATCATAACATACAAGGAACTCAAGTACTTCTGCTCACCCGACCTAGAATTCCTTACAATCAAATGCCAGCCATTTTACCTACCAAGAGAATTCTCGTCAGTTATAGTCACAGCTGTGTACATTCTATCAAGGCACAAGGCGAGTTTCAAAGGCAGACACAGGAGGAAGATGGTTGGAGTCTTACAATGTTTAATAATCCAAAGGGGTAGGCAAGAGAATGGTCATGGACAGGCAAAAAAGGTCAAAACCAGATCAGAGTCCAGGAGGTACAGAGTGGCAGACAGGCTCGTGGTCAAGGCAGGCAGAATGGTCAGGCAGGCGGGTACAGAGTCCAGAAACAGGCAAGGATCAAAACCGGGAGGACTAGACAAAGTAGAATAGGAAAAGGACTACAGGAAAATCATACTGGTTGACTTGACTAAAAATACAAGACGAACTGGCACAGAGAGACAGGAAACACAGGGATAAATACACTGGGGAAAATAAGCGACACCTGGAGGTGGTGGTGACAATCACAGGAACAGGTGAAACAGATCAGGGCTTGACACATTCCCCTCAAGCAGACACCAAGACGGCCCTCAAGGAACTTCACTGTACTCTATGTAAACTGGAAACCAAATATCCTGAGGCTGCATTTATTGTAGCTGGGGTTTTAACAAAGCAAATTTGAGAACAAGGCTACCTAAATTCTATCACCATATTGTATGCACCACACGCATGGGCAATACACTCGACCACTGCTACTCTAACTTCCACGATGCATACAAAGCCCTCCCCCGCCCTCCCTTCGGCAAATCCGACCACGACGCCATCTTGCTCCTACCGTCTTATAGGCAGAAACTCAAACAGGATGTACCAGTGACGAGAACCATTCAATGTTGGTCTGACCAATCGGAAGCCACACTTCAAAATTGTTTTTATCACGCGGACTGGAATATGTTCCTGTCAGCCTCAGACAACAACATCAACCTATACGTTACCTCGGTGAGTGTGTTTATAAAGAAGTGCATTGGAGATGTTGGTGCATTGGAGACCGTGGATGGATGGCGGCATTCGCGCAAAACTGAAAGCACGAACCACTGCGTTTAACCATGGAAAGAGTTCTGGGAATGTGGCTGAAAATAATCAGTGTAGTTATTCAATCCGCAAGGCAATCAAACAAGCGACATGCCGGTACAGGGACAAGGTGGAGTCACAATTCAACGGCTCAGACACGAGACGTATGTGGCGGGTCTACAGGAAATCACGGACTACAAAAAGAAAACCAGCCATGTCACGGACACTGACGTCATTCTTACAGACAAACGAAACACCTTCTATGCCCACTTTGAGGATAATACAGTGCCACCGCCGTGGCCCGCTGACAAGGACTGACCCTCTCCTTCTCCGTGGCCGAAGTGAGTAAAGCATTTAAATGTGTTAACACTTGCAAGGCTGCTGGCCCAGACTGCATCTATAGCCTCGTTCTCAGAGCATGCGCAGACCAACTGGCTGGTGTGTTTACGGACATATTCAAACGCTCTCTATCCCAGTCTGTTGTCCCCACATGCTTCAAGATGGCTACCATTGTTCCTATACCCAAGAAGGCAATGATAACTGAACTAAATGACTACTGCCCCGTAGCTCTCACTTCTGTCATCATGAAGTGCTTTGAGAGACTAGTCAAGGATCATATCACCTCTACCTTACCGGCCACCCAAGACCCACTTCGGTTTGCATACCGCCCCAATAGGTCCACAGATGACGCAATCGCCATCACACTGCACACTAACATCTTCCATCTGGACAAAAGTAATACCTATGTAAGAATGCTGTTCATTGACTACAGCTCAGCATTCAACACCATAGAACCCCCAAGCTTATCATCAAGCTGGAGGCCTTAAGTCTCAACCCTGCCCTGTGCAATTGGGTCCTGGACTTTGTGACGGGCTGCCCTCAGGTGGTGAAGGTAGGAAACAACATCTCCATTTTGCTGACCCTCAACACTGGGGCACCACAAGGGTGCGTGCTCAGCCCCCTCCTGTACTCCTTGTTCACCCACGACTGCGTGGCCATGCATGCCTCCAACTCAATCATCAAGTTTGCAGACAACACAAAAGTAGTGAGCTTGATTACCAACAACGACGAGACAGCCTACAGGGAGGAGGTAAGGGCACTCGGAGTGTGATGTCAGGAAAACATCCTCTCTCTCAACTTCAACAAAAAAAAGGAGATGATCGTGGACTTCAGGAAACAGCAGAGGGAGCACCCCCCATCCCCATCGAAAGGACAGAAGTGGAGAAGGTGGAAAGTTTTAATTTCCTCTATGTACACATCACAGACAAACTGAATGGTCCACCCACACAGACAGTGTAGTGAAGAAGGTGCAACAGTGCCTCTTCAACCTCAGGAGGCTGAAGAAATGTGGCTTGTCACCCAAAACCCTGACCAGCTTTTACAGATGCACAATCGAGAGCATCCTGTTGGGCTGTATCACAGCCTAGTACGGCAACTGCACTACCCTCAACCGCAAGGCTCTCCAGAGGGTGGTGCGGTCTGCACAACGTATCACTGGGGGCGAACTACCTGCTCTCCATGACACCTACAGCACCCGATGTCACAGGAAGGCCAAAAAGATCATCAAGGACAACAACCACCCGAGCCACTGCCTGTTCACACCGCTGCCATCCAGAAGGTAAGGTCAGTACAGTTGCATCAAAGCTGGGACCGAGAGACTGAAAAACAGCTTCTATCTCAAGGCCATCAGACTGCTAAACAGCAATCACTAACTCAGAGAGGCTGCTACCTACATTGAGACCCAATCGCTGGCCACTTTAATACATGGATCACTAGTCACTTTAAACAATACAACTTGAAATAAAGCCACTTTAATAGTGTTTACATATCTTGCATTACTCACATATCTTGCATTATATCACATGTATATACTGTATTTTATACCATCTATTGCACCTTGCCTATGCCGCTCGGCCATCGCTCATCCATATACTTAGCAAAAAAAACTCAGCAAAAAAAGAAACGTCCTCTCACTGTCAACTGCGTTTGTTTTCAGACAACTTAACAAGTTTAAATATTTGTATGAACATAACAAGATTCAACAACTGAGACATAAACTGAACAAGTTCCACGGACATGTGACTAACATACATGGAATAATGTGTCCCTGAACAAAGGAGGGGTCAAAATCACAAGTAACAGTAAGTATCTGGTGTGGCCACCAGCTGCATTAAGTACTGCAGTGCATCTTCTCCTCATGGACTGGACCAGATTTGCCAGTTCTTGCTGTGAGATGTTACCCCACTCTACCACCAAGGCACCTGCAACTCTCCGAACATTTATGGGGGAAATGGCACTAGCCCTCACCCTAAAATCCAACAGGTCCCAGATGTGCTCAATGGGATTGAGATCTGGGCGCTTTGCTGGCCATGGCAGAACACTGACATTCCTGTCTTGCAGGAAATCACGCACAGAACGAGCAGTATGGCTGGTGGCATTGTCATGCTGGAGGGTCATGTCAGGATGAGCCTGCAGGAAGGGTACCACATGAGGCAGGACGATGTTTTCCCTGTAACGCACAGCGTTGAGATTGCCTGCAATGACAACAAGCTTAGTCAGATGATGCTGTGAGACACCGCCCTAGACCATGACGGACCCTCCACCTCCAAACTGATCCCGCTCCAGAGTACAGGCCTCGGTGTAACACTCATTCCTTCGACGATAAACGTGAATCTGACCATCACCCCTGGTGAGACAAAACCGTGACTCGTCAGTGAAGAGCACTTCTTGCCAGTCCTGTCTGGTCCAGCGACGGTGGGTTTGTGCCCGTAGGCGACGTTGTTGCCGGTGATGTCTGGTGAGGACCTGCCTTACAACAGGCCTACAAGCCCTCAGTCCAGCCTCTCTCAGCCTATTGTGGAGAGTCTCTGAGCACTGATGGAGGGATTGTGCGTTCCTGGTGTAACTCGGGCAGTTGTTGTTGCCACCCTGTACCTGTCCCGCAGGTGTGATGTTCGGATGTACTGATCCTGTGCAGGTGTTGTTACACGTGGTCTGTCACTGCGAGGACAATCAGCAGTCCGGCCTGTAGCGCTGTCTTAGGCGTCTCACAGTACGGACATTGCAATTTATTGGCCAGGCCACATCTGCAGTCCTCATGCCTCCTTGCACCATGCCTAAGGCACATTCACGCAGATGAGCAGGGACCCTGGGCATCTTTCTTTTTGAGTTTTTCAGGGTCAGTAGAAAGGCCTCTTTTTAGTGTCCTAAATTTTCATAACTGTGACCTTAATTGCCTACCTTCTGTAAGCCGTTAGTGTCTTAACGACCGTTCCACAGGTGCATGTTCATGAATTGTTTATCGTTCTTTGAACAAGCATGAGAAACAGTGTTTAAACCCTTTACAATGAAGATCTATGAAGTTATTTGGATTTTTACAAATTATCTTTGAAAGACACAGTCCTGAAAAAGGGACGTTTATTTTTATGCTGAGATCATGTACATATTCCCATTCACCTCTTTAGGTTTGTGTGTATTAGGAGTTGTTGGGGAATTATTAGATTACTTGTTAGATATTACTACACTGTCGGAACTAGAAGCACAAGCATTTCTCTTCAGACGCATTAACATCTGTTAACCATGTGTATGTGACCAATACAATTTGATGTGAATTTGATTTGGACGTTCCTCCTCTCATCATCCTACCATCTCCGTGTGTGCACTGCAAAATAGAAGACATGTTAATAATAAATTCAACATCACAAGAAGCATCATGAATCAACCGAAAATGGGCCAGATGATGAGGAACCTTGCAGAGGAGATGGACCACTGGCGTGACCTTAATATGGCAGGATAAAATATTTGCTGTACATTATTCATATCTGCCATTGTCATTTCCTAAATGAATAAAATTTATGATAACCAAAAACGTATCGGAGTAAATTATTACTGACCCCTGTCACACACACAGCAACAAAACGAATAATCACATGCTGACGCTAACGCTTCTCTCCCCATGTCTGAGAGAGAGAAATAATTCACTATTTTCTACCTCAAACAGATGTCCTGCAAAGCGTTGTTTATCAGGTCTATCATGTTCTTGTGTATCTGTTTTGTTTGGACCGAGTAGGGGTAGATGTACAGTACCAGTCAAAAGTTTGGACACACATACTCATTCAAGGGGTTTTCTTTATTTTTTTAAATTTTCTACATTGTTGAATAATAGTGAAGACATTAAACTATGAAATAACATATGGAATCATGTAGTAACCAAAAAAGTGTTAAACAAATCAAAATGTTATATTTTAGATTCTTCAAAGTAGCCACCCTTTGCCTTGATGACAGCTTTGCACACTTGGCATTCTCTTAACCAGCTTCATGAGGTAGTCACCTGGAATACATTTCATTTAACATGTGTGCCTTGTTAAAAGTTAATTTGTGGAATTTCTTTGAGCCAATCAGTTGTGTTGTGACAAGGTAGGTGTGGTATACAGAAGATTGTCCTATTTGGTAAAAGACCAAGTCCATATTATGGCAAGAACAGCTCAAATAAGCAAAGAAAAATGACAGTTCATCATTACTTTAAGACATGAAGGTCAGTCAATCCGGAAAATAACTTTGAAAGTTTATTCAAGTGCAGTCGCAAAAACCATCAAGCGCTATGATGAAACTGGCTCTCATGAGGACCCCCACAGGAAAGGAAGACCCCGAGTTACCTCAGCTGCAGAGGATAAGTTCATTCGAGTTACCAGCCTCAGAAATTGCAGCCCAAATAAATGCTTCACAGAGTTCAAGTAACAGACACATCTCAACATCAACTGTTAAGAGGAGACAGTATGAATCAGGCCTTCATGGTCTAATTGCTGCAAATAAACCACTACTAAAGGACACCAATAATAAGAAGATACTTTCTTGGGCTCAGAAACACGAGCAATGGACATTAGACTGGTGGAAATCTGTCCTTTGGGCTGATGTGTCCAAATAGGAGATTTTTGGTTCCAACTGCCTTGTCTTTTTGCAACGCAGAGTAGGTGAACGGATGATCTCCGCATGTGTGGTTCCCATCGTGAAGCATGAAGAAGGAGGTGTGATGGTGTGGGGGTGCTTTGCTGGTGACACTGTCTGTGATTTATTTAGAATTCAAGGCGCACTTAACCAGCATGGGTACCACAGCATTCTGCACCGATACGTTATCTCATCTGGTTTGCGCTTCGTGGGACTATCATTTGTTTTTCAAAAGGACAATGACCCAACACACCTCCAGGCTGTGTAAGGACTATTTTACCAAGAAGGTGAGGGTTTGGAGTGCTGCATCAGATGACCTGGCATCCACAATCACCCGACTTCAACCCAATGGAGATGGTTTGGGATGAGTTGGACCGCAGAGTGAAGGAAAAGCAGCCAACAAGTGCTCAGCATATGTGGGAACTCCAACACTGTTGAAAAAGCATTCCAGGTGAAGCTGGGTGAGAGAATGCCAAGAGTGTGCAAAGCTGTCATCAAGGAAAAGGGTGGCTACTTTGAAGAATCTCAAATGTATTTAGTTTTGTTTAACAATGTTTTGGTTACTACATGATTCCATGTGTTTTTTCATAGTTTTGATGTCTTCACTTATTCTACAATATAGAAAATAGTAAAAGAAAGAAACCCCTTGAATGAGTAGGTGTGTCCAAACTTTTGACTGGTACTGTACATTGAGGCCTTCCTGGTTGCCCATCTTTGACACATCTGGCAACCTCCTGTCAGTAGTTCCTAAGATCTTTGGATGGCCCCCAGTGCACCATGTGCCTTATGTCATAAACCTGTATCCCAAGTTTAAAAGCCACTGTAGCAATAACACAGTGGATGGTGTGGTCTTGCCTTGCAAATGTACACACTATCCTCTGCTGGTGTAAAGTACTACAGAAAAATACTTAAGTAGTTTTGGGGGGTATCTGTACTCTACGATATACATTTTTGACCTTTTTACACCAATACATTTCACTGACACTCGAAAGTACTTGTTATATTTCGAATGCTCAGCCAGGACATACATATGGCCCAATAACACACCTGTCAATATAACGCGTTGTCATCCCTACTGCCTCTGATCTGGCAGACTCACTAAACACAAATACTGCATTTGTATCTTATGTCTGAGTGTTGGAGTGTGCCCCTGGCTGTCCGTAAAATCAAATGTTCAGAGTCAATTATTCCGTTTGTTTGGCTTAATATAAGGAAATTGATGTATAGCATTTACTTTGTAATCAAGTATGCCAATTGAGTAATGTACTGTATGCTATTAACATTGATCCAAGCCCCATCTCTCAGTTCTTTCTGTCACACCCTGATCTGTTTCACCTGTCTTTGTGATTGTCTCCACCCACCTCCAGGTGTCACCCGTTTTCCCCATTAGTCCCTGGGTATTTATTCCGGTGTTCCCTGTTTTCTGTTGCCAGTTTGTCATGTCAAGTAAACCATCGTGGTTTTCTGTGCTCTTGCTTTTTCTTATCTCTCTTTTGCTAGTCCTCCTGGTTTTGACCCTTGCCTGCCTTGACTCTGAACACGCCTGCCTGACCATACTGCCTGCCCTGACCTCGAGCCTGCCTGACCATACTGCCTGCCCTGACCTCGAGCCTGCCTGCCACTCAGTACCTCCTGGACACTGACCTTGTTTATGACCTTTTGCCTGTCCACGACCATTCTCTTGCCTGCCCCTTGGATTATATTAAATATCAGAGACTCAAACCATCTGCCTCCCGTGTCTGCGTCTGGGTCTCGCCTTGTGCCCTTATACTTTCACCAGCTTGCTGTAAACACGGGTCACAGATGTGACAGTCCTGCACACATTAAATAACTATTTTCAAAAATGTATACATCAACAGCATTGTAACTTATTAAAACAAAAGTGTGTTTATTATAACTAATACTCAAATTAGACATATTTACACATTTTAGTTAATAAATGACATGCTTTGCATTAAAGGGATACTTCGGGATTTTGGCAATGAGGCCCTTGACCTACTTCCCCAGAGTCATATGAAGGTCTTCTGAAACATGACATGGTGTGTTGTAACACCACAATATGCAAAATGCATATACATGAAGCTATGCAAATATAGAAACAAGATAACAATATGAATGTCAAAAGTTGGATGCAATAACATGTGGCGTGATAGGCCAGTGCTAGAATAGACTAAATGGTCAGTGGTTATTTAGTGTAGCATATAGCATGTGAGGTAAGCATCGAACAATATAAAATCTCCTAAAGCTAGTAGGCAAACAAACCAGCAGTATTAACAAAAAACTGCTTTAATTTGCATGAAAACAAGTGCACAAATGGTGCAAACAATGATATGTCAATAAACGATTACATTTAGCTTCAAGAAAACTGATCAGTGAATCAAGATGTCTGTTTAACTTGGACAACAAACATACAGTGTTTTGGTTTTTCCCTAGCACTACACAACTGATTCAAATAATCTACTAATCATCAAGCTTTGATAATTTTAATCAGCTGTGTAGTATAGGTCAATAAAACTAAATGTGCAACCTTTGGGAAACACTCTGCTACACAAAACAAATGTTCTTGTTGAGTGAATTCCTCTTCTGTTTCCTTGTTCAATGTCATAACATTTTGTACTCGCGTTGTCATTGACGCATACTTTCTTGGATTGTTTTTCAGAGTTTCACCTGATCATTTGGTGTGCTCTTTCTTGTCTGAGTGTCACGATCGTCGTAATGAGCGGACCAAGGCGCAGCGTGATTGAAGTTCCACATCTTTATTACGGTGAAACTTTAAACAAAAACAATAAACCAATAACGAAACGTGAAAGTAGTGGTGCACATGCACAAACACAAAACAATATCCCACAACCCAGGTGGGAACAATGGAGAACTTAAATATGATCCCCAATTAGAGACAACGATAATCAGCTTCCTCTAATTGGGAACCATACCAAGCACACCAACATAGAAATAGGTTAACTAGAACACCCCCCTACTCACGCTCTGACCTAAACACCATAGAGAACCGAGGGCTCTCTATGATCAGGGCGTGGCAGTACCCCCCCAAAGGTGCGGACTCCAGCCGCAAAACCTGAAACCAAATGGGGAGGGTAGAGGGCGTGACTAGTGTCGGTGGCGGCTCCGGTGCGGGTCGTAGCCCCCGCCCAGGCCCCGGATCCGGCCATGGCGCCGGGCTGAACGCCATGCCTGGACTGGGCATCTGCGCAGAGGGCCCTGGCCATGTAGCTGGGTTAGACGCCGCACCCGGACTGGGCACCGGCTCCGAGGAAGGCTCCGGCCATGGAGCTGGGTTGGACGCCGCGCCCGGACAGGGCACCGGCGCCGAGGAAGGCTCCTGCCCTGGAGCGGGACTGGACGCCGTACCTGGACTGGGCATCGGAGCAGAGGAAGGCTCCGGCCTTGGAACTGGACTGGACACCGTGCCTGGTCTGGGCATCGGCGTAGAGGAAAGCTCCTGCCCTGGAGCGGGACTGGACACCGTGCCTGGACTGGGCATCGGCGCAGAGGAAGGCTCCTTTCCTGGAGCGGGACTGGACAACGTGCCTGGACTGGGCATCGGCGCAGAGGAAGACTCCGGGCTGGGGAGACGCACTGGAGGCCTGGTGCATGGAGCCGGCACAGGTGGCACCGGACTGGTGACACGCACTTCAGGGAGAGTGCGGGGAGCTGGCACAGGACGTACCGGACTGGGGAGACGCACTGGAGGCCTGGTGCGTGGAGCCGGCACAGGACGTACCGGACTGGGGAGACGCACGGGAGGCCTGGTGCGTGGAGCCGGCACAGGTGGCACCGGACTGGTGACATGCACTTCAGGGAAAGTGCGGAGAGCTGGCACAGGACGTACCGGACTGGGGAGATGCACTGGAGGCCTGGTGCGTGGAGCCGGCACAGGACGTACCGGACTGGGGAGACGCACTGGAGGCCTGGTGCGTGGAGCCGGCACAGGTGGCACGCACTTCAGGGAGAGTGCGGGGAGCTGGCACAGGACGTACCAGACTGGGGAGGCGCACTGGAGGCCTGGTGCGTGGAGCCGGCACAGGTGGCACCAAACTGGTGACACGCACTTCAGGGCGAGTGCGGGGAGCTGGCACCGGACGTACCGGGCTGGGGAGATGCACTGGAGAATGCAGAATTCAGCAGAATGATTTAGCATCAAATGTGCAGATGCTACACTACATGACTGTTTTGCTAGCACAAACTGGAATATGTTCCGGGATTCATCCAATGGCATTGAGGAATACACCACCTCAGTCATCGGCTTCATCAATAAGTGGATCGATGACGTCACCCCCACAGTGACTGTACGTACATATCCAAAACAGAAGCCATGGATTAGAGGCAACATCCGCAGAGCTGGTTAGGCTGTTTTCATGTAACTGTGTTGCTGGCAACAATTTATTACGCTTTTTTTTAACGCTTTTTTTTGCCATGTTTAATGACCCCGGCCAAATTCAATAGGTGTTGAGCTTTCGTAAATTCATTATTCTGCGTGAGAGTGCTCTGAAATCAGAGTAGATAACCAGAATTAACAATGTCCATTGAAACACACAGCGACTATACCACTTAGCTATGAATGATGTGAATAATCAAGTCAATAAACGTTGGGTAGTTAGTTAGATAGCAGATAGTTAATATACTGCCTAACTAGCTAACATACAGTACCAGTACATACTGCTGTGTCACGCCCTGATCTGTTTCACCTGTCCTTGTGATTGTCTCCACCCCTTCCAGGTGTCGCTTATTTTCCCTGGTGTATTTATCCCTGTGTTTCCTGTCTCTCTGTGTCAGTTCGTCTTGTATGTGCAAGTCAACCAGCGTGGTTTTTCCTGTGCTCCTGCTTTTCTACTCTCTTTTACTAGTCTTCCCAGTTTTGACCATTCCCGCCTGCCTGACCATTCTGCCTGCCCTGACCTCGAGCCTGCCTGCCATTCTGTACCTCTGGAACTCTGAACTGGTTTTGACCTTTTGCCTGTTCACGACCATTCTCTTGCCTACCCCTTTTGGATTGTTAATAAACATCTTGGACTCTAACCATCTGCATCTGGGTCTCGCCTTGTGCCCTTATACTGCTGTAATGTTATGCGGTTCGTAAGGATAGTGTAGCTAACAAATTGTCTGCCTACATAACGTGTAACTTATTTGAGAAGTCATTACTTTCTTACATTGCTCAACATTTTCTTAACATTTGTCATAATTATTTATAGCAATGAATTGTATCCGGTCTTGTCTGACTTCGGCTGCATATTTTCCCGCCATTTTCTTAAAATCTGAAAAAGTTATGGGCCCTAAAAGCACTTAAATAGTGTCCACTGCATGTATACTTTGTATTTAGGCGAATTTAGTGTGACTTTTGGCATACTAACTTTATCCATACTATGACCAATAAGCATACTATATACTCAATTCACGTCACAAATAGTATGGTTAGTGCGGTTAGCATGAATATTCATACACAGCTACAGTGACATACACTCTGAATTACCAAAAATTCTAAATCCCATATCACAGTCCGACCAACCCAAGCTGTACTGTGCAAGTAGGCTAATAGTAGGCCTTCTACTGAAATCAAATTTTATTTGTCACAGGTCTCTGACTTCCTTCCTGTAGGCTGACTCATCGTTGTCGGTGATCAGGCCTAACACTGTTGTGTCTTACCTGAAACCTGATACATACAAATATACAATATGACGTATTTGGCTCCTACAGTCATCCATAACAATTCCAGTTGAAAACAGTCTTCTTTTCAGTTTCATTATTTCTTCAAGCACAAAGGAAAATATCCAGTAATAAATTAGATAGATTAGTGTATGACATCTAATTGAAAAGGAGAATTTAATTAAAATCAATATGAGATCTCTTCAGTGGCATCAGGGACCTCAAACTGCGGTCTCCCATCCAAGGAGAATTGTATAACTTTGAAGCAAGATTTATAGCAATTCTTGTTTCACATCCAGCATTAGTTTAATGTGTTGAATACAGATATCTTGTGACATCAGTCTGAAGTGTTTACGTGTGTTCAAGATAAATGGTATCATGATT